>NW_023604295.1:24940729-25443970 GCF_014898055.3 Talpa occidentalis
GATAGGCCACCAGTGTGATATAAGCTTATACTGCTAAACTGAAGAACGAGAATTTGGACAGTAGTCTGATAGATAGAGCAAGGGTCTGTCTTTGTTTTAATACTGCACTTGGGAATAGGGACTCCTACTTTGTTGTTCTTATTAGTTCGTAAAATTTGAAAATATCTGAACAAATGGACAAGTCCTGCCTTCAGTTTGCAGCTCAGAGAAGTTGAAGTATATCAGTAATTGCACCCACATCACAGACAATACAGACATACTCACATTCCAATCTAGAGATGTCACATCCTTGTTGCTGGGGACATCTTGCCCTCCTTCTCGTATACAATGTCTAAGTACTAACTGTGTGGAGCCACTAGTGCTATTTTCACTAAGATTCCATATTCTTGCTGTTGAGTCTCCAGACCTATAAAGTATGCAATGTATTTTAAATCATTGTGATATACTCATATATTCCAGAATCAAAGCAACATATTTACATCTTATCATTAAGGCAAATAAAAAAATAGACTATCAGGGCCTCCCTAGTGGCACAAGGGGTTAAGCACCGCACTATGAAGCAATCCACAGCCTCTACAGCACAAGTTCGATCCCCGGCTGGCCAGAGAGAATCCCACATGGTGGCAGCAGACCTCTCCTGTCTCGCCTGCTACTCCCCTCAGCAGTGTATTTCAGTCAATCTGCCTATTCTGTTCCCTGCTCTGTCTCTGGTGAATCCTCTCACCCCTCACATCTCTGGCCTGTACCCCAGCTCTGGTTCGTATAAATAAATAAATCTTAAAAAAAAAAAAAAAAGTAGACCATTAGGGATTTCCACTTTGCGTACTTTTCTCAGTCTCCACTCTAAGGGCTATAGGTACTCCTAAAGCAGTATGTTGGATTAAAGCCTTTAAGATTACTTTATGAAGTAATACATTTTTATAGAAGTAAAATGACCACAAATGAGCAACAAAAAACCGAAGACGCAAATAATATATATTAAAAATGTGTAAGAGTTCAGTGGCATAGCTTTAAAAATCCATTTTAGATTCACTTTAAGAAACATACCCAGATGCCAAGAGATCACTAACAGGGTTCCAGGCACAGATGAAAACTTCAGATTCATGGCCCCGTAACACAACTGCTTTATTAGGAGGAATTTCAACATCCCCATCGACCTCCATCATGTCAGTATGATTATCTGTGTCATGAGAAACAAGTGAAAAATTTCAGTTAGGTAATAAACACAACCTCAGCAGAAAAAAAGAACCCTTAACTGGTGAATACCTCCTTTATAATATATTATAAAGGAATACCTCCTTTATAATATACCTCCTTTATAGTATACAGTGTAACACCTTTTTAATGTTAAGTTATGGTGAACATGACTATGCAGTACTTAACACATGAAAAATAAATTTGTATCTTCAGCTAAGTAAGACCATACTATTTTTAAGATGGGCAGAGGGTATGGGGTGAGAGGACTACCAAAAGTTAGAACCAAACATGGCTAAACTGCTAATATATCCATGTCAATAGTATTCTGAGTTCTGGCCAGTAGGGGTTGCTGACATCATTTCTATAACATGAGAGTCGCCTTCATAGCTCCATGTCAGAGTTTCCTTGTTATTTGTTAATGAACAGTACTATAAATTTTACATAAAAATCAAACACACATGCAAAAGTTCATTTAACAGCAGAAAAATTGTTTCTAAATATCTTTAAAAGAACGCAAAATCCACAAAAGTAAATCTAGCTTTTTGAAGTTCTAGGAATAAAACTGAATTGTGTGATACAAGTTAAGAGAACAAGCTGACATATATGAAATAGAAGATGTAATTTCAGCTTAGACAATGCCACTATGCATGATGCAAAATATTCCATTTCTTCTGAAATGGAATTTAAAAAAATTCTCACTTGCTATAGTATGTGCTCCATTCTCTTCCCCATTTGCTGTGTTTTCTCCATTTTTTGCAGATCCTTGTTGGTTTGTGGCAGCTGCGGCAGCTGCAGCTGCTGCTGCTTGTTGCTGTGCAAGCTTATCTCTGTAAGCTTGTTGTCTTGTTTGTACTACATCAGGCATTACGGCATCTATCAGTGACAGAGACTCTATTGGTCGGCCATCAAACAAGGTACCATCCTGGATATGGAACATTATGTAGGAAGAAAAATCAAAGGTAACATCTAGGTAATTTGTATTCATACCAATGAACAGTAGAAATGAAAATCCTCACTCCAAGAAAAAACACTTAGATAATTTTCTGACTGATGCAAGGAGCTAAGAAATAAACTTCAAGAGGTAATTGCTAATGACTATTAAAATTTTCCCCTTAGTTCATATTGCTAAATGTTGTAAAGGATAAGTCATAATATTAAAAGGAATAATAAAAAGTAGGTCCAGACCACAGGGAGATTTAATTAGTTTGCAAATTCATGTTAGTCAAAGCAATAATAACCAATATGAAATAGTTCATCTCAACAATAAGATTCAGTTCCACACTATGGTTTCATTAAATTTATCTTTAAACTTAAACTTTTAAAATAGATTTGTTGGACTCAAAGTTTCTAGTGACTTGATTGAAATATTAAACACACAACAGTACCACCTGGTAACATGTAAGAAATGTAGACTCAAACCTACCAAATCAAAATCTATGAAGGGTGAAAGACAAGTTCTCTGGGGAAGTATTATGTGCACTAACATTTGAGAAGCACCATCATTCATAACTCACAGACTAACGCTACAATTTTCCTACATTTCTCTCCTTGATACTAGGATGTTCACAATTAATGAAAAGTTCTCCAGCAAGCACAGAAAGACACAGAGAAACAGAGCAAGTGAAACAGAAGCAGTGCAAATTAGCGAGGAATATGCATATATATGCCTGACTCACTTAGGCTGGTGAATGTGCACTAGGGACAATCTACAGTGGTATGATGGGGTGCTCCTCCTTAAAAAAAAACAAAAAAAAACACTGTATCTTTCAGAATTAATTATAATGGAGTATTTGAGAGGCAGGAGAAAGTATTTTCACTTAAAAAATAACTAAAAAACGTTAAAACCAACATGGATACACTGGAATACTATATTAATATCTATAAAAAAATTTTTCGGATAAAATGAGAACTCATCTCTGGCCCCTGATAGGTTATTACCCTCTGCAATAAAAGATACGTCGGGAATGAAAGGGCTAAGAGACAATGAGCACATATTTAAATCACTGTTCGTGTATTTCTTAGTTACAGAGATGATGAAACACAAACAGTGAAACCAATTTTAGTATAATATATAATTAGAATAGTAAATATTGGTTCATGTATTCTGCAGCTTTGAAAAATTTTGGAAAGTGGAACATGAAATCCAAATAAGGTAAAAAGCTCCATAACATAAATATGATATATGACCATATGGAAACTTTCAGCTAGACAGAGATTGCAAGCTCTTTCTTTTATCTGGTAAAAGAACAGATAGGAAATTATTTTAGGCCATGCAGACCCAGAACTTTACGTACAAAACTTGATGTACAAAAACAGGCAGAAGGCAGGATTTTGCTCCTATGACTGACCCCTAAGTTAAACTACCTAAATAAGTGTGGATCTTAGGCAACAGAAATCAAGAGTTCCTTTAATTATAAAGCTGTATTCCAAAATCATCTATAAATATACCATATGTAATAAAAATTAAAAAAAAATAAAAACCATATACAAATCTTACCTCATTAATACTAACTTCTGCCTCTACATACTGTAGCCCCTTCTGGATGATAGAAATCAATGCAGCAGGCGGGACAAGGGCACCATTTATGTTAGACTGACTGATATGGCTTTCTATACCAAAGGTAAATGCTGAATGAGAAAATCCTAAAAGCAAAAGCAAAAGAATTTATTCACCTAGTAGTACTATGTATACAACACAAATAAAACACTCCCATAATCTTGCAAAATCACATTCTATCCATCTGAAATTACAGACTAAGGTCAAATATATTTTTAAAAAATCAAAAGAAATATAAAAATCCAAACACATTAACCTTTATATATCTTCCTGTTCGCTTTATATAATGTATTAAATTTCTTCTGTATATGAAATTTAGCAGCGGCACAATTTTCTTCAACATGTATCATCAAACTTTAAAGCTGGAAAAGTCTTCAGCAATCATGTAACTAAAAAGCTTCACTTAATTTAGGCCACGATAAATGAAATGATATTTAATATTTTTGTTGTATATCTAAATTTCTACATACAAATTGTCAAACACCGTAAAATTCAGTCCTTCATAGGCTTTTAAAAAATTACCTAGAAAGTTAAGTCAAACTAAAGCTAATGTAAAAAATGAAAATTTAATAAAAAATGTTTATGCCTAAATCCCGTCTTACTGTATTATTAGTTTAGTGCCTTAAAAAATTGTTGAATTTTTGTCACTTAGTAATAACCATCTAAATGAAAGTTTTAGGGAATAAAGAGTTAGCAAGTGAAAACCCAGCTCCATGTGTCCATCAGCAATTAATTTTAATTTGAAATATTTAAAACCAAAACACTAACATAACAAAAATCTCATGTTGCCCTTGCAACATGAAGGTCATGTCCAAATACAAAAGTAAAATTCTAGTATGAAGGTCATGTCCAAATACAAAAGTAAAATTCTGGTAGCCTGACAGACACATGTTGTTGTTTTCTTTACAAAAATACCCATTAGAGCTTACTGCTCAACAGTTCATTAATATTTTAATTCAAATTACATGTGTAAAATAGACTATTAAGAAATTTTCACACTACATAAAGAAAATGAATATGGGCTTATTGTGGTCTTGGCTAAATTGATTTCTTCTATATAATAACTCTTTAGTTGATCTGTTCTACTTTGTCCTTAGTTTAAGTCTGTTTTGTTTTGTTTTGTTTCATGCTTAGGTTTCTGCTTATGGGACTTACAGTCTGGAATAAAAACTGAGGGATCACAAAATAGATGTGGGGAGGAAGTATTTAAATTGGTTAATAAAGGCACTTAAACTGATTTTCCCCATGGCTTTCCTTTGCTCTTCGGAAGAATACCCAGCCATTCCAATCAACTACCTATAGTGAGAAATCAAAGACGTCACCTTTAACACCTGGATTTTAACCTCATAATTTTTCCCGTAGGCAAGATCATTATTAAAAACATTCAGTTTTCAGCTTAATCTGAGCTCACAGAGATGGTTAAGGAAGACATCAATGAATAAAGCAACATTTTGCATTATACCTAAGAGGAAAGTCGTAAACTACTTGATTTTAAGTAGATTTCAGATTGCCAGAGGAAGTTGAGAATAGAGACTGGGAAGAAGGGGGAGAAAGCTAAGAGATATGGCACTGAAATGTTTAAGAAATGAAGCTGAAGATTTCTGTTTCCAACTACAAATCCCCCCTACGTAAATTTTGCAGTAAATCATAAACAGGAAAAAAGATAGACAAGTGACTTAAGACAACTTTAAGATAAACAGTATCATTTAAAGAGGGATTACACCATGCACACACATATTAATTAGCAAAAGGGAAAACAGTCACTAAAAGAAGAATTCAAATTCATTCACAGGACATGACCATAATTATTACACTCCATTGCTCCTCATTGCAGTTAGAATACAGTCAAGGGTAAAAACTAAGGCAGAGGGAGCACCTATTTGTTAACAGAAAATGAAAGACTGTAGTAAGCACTGTTATTCTGTTGCAAGTCAGGGTGTTAGAAAGTAGTGTCAGCAGTACACGAAACATTAAGAAATTTATTAGTTAAGGTTTTCCAAGTGTTTTAATTTCCATGAGTCTCACAAATTGCAACAAAGTTTAAGATTTTCGTACTCTCTAGTAAATGAGTATAACTGAAATAATCAAAACTATTACATTTCAACCCTATTTAACTACATAAGAGTTTAAGCTTCTGTCCAAGAACACCCTAAGATTTGCAGGTGGAGTACTATCAATTTTTGGCTGGAATGTTGCATTATCCTGGAATTTGTTCTGTCCTAACAGGAGAGAAGTGATCACAGGTGCCTGCATCCATCTCAATATACTTGGCAATGCACTTGGAATGTTCTCAAATAGCAAAAGAACCCTTAAGTGGCCATGAGCATTGTTTTGACACTTCTCATTCATGTTTACCCTAACTAAGGTCCATACTTAAGCACTATGCATAAACGTTAAATTCAACTCTATTTTTTTCTTTATTTTTAAAGTTTTACATGCCAGCTTAAACTCAGTATTTTCAAAATTATTTTCCTCTTCTTCTTCCTAAAATTACGTTCTCCTTCAAAATTTCTGACCTTGACTTTTGTTAAACCTGAAAGTAACACTAACTTCCACTACAGCCCCTGGAGTTCTACCATTTGCCATATCCTATCAATCTTACCTCTCTGGATCTCTAAGTTTTCCTTTTTTACCAGAACCTGGAGTTTGGTCCCATGATTATCTGTCTGGACTATAATTGCCACAAGATTCCTCTCATCCCCAGGTCAGTACATTTGTCACATGACACTAGAACACCACTTGTAAAACTAAAAACTGTTCATATCCCTCCCTTACTTGGGAACTATCAACGATGATTCCTTTCTTAATGAAATCCCAACTCCTATATTACATGGTCACTTTTGCATTATCCTACCTCTCTCTCCAGGCTCATCTCCCTGATTCCACATCCCCACTGTTCTTCCCACTGCACACTTAAGTGACTGCCAATCATATTTAACACCATGCTGTGCAATCTCAGGTTTCTAGGGTCTTAAATGTATCTATGCTCTTTTCTCCTATCTGAATAGGAATTAAATCCTTCTCTTCACTGCCCCAAAGCTACTCAGTCTTACTATGCTAATCCTATAGTTTGTGTATGTATGGCATTCACCACAATGAATGGTTATCACATATGTGTTTGCTTGTATTGTTGTACTTATGTGTGCCTGACTAGACTAAGGAGCCTGAGAAAAGGGTTTCTCTCTAGCAATCTTTTAATTCTGGAAAATTAAAACAGTACCTAATTTGCAAGTACTCAACAGACATTTGCTAAATCAGAATGCAATTCTACTATAAAGTATCACTTGGCACATCAGAAAAATCTATGAATCCAGAAAAACATATGACTTAAATCTCACTTGAAAAACAAAACTAACTCAAAATATCAGAGAATATTTCCACTTACGTGTAAATATATGTGCATGAAATACTTTTTCAGTGTCAGTTTTTGATTTATATTGTAGGGAAAAAGGACTAAATGTGTGAAATGTCGAGTCTAGTCTGACTGCCTAAAAATAGCATCCCTTCTTTCCAGGGTAAGAACAAATTTGATATAAATCATAATTCTGTGATCAATTATTCTACCTATTTACTAGGGCAATTTAGATTTGGAAGTTAAAGAAGATTACAGAGAACAAGGCTTTTTAAAAACTAGTTCAGGAGAGAATAATTCAGTGACAGAGACAAGCAGTAGCCGGTGCAGGGGAAGGGAGGGGAGGTTCTCATGAGATGTGCACCACTGCCACATAAGACACAAAATCACAAAACAACCATTTTTTCCATGTTGCCTGTTTGAAAATGCTATCTCTCGGGATAACTGAATTTGTGTTCTCAAAGGGGAGTTACCCTCTAGAGACAGCTAACTCTACCCTGCAGAGAATACAGGACCAAAAAAATGGCATTCAACATCACCGAGGTACAAAAGGATAGCATTTACTGGCATTTATAACATAGGTCTAAGGGGGGAAAAAAGGCAAAGTTTAATTATTATTACAATACAGTAAAGTCTGATTTATCCAAGGCCAGAAAAACTTAAGGTTCTATTTAAGCTTTGGGTCAGAAAAACCTAGGAAGTTATATCCCTGCTCCATCATCACATACTTCCTTTGCTCTCAATTGTACTTTTAATGCTCTTACAGACCTAGAGTTGGGTTTACTCTAAAAAGTTGCAAAAATGTTAAAGGCTGCACATTAAGCACTTAAAACATTTTAGAAAATGTTAAAAAGTATGGGGAGAGTGCTATAAGGGGTCAAACAATATAAAACACACTGACTATGCATATAATTTTGTAGCCAAATTTTAACTTTAAAAATTTGTAACTATGAACATTTTATTTGAATTATATTTTCCGCAATAATTAAAATATTAATATGATATAGTCAGTAAATCCATTCAGTTAGCACATTATTCATCCATAGCAGAAATGTTTCCCTTGGTTCATCATTGTAACAGACTCTTACCTCAAATATCTATGTGTATAGCCTTTTGTACATACTTTTTTCTCCTGAGGAAAGGGTCCCTCAAAAGCTGAAGGGGACATGAGCATTTTAAAGGAAGTTTTCATGATTGCCAAACTGCTTTCCTAAAAACTGTGCAAATTATAATGCCATCAGCAATTTATGTTTCCTTACACCCTTGCTACACTGGCTACTCCTAAAAAAACAAAAAGATTACTATTAGGATTGAACAAGTTCTCTATTTTGCAACTCTTACAGAACCATTGTCTGTTAACAAGTATGTCAGCAAGAATGTGTAATAGGAATTTCCTCTATCGGCCAAAATTCAGTTCATTCAGCTTACAAAAGAAAAGAAAAATGGATTTAGAAGTATAAAAGTATAGTAATTACCAGCATTTCTGAAATTTTTGTTTATGGCTAATTACTCACATGTCAGTCAAGTGTCAAACCAATATTGCATAATTTATTTGATCATAAAGCAAAAAAAATTAAAAAATGAAGATCCTGCACTCTCCTCACAACAGTTTTCACAGTGAGAGGCACATTATTGATAGTCAATTTAACCTGACTCTATTCAGACCATTGTGAATCTGTTTACAAATAATACCAGCAGGGGGTATAGAAAGCTACCTTTATCTGAGTCCAAAGAAACTACATTAGCTGTCACATTGCTGACAATTTATCAGTTCATTGCAGGGATTAATACAAAACCATTAAATGGAAGAGGGAAAAAAAAGAATGAATGGGTCATTTCGTGTGACAGGTCGGAAGCTTAATGTTATCATAAAAAGGTTAGTTTGTGACTAACAAGGACTAAGTTTAGATTTCTAAAAATTATGCACATGTGTGCCTGTTTGGTGTATCAGACAGGTGATCTCACATTTGAAATAAGCACCACCTCAAAAAACTGGTGTGGTACAAGACCTATATCCAGTGAGATATGCTACCCTTCGAGAAGTTTACAAAACACTGAAGAGAGGTGTACAGAAAAGACAAGATCATCTTTCATGAGCCAAATGCTTTGAGCTTACATATGTCATCACCTTCTCAAAATTGGAAACTATATGGTAAGATGAACCTCAGTTCTGAAAACAGGAGGATTAAAATAAAATAGTATTCAGAATCAGAATGTAGAAAATAACTCAGTAATAATAAGCATCCTTATTTTCCATTAGTCTTCAATTGTAAGAGCAACTGTTTAACAGCATTAAAGTATTGATACATTATAAACAGAAATGTTACTGAGTTCTTAAAACACACATGACAGTGAAAAAAAGAATCAAGAATATTCCCAGAGCAGATATACAATTTAAGCAAAATTTTATACAAAGCAACAATAAAAACCTGTGCAACAGAGTTTCTCCCATAACCTTCAGGAACAATTTCTCTAGAAAAAACAAACTAAAACTGAAATAGCTACGAAAATAAAAGTGATGCAAAATGGAGGAAGGAGGGAAAAGGAAAATTAAAAGGTCAAACCATTTTAGCTCTTTTAAAATTAACACAATATCAGATTCTGTTACATACAACACAGGACAGAACTGTAGGACAATTCTGCATATGGTTGCTACATATGAAAGGATACTGAATCAAGCCAATCATTACTGACAATACTATATGTCAAATACACTTAATTTTCAAGTCATGTCAAAAAGCAAAGAAACAACATAAATTTATTCCCTAGGAAATATTTTTTGACTATATAAAGTCTAGTTCACAAAAGTTTAGAATGGTGATGGTCAAAGCAATAGGCTTAGGGTAAGCTGTCTAAAGATAAAATTTACCAAATTGAAAGTTACAACACTTAAAAATACGCTACAGTAAGTATTCTTTTCTTTTAATTACCTTTAACGAGTAGAAATAGATGGCTTGGAAATTTATAAAACATTTGCAGGTGAATATTATGCTGTAATCCTTTTCAACAAGGAACAAATTTCATGAAGAAACTGAGGCTCTGATTATATAAATTGGGGGTAGGAAAGGAACTGTTAACAGATAATACCTTCTAGTGCTGATAAAGTCATAAATAGGATGATTGCCATATGGTAAAAAGCATTTAAGATTAAAACAATGTGAGTTTATTTCCTCTGGAAATGGGTACTACAGTCCAGTCAACATTAAACCCTACTTGTAGGAAGCAAATATTTTAAGCTCTTACTGAAAAACATCACTCCTAAATCACACATTTATCACAGAACAAAACTTTCACAGGTGCTTTTGTTTTGTTTTTCCCTGACTGAGGTTTACAGAAACAAGTAAGTAAAATTTTGTTTTCTTTTGTGGTAGAAACTGTGCAAAGCAGCACTTGATGTCTTTGCAAAGATCCCATCTTTGCCATTATTTCTTTTATTCCTATCTCCAAATCAAATTCAGTATCCTCTGAGAATCAAAGTAGCAATGTTAAGATTATGGTCTCTTCTGTATTGCTTTCAAATCTTTTAAGATGAATATGTATGGCCTGAAGGTAAGTTACACAGTATTTCTTAAGATATTTAACAACTAATTTTCATTAAATTTCTCTTGTAATGTGACAAATATGCCGATTCCCCAAAAGAACCCAAAGAAGGCCAAAGAAGGAATCACTGGACTATGTGATTTAAAAAGAGAGAATGACAACAAGAAAATCAGTAGTGAAAATAGCCATTTTTATGTATAACTGAAGGTTAGAACCAAGAAAGAGTTTTTGGGATAAATGGCAAGTGCTGAGATAGATTAGATTCTGAGCTCTATATGAAATCTGTCCAGAGCTGACAAAACTAAATATTTCTTAAACTCTTTTCCATCTCCTATTTCCAGAACTAATTTCAAATTACCATGTCTCATGGTATCCTCTTCATGACATAAACACGTCTCATACATTCTTGTTCAATCTTGCCCGTAAGTACAAATATACCACTGTTAGTGGCAGCTCCCTCTTTAACAGATATTCTCACACTTTAAATCTCAATATAGATGTACATACCATGTTTTCCACTTTATTTCAAATAGTTACTAAACACCATTTTCATTCCAGATACTGTGAACATGCTACATAACTGCTGTCAACTTTCTTGTTCAGTTCTAATTGTCCTACAACTAACAGAGACCAGTGGCTCTCAAATGATATTACGCCTAAAAATCACCTGGGGCATTTAAAAATGCAGATTCCTTGGTCCCACTCACCACTAAGTGATTATGACACTAGTGGTTAGAGGGTATAACTACAGAACACTGCGATACACAGCTCTAAAAGTTACGGCAAGTTGCATTCCTAGAAAAACTGCCATAAATCAAAATGTCATCAGTTAAGTTTCATTTTCCCCTATAAATCATACCATAAATAGGAAGTTACAAATTTTACATGGGGTTGGCATTCATATTTTAAGAGATGTGGCTTAACAATGTATTATATCGCCAGTACCACTGTGAAGTATAAAGCTTTCTAAATACTAAACAAGCACAACTAAGAACACAGTAAATAACAAAATTAAGATGATAAATATCAGTCTAACAAGCAAATCTTTTTTTAAAAAATGTAAAAAAAAATTCTTTATTTTCACAGCAACTTAAAACAGAATACAGAAGGCTTTTCTCTGAGAACATAAGCAATTTTAAGAAGACTTTTGATAATATTTAATCACTGGATACGCTTTCAAACATTAATCTAGAAAATCACTTTATTGCCCCTTATTCTCATTGTTTTCATGTAGCAACATAAAACATTACTTTGCGGACTTCTGTCTGAAAACAAGAAAATTTGAGTGTTACCATCTCTAACTTCACTATGTGCTGTTTTGCCTCAGCATGGGCAGAACTACAGGATACTGCTGAGTTATTCAAAGGCTTCTGACCTCCACAAACAGTAATTTCACATGATACAATCTGAATATTGGGTTATTGGAAAGGTCATGACTCATTTTTGCTTGAAAACACATAGGAAAAATATGGCAAGACTTTTCCGACAACCCAAGGGTTGCCTTTACAATAGACCTACAAATCATTACAATGTATTACCACTGATACTTTGGTTTAGTGTCCAAAGCCTCTGAGTTCTGGCTTAAATGGAGCTCAGATTCAAAAGCAGAAAGTAAAGTTTGTTTTGACTCAACAATTTCTTTACATTTTGGCCAAAGGTACAACAGAACAGTATCTACTAATCATGAGTTTACATGTTATAAATGAATTGATCACCAGTCTTTTCACTTTACTAGTAATTTTATATCTCATTTGAAATATTCTATGAAAGTCCTCTTTGGGATCTATCTTCGATATCAGTTTACAGTTTAAAACAAAACAAAACAAAACAAAAAGATACATTACTTTCAAAGCTTTATAACAAGTTATTCAGTATTGGCTGGATACTTTAGTTTATTCCTTTTTCCCTCCCTGCCCTTGTTTGACATCATCATTTTTTGAGTTGTTCCAGGTCAGAGAAGCAATGATGATGCTTGGGAATAGAAAACCCCTGTCCAAGACACCAACTGGAAACATCTTGGAAGACAGTGAGATCTAACATTTCTTCCCTCCACTTTCACAAGTAACTAACAAAATGAATCCTCTTTATACTCTTTATATAAAATGAATCCTCTTTATACCTTACCTTATTGTTGAAACATTCCAATAACTTTAAGGCATAATTTCTGGAATTCAACCTCTTCAGCACGTTAATTTTTTAACCACCAAATTATTCCATGTGAATCTGCATTTACCATTATAGTCAACCCTTTTCCACCATCCTTTGCCCCACTTAAGTTTTCCCTCTTCTACCTTTAACATTTTCTCTTGTAGTTTCCCTTCAGTTTTATGCCTCTATCTCTTAATCTGTTCAGAAAACTTGGATGAACAATGATTTATTTATTACAAAAGACTTTCAGTGGTTTACATTTATTGATCACCCCACAATAAATACTGTAATATAACTCAAGTCAAAGACACATTTAAATCAACTGGGATAATACTTATAAATGCATTCTGGAAAAAAAAAAGTTGACTTAGCTACTGAAATGTTAACTGCAATCAAAAACAGTAAACATGTAGCTGAAGATTCTGAATATACATTATCAAACTGATGGCATCTGAAATTTTATATGTTCCTACAAGCCATGCGCAATAATCTCACTTCATAACAAATTATAAAAATGATCTTTGAACAGTGGAAGTCAAACCATTTCTTACAAATATTTTCCTGAGATGATTCCAACATATTTGAAAGAGTCAGAGAGTTAAACCATGCAGAAACACATAGCTTTAAAATGGCAGTCCAGACATTAAAGAAACATACAAAGTTCAACAGTTTGGACTGGTACAAATTTCAAGTGCAAAAAAGGTTATTTTGAGAATATTAAAATAATTTGAGGCCTATTTACTTTATAAAAGTACTCACCTGACTCTTGCAAGTATCTATATACCAAGAAGTTGACCTCATCACTGCTTATACTCATCTTTATTCCCACTTAAACCATGAGGTCACAACACAGGATATAACCCTAAAAATAAAACAAAGTCAATTAAGTATTTTCTCAATAAAATATTTTAATACAAAATGTAAACAATGTTGTAAAAACCATTTGATTGTATTAAATGATGTAAAATGAAGGTTCTTTACTGTCTAATAAAAAGCCCTAACAAATAAAGTTACTTCCCAACTGTTAGTAATAGAGTATACAACCAAAACAAGGCTGGGTTTTTTTTTCTGCAAGATAACATTTTGGCAAAATTTATAGAAGGATTTTAGCATCATATTTTAGTGATTATATCAAATAGCAGAAAAAGTTGTTCCCTTTTTTCTCTTTATTGAAACATGATACATTTTATTAGGATATTATTTATTTAGGAAATGACTGGTTTTAGAATGGATCGGTATGACCCAACTACATTGGTTTTATCTGCATGATACGGCAGTATTTGTATTTTCTCAGTACCTAGTCTGCAGTGTTCAAAAAGTCCTGTATAAGGTTGGAACACAGGTTTTCAAAACTCAAATGATACTCTTACTGGATATACTTACACCTTGAAAAAGGGCTGGGAGGGCAGGAGATGAAACAGATAAAACATAAATATATCAAATTTATATTTATCCATTCTCACATTACAGAAATAAATTAAAGAAGTCAGCAAACTTCTGTAAGGAGTCAAGCAGTAAATATATTAGGCTTTACTAGTCTTCACCTGTCACAACCAATCTGTACTTGCAGCAGCAACAGTATGTAAACAAATGTGACTGTGTTCCGATAAAACTTCATTTATAGACAATGAAATCTAAATTTCATGTATTATTGTCTCATAAAATACATTTCTTTTGATGCACTTAAAAAAATAATAATAATAATTCGTGCTTAGCTGTGATCTGTATAAAAGATTAGTGGGCAGGATTTGACCCAAAGACTAGTTTGCTGGTCCCTTATTTAAGAATGTGCATACTGCCATCTATTCAGCACAAAAAGGTATGTAACAGTAACAGGTTTATGATGATTGTCCTGACACTTCATGGGACTCTTTATGATGCAGAGTTAACAGTATATTTTAAAATGACAAATTAACAAGCATGTGATTAGGCTGCTATGTGACAAGAACGTTAATGCCCTAAGTTGGAGGAAAAGATTTGACTAGGCATTCAACCTTCTAAGAAAGGAAGACAAAGGAAGTAGTAACAATTTCCCAATGAACACACACACAGAGGAA
The DNA here is from genome assembly GCF_014898055.3 of Talpa occidentalis. Classification (NCBI taxonomy): domain Eukaryota; kingdom Metazoa; phylum Chordata; class Mammalia; order Eulipotyphla; family Talpidae; genus Talpa; species Talpa occidentalis. The sequence continues at coordinate 24,955,581 of NW_023604295.1, forward strand.
CCCAAACTAAATTCGGTAATCTAGGAATACATTATATTAGAGAAAGTTTTGCTGGTGTCTGGACTTGAAGATAGACAGGAGAGTGAAAATATAAATGTTAGGGGGAGGAAAAGGGAACAGAACTAAGTCAGTGAGCAGTTGAGTGTTACTGGAAGGGTTGAGTCAGGAGAGAATCAAGAAGTAAGGCTTGAAACATAGGCAAAAACCATATTCTGAGGGGACCTTTAAAGCACCACATAAAAGAAACAAACACACTGAAAGGTTCAGAGGAGGGTATAGAAAATGACCAAATTTACATTCAAAAAACTTCATTCTGGCTCTAATTTGAAGACTAGCCTAGGAGGAAACTAGACAGGAATAAAGGAGACAAGTTATTAGGATGTTGCAGTAGGATAAAATCTGGACTATGGCATTGGAGGATAGAAGTACTAGGATTCCAAAGACACTGAGGAAGTAAAGTAGAGGGTGACTGGACACAGAATTGAGGGAAAGGGACGAATCAAAGGTTTCTTTCAGTACATCTGGAAAGATGGTACTGGAAAATGATGGGATTAAAGTAACAACTATCTTCATATAAAACAAAAAGCACCAACCCCAAAAATTAACTCAAAGAGTACAATAAATCATCTGAATATATGATATACACTTAACAAAATGAGAAAGGTAACTATTCCTTTGATGATTTTGATTCAAGACAACTTGTCTAGATATAAACTGATGCATGCAAACTTTGGAGGATATTTTGCTCAATTTTATAGCGACTCATGGTAATGTGTAAGTACTCAACAGTCAGTTTTGGAAGTGTTGAACTGAAGAATTTAAAAAACAATTAATTCTATCCATTATAATATTAAAAGAGAGCAAATCATAATTTGACCAATCATGGGTATGTTTGAACTACTAGTCACTATTTGACTAACAGGACTTCTCAAAATGAGACAGGCTAGATGGAATCCAAGCGAACAGAGTGACAAAGAAAACAGAACTAGTATTCTTTTCTCCTCTAATATATCATTCAGTCCATCTCTCAAATCAAGAACTCTGGTACTAAAGCGCCTAAGATACAAAGGTTTCAACAACACCTGGTGCTGCTATGGAAAGGTCCCAACATGTCCAAGATAAAGCAATGATAAGTAAAGCTTCAGCATCACTTAAATGAATTCTAGGACAAAGAAAAAGACAAACCAAAATGATATAAATTATTGTTTATAAAAATTCCTGTAATTACTACATATTGCTACTACTTTTTAAGTTGTAGCAAAAAAATACCAAACAGAGCAGGAGCAGCAAAGGTCTTACCTGCTCAAATAGTCATGAACTGATGTATTCTACTCACCATAAGTGCTATAACAGTCAAGCAATTAAAAAAATAAAGTTTTTAAGGGAAAAGTTTAAGTTGTTCAAATTTTCTAAGTATTATTCCAGTGCCAATCCTACTTAATGTAGCCTTTACATTCTTGGAAAGAACCTTACTGATTTCCCTTCCACCAAATATACTCCCAAGATGGGCAAAGCACTATGTTGAGAGTTAGGAGAAGACAGAGTAAAGAAGGATGTCCCAAGTCCTGCAGAATTCAGTTTTCCAGAGAAGAGAAACATACAAACAAATGTGCCTTTGGGTTAAAAAAAAGGAAAAAAAAAAAAAAGGTAAATATAATGTAATCCTACACTAGAGGTTTCAGTACAGATACAATAAAACCACACAGAGTCTGAGTTTTATCAATGATCAAAGATACTTAATTTTGGAAAAGGACTGGCATGAAATTAATCCATTTAATTCTAACATCAAAGACACCTAAAAAAGAATAGGGTTGGGGGGAAAGGGGGTAATATTAAGGGCCTTCTTATTTGAAAACCTCACTGTTTACTTTCAAAAAACCTTAAAAGTCCCAGTGTCAATGAGCAAAAAGAGAGGAAACACTGTCACTAGGGGTTCCTATGGTGTTGAAGAACTGGTCCATTTTGGTTTATTTATAGAATCAGTCAAGGTGGGTTCTCTTTAATGTCATGGAAAGAAGACCAGATACTCAAAATCTAGAAAATCCGTTTTCAGAAGCCTTGCCACTTAAATCCTCCATCTCACCCCAACTCATACCCCCTGCCCTCCCAATCATTCAAAACAACAATCTTTAAATAAGATCACAAAACGACGACACATGTATCCACTCTACACCATCCAGGTTTCAGGCCAGGTGAAGGTCACTATGTATGAAACAAGGCCTGCCTTCAAGGAACTGATGAACTATTAAAATGAACAAGATATTCAAAATAAGTTAACACACTAAAAAACAAAGGATTTATATGCATACTCTGTAGGGTAAAAGACATCAGGCTTTTCTGCCCTCCCACCATCAGGATAGATAATGGATCCCTGTGGTCCTGAATGCATGCCTGATGGCGGGCACCTGGAATATGGTGTGGGCCTAGGTAGATGGGATTCACCTGGGCTGAGACTGGGTTTTTAAGGGCGGCGTCACGGGGACACCAGCAGAAGCCAAAAGAGAAGCCAAGAAAGAAGCAGCAGAAGCAGAGAGAGAAGCAGAGAATGCTGGAGAGCCCGGATAGAGTGAAGACTTGCTGGGGGTTGGGAGGCCTGCCAGCCTCCCGGTCCCCCAGCACCTCTGCCTGCCATATGCCTGGTGAACCCCAATAAAAGACCTGCAAAACCCCTGAGGACTCCAGAACTCCTCTTTACCCGGTCTGCATGGGATCCTAGAAAACCTGCTCAGTGACCATTCCTGCTCCTCACAACTTCCATTTGAACAATTGGCGTAAGTCGGCAAGATGATCCATGCAGACGGGTATGGAGCCCTCCGAAGACCTGGAGGGACTAAGGAGTAACAGACTGTGTTTGCCTGTGATGACGCTGGAGGCATCATGGTGGCACAGGAGATAGACAAGGTCCAGGAGCTACAGGACGAGACCTGGCGTGAAGGAGATGCCTGAGAGGACCAGCCAATGAACGACCCCCGAGAGGACCAGCCAACGACCCCCAAGGCAGCAAGAATTGTCGGGGAAGAGAGGACCGTGATTCGGAGCTCGCCAGTGCTGATGGAAAGGCCTAATGGACTTGGACTGATGAACTTGGACTGACAATCCCGCCAGAAGGCGGAGGACCTTGGCAGGTTATGTTTTTTTGAGAATCTGGGAGTGTCCAGCGGGCCTTGATGGCCAAAAGCAGCCTGTGTATGTCCAGCAGCTAGGCAGAGGAGAAAAGCCAACTGAGAAGGCAAAAGCTGGTGCTGATGCTGAGTTTGGGAAGCCCTGAGTGGCTGCTAAGCACTAAGTAAGCTGAGGAAGGCCAGTGAGTCTTGTAAAATCACCTGTAGGTGATGCCCTGCTCGTTGTCGAGTGAGGGTGAGGAGCTGAGGAACCCGGTCCTTGGGGGATGGGTGGGGAACGTGGCTTGGGGTGGAGCCCAAGCCGAATGTAGTAGAGTTTGGATTCCCGACCCACGTGCTTGTGCAGTGGGTTGACCTGAGTGCAGGGGTCTGCGAGTCGCATGGGTGGCCATGAAGGCCGAATGTTGGAGCGACTGCAGACAGAAACCCTGAGGGTTGGCGATTACCCCCAACAGAATAGAAAAGTCAATCCCAGAGTGAGTGCCTCCTGGGGGTGGATGCTGTGTGTGCCTTGTAGCCGAGACTACAGCCAGAGAAGGCCAGGAAGCCTGACAGCTCCTGGTGTGTTACAGTAGATGCCGTGAGTGGTTCCCCTCCCTCGTATGAGCAGTGCCTTCGGCAGCAGATTTGGTGACTCGTCTGCTGGTACCAATAATTGTCTTTTGCCACTAGGTTGGGCCCTGCCTGGACTTACTTGTGTTCTGTTATATTTTGTTGTTATATTGTGATGTATTTGTTTTTGTGGGCCATGGCTGCATTGTTTGTTCGCTAAGAAAAATTGTATATATGTAGATTGTATGGCAGAAAACCCTGAGGGGGTGGACTGTAGGGTAAGGTAAAAGATATCAGGCTTTTCTGCCCTCCCGCCATCAGGATAGATGATGGATCCTTGTGATCCTGAATGCATGCCTGATGGCGGGCACCTGGAATAGGGTGTGGGCCTAGGTAGATGTGATTTAACTGGGCTGAGACTGGGCTTTTAAAGGCGGCGTCACGGGGACGCCAGCAGAAGCCGAAAGAGAAGCCAAGAAAGCAGCAGAAGCAGAGAGAGAAGCAGAGAGAGCCCGGATAGAGTGAAGACTTGCTGGGGGTTGGGAGGCCTGCCAGCCTCCCGGCCCCCCAGCACCCCTGCCTGCCATATGCCTGGTGAACCCCAATAAAAGACCTGCAAAAGCCACAAAGGACTCTGACTCCTCCTTTACCCGGTCTGCTGGATCATAGAAAACCTGCACTGTGTCCATTCCTGCTGCTACACTGTCAGATCATATTTATTCTTAAATTCTAAAAAAAATTTAATAACTGTCCTTTTCTTACCCTCTCAGAAACAGCTGGTAAACTCCAGAGCTTTATTTGAGCTTTTTGCCTGTAATCCCATCAATTACAGGCAATCAACTACTTAATTCAGCTATATTAAAGTAACCCAAAGTAAATACAAAATTTATCTTACTATTTAGCCAAGTGTTTATATTTAAAAGTGCATTTAATATTTCAAATGTTCATATGAAGTATTTCACTTCAAGACTTTATAGAAAATAATTAAGCAAATACTATAAAACAGGATTGCAGAAGCAATTCAGTGACATTTAATGGAACATGTACACCATTTTTAGCATCACAAAATTGAGTTCAACATATATGCACTGGACAATAACTTCCAAATATTTAATAATCCCTGCAGTTTCTTCAACACATGTCAGCACTATTTTTAATTTGGACTCAAACAGAACAGATAACATTTTTTAATGATCTCATTCCTGGGAGCATGCTAGGTCTAACTATGATCCTGGATATCACACTGCTTTAAATTTAAATGGGGGGGTGGGGAGGGCACAGGACACAGCAAAAGTTAGAGACTCACAGAAACAAATTTTCTTCAATTTCAATCTGCCTACAATACACTCTTAAGAGATCTGGAACTCTCCTGCATAATCCCAAGTCAAATGCATAACTGAAATTATTTTTTTTACAAAAATAATTTTGTCCAAATGTATATTGATATTACATTATCCCATAATAGATATATTAATTCAATTTTAGTTTGTTTCAACAATTAGATGACTCTTAATTTTCATTGTTTTAGGACTCCTAAAAAATACGCTTAAAGTTGTTTTTTTTTAATAGGTGTGCATTTATGAGTATTTCTCAGGATCAGGAAAAGTCCCTATAAGTAAATAACTGGATGAAAGTAACTGGAAATACTAAAAGGACTGAATTTATGACCCTTGCAGCTCAAACATTAGGAAAAGGTCAACTTCATTAACAATCAAAACATTCTGGCCATAACATCTGCAAAGATTTGTAAGATTGTTAAGTATATTAACACTGTAACAAAATAGGAAATGTTTCTTCAAATATATCTACAAATATAACCATAGCTGTTTAAAAGTTTTTAAAAAGAACAATATCAAAAGCTGCTAATAGGGATTTGTAACTATTGTTTTTTGTTTTTTTTTTTAATTTATTATTTATTATTATTATTTTTTTTTTATACAAGCACTGGGTACAGTCAGAAGTGCAGGAGGGTGAGAGAATTCACCAGAGCCAGAACTATTGTTTTTATGTAGGCTAATTATTGCCAAATAATGCAACCTTGGACATTTTGTGTGATGTTTCTAAATAAATATTAGTGAGTGACAGGGGCCCAAGCTGACTGATATTATTAGCACTGGTATATTGTTGGTTGGGACTCCATCTAGAACAGAGGATGACTTGGGTTGCTCTGAAATCTGCAACTCATACACAGACTAATTAACAAGATGCAGAAAACTGGCTTGCTTCTTGCAGCATCCACTCCCAGTCTGAAAAAAGATATCACTATCTTCCATTTGAAGAATTATTCCATTCTCATCTTGTAGTTTATGATACTCTGGACCTCTTAGTTCAAAGGAATATGCTTAAGCCAACCAGCAAATTACTGTCATTGGCCCCTTACCAAATGGTGTTATCTTCTGGGAAATGGGTCCTTAGGTGAGTTCATAGTTGTATGAACATTGTAGAGTACAATTAAACAAATCTAGATGGTATAGCCTACACACCTTGGCTACACAGGATCACTCCACCCCACATTACACATCTCACTCCTCTGCCCCAACTCAATCACTACCAGCAAGTGAAATACCAGTAGTCATTTGATGCTTTCTATGAAAGACAATCTCCTCCATCCAGAAAAGAATGCATACGCAATAAGGACACTATGTGAAGCCTGGGATGCAATATGTATCACTGAGGTTAGGGCAGAGATATTAGAGAAACAAAGATCAAATTACAGAGACAGAAAAAATTACATCCTTACTGCATCAAATATTTATTGAGCAACTACATCAAGTTTTATCTTAAGCTAGTTTATTACTGTAATTTAGTTTAAAATGTCTAACTTTTTGAAATTTGTCAAATTTCAAATGTAACCTTGGATATTCTGTGTGACCAGGAGAGGGTCAACAAGTAGGGGAACTAATCCAAGAAATACTTTAAAACTAGAAAATAACTGAAATGTTAGTACTATATAGTTGGAAAAACAATGGAGGAGGGAGGAGACAAATTATTTTCCAGTTGTTTCCAGACTGGACAAAATAAAAAACTGCCCACAGGAATGGTGTATGTCAAGAGAGTCTGGTCCTCTCAGTAACTGTACTTTATATATTCTGAACTAGAGGTAAAAAGGGAAAGACATCTCAGCAGGAACATTTCATAGTAGTTATAATATTCACAGTTCATGAAAAGTGGGTATATCGCGTTCTGTTTCCCTCATTTAGGAAGGTCAAATTTTCAGTTTCTTATATTATTCTGGAGTGATAAACCATACAAATGCTGATAAGGTACCATTGAGTCTAGGGGAAAAGAGTCATCAATAAAAAATAAACCCCTACCAGGCCTCCCCGGTGGCGCAGCGGTTGAGCGCTGGGTTGCAAAGCTGCCCGCAGCCTCTGAAGCGCTGGTTCGATCCCCGGCTGCTCCCAGGCCACCGGAGGAGGGTCCCACATGGCGCGCAGACCTCTCCTGCCGCCCACTGCTCCCCTCAGCAGTGTACTTCGGTCCTTCTGCCTGCTCTGCTCCCCGCTCTGACTCTGGTGAATTCTCTCACCCTCCCGCGCTTCTGACTGTACCCAGTGCTTATATGAATGTATGTATAAATCAATCAATCAATACATCTTAAAAAAAAATAAACCCCTACCATGGACATGCAATTGACAAAGCCTATTAAGAGAAAAATGCACTAAGCCAAAATTTTTCTGACCTATTTATTTACTCAATCAAAACTTTGGTTGAGCACTTCCAAAGTGCTAGGCACTATGACAGGTGTTAGAGACATAGCTAAACGAAGTAAACCAGACTCAGACCTTGTAACTTTACAGGCTGTCAGGAAAAAGACAACGAATTCCAACTCAGATAAGGAAAAACAAAAAAAAAACCAGAATCTTGTAAGAAAATATATCCTGAAACTAAGGGTCCAGGTAGGTGAAGGACATAAAATGCACATGGCTTACAGAGTTCGATCATAGGCAAGAGCTAATTTTCCTTTTAACTCAAAATTTCTAAAGTAAATCAAGTCACTTTGGTTACTATCTGTATACACACAGTTTCCCATAAATTTAAATGTTACGGAAAATGAAGCAGAAGTATATTCTCATTTATTGGGTAACTGCTACATGCTGTATGTACAGACACACACACACACACACACAGACACACACACACAGTGGGGGGGGGGAGAATGTGTGAGCATACACTAGCCAAGCGCTAAGCCTTGTATACATGATTTTATTTCCTCTTCAGTATTAATTTCTATCCCTTTAATTTAAGAGCACTGAAATATGAGAACAACATTTCAACATGTAGATCTATCTATTCAGAAATGTTATTAAGGAATTAAGTGGACTTTGTCTCATGTAGAAAAACTCCACAAAAAAATACAGTATGAAATATACAAAGTAAAATAATATGATTATAAAAAATTCTTAGTACTGAAAGATCCTAGGAAATTGCTACTTCTGAGCCATCACGTGTTGCCAAGCATCCACATACAGTGCAGGCTGTCACTGAACTGTTTTACATGGACTGTGTTGTGAATGGTAGTCCTAAATGATCAGCCAGCCTTCTACAGACACTACAATACCATGCTAATAAAATAAGATTCTGAAGTCATTAAAATAATGTATCAAAATTATTTTTTGTTGGGCTCGAGTTCTTAATCTGCTATGAAGCAAACAGCAGCAGCCATGCTACCTCCACTAGGTGATCATAGGAAATGTCAAATTATTCATCTAAATCCCAAACAAACTGCCAAAATACCTAACTATAGCAACAGCAACAATAACGAGAGAGAGAGAGAGAGAGAGAGAGAGAGAGAGAGAGAGAGAGAGAGAGAGAGAGAGAGAGAGAAGGAGGAGGAGGAGGAGGAATAAAACAGGAGAGAAGTTAAATCAATGTACTATTAGCCAAGTCATGGTGGTTCTACCATTTCATTGGTTGAACTGTGTCCCTCTAGAATTCACATGTTGAAGCCCTAACCTCAGGACTCAGAATGTAAATTTATTTGGAGAGAGGGCCTTTACGTAGGTGACTTAGTTAAAATGAGGTCAGTAGAATAGTACAAGGAGAAACTAAACCTGCTAGTATCTTGATCTTGGGCTTCCAAAAGTGGGAGGAAATAAAGCAACTTAACACACCTGTTCTATAATCTGCCCATCCCGCCAATGTCTATTCTCTCCAGTTCACCCATGAAATACTCTCAGGAACAGCATTACTCATAATTTTCCCACTTTATTAAAAATAATCATTAAAATCCTACCCATGGTATGTATAAACACTTTTGTGCGTACAAAATTTGGTAAAATACAGACCATATATTTCAAGACTTAGCTTTGAAGTTTTTGGTACTATAGCATAAAACATGTATAATATACATTCCCAACTTTTATAATGCTACATCTTAAGAGGTTTCACAAAACTTTATTATACTAAATGAAATCTGTTTACCATTAGTTTTATAAGCTGTAAAGTACAATGTTATGATTCAGAATCAATCTCAAGGAGGAACAATAAGCTTTAAATTAAACACATATTTTAGCTTATTTTAGTGTAATACTAATCAAACTATAAAGAAAACTACACAACAAAATCAAATTACCTAGCTGATTTCTTAAAGCTTTAATGGCAAACAAAAGCATATTTACTTTATATGCATTAGCCTTCAACTACAGTTTGTCAAACATTTTAAGAATATGTTTTCATGGTTGCCTATAGTAGTTAAGCCCAAAAAGAAGTAAAGCAATCTGTTTCCTTACAATAAACAAAAATTCTACCTCTAAACATTATAAAGTAAGTTTAAGCTCTATTTTTTTTTTAAAGATTTATTTATTTATTTATACAAGCACTGGGTATAGTCAGAAGTGTGGGAGGGTGAGAGAATTCACCAGAGCCAGAGTGGAGAGAAGAGCAGGCAGACAGACGAAATACACTGCTGAGGGGAGCAGCGGGCGGCAGGAGAGGTGTGCGCACCGCACCATGTGGGACCCTCACCCGGTGGCCGGGGATCGAACCGGCGCTGCAGAGGCTGAGGGCAGCTTCGCAACCCAGCACTCAACTGCTGCGCCACCAGGGAGGCCCATAAGTTCTATTTTTAAAAAACCCTATCTCATGCAATAATTTATTCACACCATTAAAAAAAGAGAAAATATCCTTTTAAAAGAAATGACTAGCTTTATGCGTAATTTGTTTTATATAGGTATTTTTAAGGGTATATTTAATAATTCAAATGTAATGTGTCCCAGTAAAATGTCTACATCATTTCTCATCCCAAGAAGAAATTGGGAGGGGAAAAAAAGAGGTGAATAAGATAGCTTGTTATGAGAAAGTAGCATGTACTGGCATTGATTTTTTACCTTCCAAATTTGGCATGTGAACACTTTGAGTAGTTTTCTTAATAGACTCTGCCCAGCAATGTGTACAATGTACATAAAGGCTAATATATTTCTTTTTAACAGAGATAGACAGTTTTTGTGCTGTGATAAATTCTTCTTTTGGTTATTGTTTTATTTTCAGATTAATGGTTACCAACATTCAAAAGTTGGTTAATCTTACAAAATTAAAGTATGATTATAACATAAAATGGATAAACTTCTAAATTTCTTTTCCTTACCCTTTTCATTGGAATCCAGAGCACTCAGGTGAATTACAGATAACATGACAGAGAAATAAGATCTCAGGTAGTCTATATGATGTATACAAATGATGTGAGTCTTCTAGGTCTCTGTTTTCTTCATCTATAAAACAAGAAAACTGAACTAGATGGTCTCTTTGACTTCTAAACTTTAATGATTTGAGTCAGTACAAATAAGGTATTACACAAATTGAAAGAGAAAACCAGATCATATGATCATTTTTAATAGGGTTAAAAACATGTGTTAGAAAATTTAAAAAGCTGTCAGCTCTCAGATGGACATCTCCAGGAAATAAAAGGGACAAATAAGGAGGCCACGTCATTAAGCTATATTAAAATATATACTAATGATGCTCACTAGGACAAACTATCCTTTATAAAACATTGACTTATATAAAGAAATAGGCAAATGGTATACCAAACTAATGACTCAGTAGTAACTGAAACATCTAATATCAGATACTTGTTTCAACTGTGAAATGTACCAGAGGTGGGGGGTGGAGGGGTAGTTTGACTGTAATCTACAACCCGTGTGTCAAATCCAACACATCACCTACTTTTTTGAACAGCCTGTAATACCGTGTGGTTTTAACCAAACACAGAATGATTCTACAAAACATTTGCCAATGATTTTCTGGCAGAAAGCACTAAGTTTAAATCCCAATTAGGAAATTTTAAGAGCTTCAGCAAAATACTCTAGATCAGGGACAGTAAAGTAGCATTCAATATACTATGAGTCAACTTTGATTTAAATTGAACCAACACCAGTGATAGTCCATTTTCTTTTTAAACCCAAAAAGGTCTCTAAATGAGCTGTCTCATAATCTACTTCGTGTAAATTGAACTTCATTTTCCCAAAGATATGAGTTGGTTACTTACACAGAGGTTTTCTAAGATCTGTTTAAAATGTAAAACTACATAATTCAAAGGGGCACTCAATAAACATGTGGTGAGATATTGAATAAATTATAGCCAAAGTATACTGACACATAATAAGGACAAGAAATTAAAACACTAAGGAAACAGATGAGGAGCCTCCCTGGTGGCACAAGGGTTAAGATGCAACCTATGAAGCTGTCCACAGCCTCTGCAGAACAAGTTCAATCCCCAGCTGACCAGGGAGCAACCCACATGGCGCAGCAGACCTCTCCTGACTAGCCTAATGCTCCCCTCAGCAGTGTACTTAGGTCAGTCTGCCTGTTCTGTTTCCCACTCTGTCTCTGGTGAATCCTCTCACCCCGACCCCCGCACCTCTGACCTGTACCCCATCTCTTGTATGCATAAATAAATAAATCCTTAAAAAGAAAAAAAAAAGAAAACAGATGATAGGGTATATTCCTGGGATAACTTTTCAACTGACCAGAAATTAGTCACAGGACGTAAGGTAAACCACTGTCAGTCTGAGAAAGAGAAAACTGGAAATGAATATAAGGTAAATAAAATTAATAAAAATAAAAATAAAGAAGCTAATTCTCCTTCACCAACAAGAGAAATTCCACATTTGCTCTAAGAGAAACCAGTATAGCAATGTAACAAAATTTTCTCAAACTTAGTCTGGTTTTGGAACTGACATGTTATGAGACTGGAACACAGTTAAAACATTAAAAGTATAATAACTGCCTGAATAGAGGGAAGCTAGGCTTTAAAATGAGATACTACAGGCAAAATAAGATGAGGGCAAGGTACAACAAATTTGTGCTGTTATATGTAAACACTACCTATAATAGCATTTATGAAAGTTTATCTGATAAAAAGGTATTCCTTGGTTCCTTGAAGGGGTAAAAAAAGTAAAGAGAACTGACTACTGAGCCCTAAGTAAATCAAAACATGTGGATGATTAAGTTATACTCCAATTTCTTTTCTAGAAGTCAAAAGTAAAAATGTACATAAGGTTGTTCGGGCAACAGAAGCATGGGCTAACTGTCCAAGTATGAAAAAAATAAATTATAAAAAAAATTAACATTCATACCAATTGGGCAACAAGTGCTTGTTCAAATAAAGTGAAGATGGCTTACATCAATTTTAATACTCAAATAAGACTAATAAATACATGTATATACACATCGCGCAACTCAGCTATTAGTAATGTAAAAGATAAAAGTCAAAAGAAGATGGAGTAAAAACTGATGGTAGTTATAAATGAAGTAGATTTACAAATTTTACTGAAAACTGGGGGATGAGAAAAACAGTTGACAGTACTGACATACAAATTTTTCTGTTTAAAAAAAAAAAAAAAAAAAAACAGAAAAGTACACATATGAATAACTCATGTGTACCACTCCACAATCACACTACTGTGTTCCTCTTTTGTAAATACTCTACCAAGTTAGTTATATATACTCTGTAACTGCAAAGAAAGAGTTTTAATAGCATCTTTTAAAAGATACTTCATTTCATAGTGAATATCCTTCACTGCTTAGGTTGTTCAAATTGCTGAAAACAAAAAAACAAAGTTATCTTTGTCAGATTGATAACAAGGTTTGATCAACTTTTATTTGAACATAGAAATTGGGTCTTAAATTGAGGTCTGTGGGTCTTTGGGGTTCCCAGTTTTAAAAGTCTTTAAAGTCAAAATTATTTTTATAGCATTACTGAGATATTTCTTAACTTTTTCACTGAATTTATACTTACACTGTTACATAGCAACAGTGGACTGACACCTTATTGTATTAGTTCTTACATTCTTCATAAATCTGAACTCAAAACTCCCCCACAAATATTCTTTACTGTAGAATTTCCTTGATAAAGCAGCAAAAAATCTTATTTTATTAAAATCTTAACCACCTGTTAAATACACGTTGTATAAAAACATTAAGTACACATAAAGTACTTCTGTTGAATACTAAAATAATAGCTGTCTCAAAGAAAGCAGTGAGCAACTGTTTGAATTCCAAACTGAACTAGCTACTTTTCATGGATCACCATTTTTACTTCAAAGAACTGAAAAATTATGGTTTTTCAGATTGACAATTTGGCAGGCATTTTCTTGCAAATGAACCGAGGATGTGACTTTAAAGAAAACAAACAGCATTTGTAGGGAAGCTTTAAGGAGAAAACTCACCATGAGTATGAGAGCTTCCCAATACTCAAAAGCTTCTCTAATGAGCTCAACAGTGCTATTAATGATTCTGATTTTTATACTGTCTAATAAACATATGGATGATGTGAATAACTCACTGAATAAGTATTTTCCCAATGATCAAGACAAAATTATCTATTAGGAAATGATCCAAAGTTCAAGAGAGACCAATGGTTTTTATTTTAACAATACAAAGAGTTCACTGATGCATTTTAGATTTTGCATTGAAACTATCCACTCTTATTTAGTGAAGTATCAAAAGAGTTATGGAAATTCACTTCAAAAATAAAGTTTTGTTTTGATTTGAAAAATCTGCAATTAAATCTTTGTAAGAACAGATTTTTTTTCATATATTTCATCTACAGCATTTCTCAATGTGACTGAGGAACAGATGCGAGAACGCAACTATCTTCTACTAAGCCAGAGATTACTAAAAATTTACAAAATCACAAAACAACACCATTTCCATGAAAACTTTTTTGTCTTAGAAAATGCCTATTTTTCATAAAAAGTTGCTTGTGTTTATATAACGAATGGGCTTATTAGGTTAAAATGCATTAGTAATATAAAATTCACAGTTCCAATTTCTGATGCAGCAAGTATAGATAGATTATAACCCACAAAAATAAAAGTCCTTTGGGGTAATTAATAAATTAAGAATGTAACAGACTACTAAAACCAAAATGTTTGCGATCTGCTAACATAAAAACTCCCTCCTGGCAATATTGGTGTGAATTTTTTGGGCAATATTCAAGAGTTTCCTGAGAAAACAGACCATTTAGGCCACAATACTGTTCAATCTGCAATAGGATCTAAATTTTTAATTTGCTTTGTTAGAGTCATGTTGGATTAAAATTAGGTTACCAGTAAATTTATAAGTAATAAACACAAAAAAGTATTCTTTTAAAAGTCATATATATCCTTATGCAAACTTTTAGTTTTAATAAAATATATGCAATCTACCAATTAAAACACAGGGAGTGAAAACTACCAATCATCTGTGACTACATCTCTGTAAATGGGACTTCTTTCCAGATACAGATATTTTCCCAAATTTCTAGAGCTGGCATTATGTGAAAAGCCAAGAGTTAGTTTCAACCTAGAGACAGCATGCACTCCCAGGATCTGGGGTGGTCAAGCTCCTTCCCTGGAAACTATTTTATACAGTTGTGAATTTTTTATATCATTCTTGCCTTTGCTCTATATGTTAGTATTATTTCAAGTTTTATGTGTCATTTGGTAGGTTATATTTGAACTCTGAGGACACACAAAATGTTTCCCACATAAATGAATGGTATTCTTTGCTTTAACCATTTCACTTAGGAAAATTATCATAGGAATTCTCTACTTTTGGATAGTAAACCTGTATATCCACTACATTCAATAATTTTGCTGAAATTCAGCTTGTCATTCATTCAACAAATATATGCCTAGCACTAGTCTAAGTCCTGAACGCTAAGAAAATAGAATTCCGTTAACATAAAAATGTTTTTTTAATAAAATTAATTTCCCCAATGTCACACACATTTACTGTATATTCAGCATCCAATTTCATAAGTTTACAAATGTTTAATTTACTATAACATGAAATTTTATAATTTACAAATAAATTATCAACATTTAAAATTTATTGGATGCATAACATTGATAAAAATGGTATTGTAAAGAACAGACTTTCATAGCCAAATTCCAGACTGTATCCCATTTCTTATCAAATTCTACTATAAAAAGCTACAAAAAGGGTGTGGAGGCTATAGTAAGGAAATACTACCACCACATACATTTCCCCTCTTATTGGTGAGGATTCGGACTGTCCCGTATGCTTACCCCATTTTGTCACTTGTGTTAAGTGATAAGTTTCCACAGAACTGTAATATGGTTAATTTTCCATGAGATAAAACATGAAGTTGGTCTCTGTCTTGTAGTTTTTATTTCCCAAAGAGAATACACTCAGGGCTATAAGCAAGGGTAGCCTTCCTTACATAAACACACACACAATCAACACAGTGCAGGGGCTTTGGCACTAGAAAAATCAATGCAATCATATATAGTCAATCTGCCAGCTACATGAGAAATAAATGGTGGTGGATACCTCAACAACAAATTTAAAATTCTTCAGTCAAATTTCCAGACTATCCCTAGATTATTTTCGAAATCTACCCCTGTAGACTCTGACAACATAAAAGAATGGATGAGATATAGGATGTATGGAGGAAATCGAGGGAAACAGAAGCACATCTATATTTAATAATAAAAACTAGCTCACACTCATTTTGCTACTTACTTATCAATAATTGCTATGATGATATATTAGAAGAAATTCAAACATAAGATGATAGGGTTCCTTTTTTTTTTTTTAATCATTGTATATAAGCCATTATCCTTTATTTAGGTATGAAAACCTAGGTCTGGGCAAAATTGCTGAGGAAATACAACTTTCCCTATGCACCTCTATCATATCTCTAGCATTCCTTTTCCCAGACTAGTCCCCTTACCACACTCTCTATTACTTAGCACTGTCCTACCAATGAAACTCTTTGCCTTAACAACTTACCCCACCTGCCCTGAAATGCACCTGGGACTTCACAGTCAAAACCAAGTGAGCCCATTGGCCCTGTCATACAGCACCTGTGCTCTAGGTTTCTACACTGGTCCCTACCACCACCAAAAACAAATTAAGTCTTTTCTAGAAGGGTCTTTCTTATAAAGGTAGATAACAAGCTTAAAAATCTGATAGAACAAAATATTAATAAATAATAATGGCTTAACTTTGCACTTTGCAGGGAACATATATTACAAACCAGAAATATACTTCCTTATGACAGAACTTCCCATATTTGAGTAAATTATCAAGTACCTTAAAGAAAATAACCATTGTCAACAGATGATTAGTGTTATTTTATTACAATACTAAATTTGATATAAGTGTAAAATTAGGCTTAGTTTTTATATAACACCTTAACTATAGAAAGGAAAAATTTACCTACTAATATCTAATGAGACAAATAGTTTTATATTGCTACAAAGAGGGACCAGATGATTTTATTTTTTTTTAAAGATTTATTTTTACCAATTGATTGATTGATTTATACATACATACATACAAACAAGCACTGGGTACAGTCAGAAGCGCGGGAGGGTGAGAGAATTCACCAGAGCCAGAGCGGGGAGCAGAGCAGGCAGAAGGACCGAAGTACACTGCTGAGGGGAGCAGCGGGCGGCAGAAGAGGTCTGCACGCCATGTGGGACCCTCCTCCGGTGGCTGGGGAGCAGCCCGGGGATCGAACCGGTGCTACAGAGGCTGAGGGCAGCTTCGCAACCCAGCACTCAACCGCTGCGCCACCGGGGAGGCCCCAGATGATTTTAAATGTGCTGTTTGTATTACTTTATTTTTAGACCATTATATACCCCTCCCCCCCACACACACAAAAAAACTTCATTAACTTTGTGATATTAAAAAAAGATATAAAGTGGGGCACCTGAAGAACACAATGTTTCAATCCTTCAATTTATCATTTCTAATACAATTGTGCAGGAAAATAGACAATGATTTGATTATGACTTGTATACCTCACAAAATGCAAATCTACTTCAACACAAAGGTAAATAAGATTTTCACTTACTTGCAACCTATGTAACACTAATATAACTTTCAAGGACCTACATGCACATGAATTAGAAAATTTTAAGATTTGGTGTTTTAATACAGACATCTTAGAGCAACTTTATAAATAATTTACTATATGAAGATGAATAGTTAGGCTAGCAAGAACAGAATATAATAAAATTTAACAAATGAAAAAAATCATGATAGGCAAAGGCATAAATGGGCTGGGGGAGGTGGGTATTACCTAGAGCTAATAAAAGATAAATAAACACAAAATTACGTCTAGGGGGAGGCAGGAAAATATATGACTAAGCTACATTTAGCTTAGCGGTTCTTCAAAATTTGATGCACATTAAAATGTCTGGGGAAATGTGAAAAGTCTTGATGTCCATGTCAAATTTCATACTAATTAAACCAGAATCTCTGGAGGCAGGAGTCAGACATTAGTATTGTTTAAAGATTCCCCGCTGAATACAAAGAATGGCAAATTTTGGTACCTCCCTTGTTTAGCCAACTATAAGTATTCTGGACAATTTATGCAAAAAATGTGATGATTTCAGATCATAAAGTAATTTCAAAATCTGTATGCCCTGCTTGCATCCATTTCCCAGATTTGCAGTAACAAACCAGGTGGTTTAAAAATAACAGAAATTTATGACAGTTCTAGAAGTTTGAAGTCTGAAATCAAGCAGTTGACAGGGCCATGGTCCTTCCAGTGCCTCTAGAAAAGGATCCTTATTATTTCCCTCTTCCAGATTCTGGTAGCCCCAGGCTACTTAGCTAGTGATGGTTTAACTCCAGCATTGCCTCCACCCTCACATGGCTGGCTGTCTTTCCCACTGGGTCTATATCTTCACATGGCATTCTTTGCGTGTGTGTCCACGCTAAGGCTTTTTTTTTTAATAAGGATACCAGGCATATTGGAATAGAGCCCAGCATAATAACTTTATCTTAATTATATCACCAAAGACCTTATTTACAAGTAATGTCACATTCACAAATACTAGGGATTACAAACTTTAATTTACATATTCACATTCACAAATACTAAGGATTAACATACTTCAATCCATACACTGAACTTTCAAAATTTTCCTACTGGTCCACCATAAAATTTAGTATTCTGTGGTTTAATGTAGAATCCCAGATTAGACAGAACTCAAGTATGCTGCACATTTTCAGAGTCTGAAAAATGGATCTGAAGGTATTGAAACAGCGCATCCATCGTCTTGTATCTATCTCCTCAACAGCTAAACTGATCCATTGTTAAACAATAAAGGTTAATATAATAAACTACTCTGAAGCTAGTTTCTTCTTACTTTAGCTGCCAAATTTCTATTTGAAAGTACTCCTTTCGCAAAGTAGAAAATTCCTTAGCCTGGCAATTAAGTCCATTCTAATATAGCAATAACTAGTTATGGCTCACATTTCTTCCAGGGCTCTTGAAATAATAATAAAGCCAAACGGAGTGAACTGTCAAACTATTTCACTATACTGACTTCCTAGGGCTACCCAAACAAAGTACCACAAATTAAGTGGCCTACAACAGAAATCTATTGTCTCATAGTTAGGAAGTCAGAAGTCCAAAAATCAAGGTACTGACAGGCAATACTCCCAAAGAGTTGTGGAAGGATGTGTTTCCAGGTTCTCTCTCCTAGCTTCCTTAGCTTGAGGACACATTACCTCTAATACCTTTTGATACTCTTTTCCCTCTGTGTCCAAATTTCCTTTTTGCAAGGATACCAAAACAGATAAGGACCCACCCTAAGGATCTCATTTTAATTTAAAGACCTCTATAAAAATCCTATTTCCAAATAAGGTTGGGCAGACGGAGGAGAGAAGAGATGGTCTGAACATCAAATGAATTTTGAAGGACACAATTCAACAGTTAACCGCTGCTAAGCTGAGAAAGCCCAGGATTAGTAAAAACAGATGCCATTATTTTACCTCTCAAAAGTGTAGATAGCGGGTATAGACATGGTCTAACAAAGCCTTTTTCCCATTTTTGTTTAGCTTAGTTGTCAGATAAGCCCATTAAATCAAAGTTCAAAGCAACATTAATTACAGTCGCTGTGATGGGCATCAATACACAGGGAACAAGTTACGGGACTTTATGTGGCTAAATGTACTACTGTTAAAATATAATCACTGTTTTGTTTTCTTGCCAAGTTATCAATCTCCACCGTTGGAATACCTATGCGACATGCTTTGACCAGTGGACTGAGTAGTTATGATACCCACCAGGTCCAATGATAGCTTTAAGAGGTATTCTAAGCATCTGCAAACTCTAATTTCTCTTTCCAAAGAATGAACATGTTTCCATGAGGTCTGCTCCAAGTTTCTGGACCTCCAAATGAGAAGACTCAGAACAGAGACACAGCCAACCCGCATTATCTGCAATATAAATAGAGAGTGAAAACCTCATCTTTATTTTCATGGTACTGCACTCCATTGGCTGGCTACAACTAGAGGACGTACAACAACATGTAGGGAATATGAGAAGTGAGAGGATGAATGTGTCACACATTCTAGAGGACAATTTTTCTTGATGGCAAATAAGTTTAATAATTCTACTTTTATTTAAAAATTCATTTGATGGAATTGAATGCAAAATGTTAAAATTATTTTAACATATGTAACACTGATGACATATTTCAATAAAATTCACACAATAAATCAAGCTTTAAAGCCTTATAATATTTAATTTAAATTGAAATATTATATAGGAATTCATAAACTATCTTTGATTACTAGAATACAAATTTTCTAGTTCTAATAATGTCTAGAAGCAATCAATGACAACCCATAGCAATGAACACTCAATACTTTGATGGTAAGTTACCAAATTCAAAAATATCAAAGTGAGATCATAGTTTCTGAATCAATGAAAAGAATCAGAATTCCTAGGAGGAATGGACAGTTTTTCAGGACTGAAGCAATAAGGATGCTATTAGCCACATCCAGAACAGGGGAGGTTCAACAGGGTAAATGAACCTATTTCTTCCAATAACAAGGAAAAGATTTATTTAGCAACTAAATGCAATGTGTAAGCCTTACTTGGATTCTGATTAAAACTATCTAAAAATATCATTTGAGAGATTAAAGAAATATTAACTCCCTTAACATCTTCTAGTTTCTCCTAAGACTCCTCTCTTTCCTGGACAACTGTAACATATGAAATTTATTAACCTTTCCTCTTTATTATATGAAAGGTGGGAAAATAGGTTAAGTATGAGGTAGTGAGTACAGACACAAGGCTACTTCATACTCAACTTGTATCCTAGTATTCCAAATCCTTACTTAGCTTAAAGATTCTGATTTGAATATGAAATTCTGGGTTTGATTTTTTTCTCTAGAAAGCAAACCACTCCAGAGAAAATGATTAGGTCTCAGTTCATCTAGACATATTCCAAAGGTTTTCATCATATACACAGCATTTACTATTAAATTGATGATCAATTTACTGTTTCTCAAGTACAAGTACAAATATTCTTCCTTCATCATAATGCAAATACATCCTAGGTGCTCAAAATGAAGTTTTAAAGAAACAAAACCATAAACCTTTTTCTTGTAGAAGCTCAAAAGGTATGTAGAGGGAAAAAAGGACACTGTTTATACCCAAAGATATCAACTTCAGAATCAATTTGGTTTACTATAAAAATACTAAGAATTTAGTCATAATCCTTTCTAAATAGTGAAATCATATGGTAACAGATACTCAATTTTTTTAAGCCAAATTATATAACTAAAAATCCCCTTTTGTATAATTCTCTGAGGAACTATAAGGGCAAAAATTGTCTTTTCAAAAAATTTAAATTCTGTTTGAGTCACTGATCTCAAAGCATTCAGTCTAAATTACAATGCTTAATGTTATCATAAAAGTCATTACTATTAACAAAAATGCTATGATGAAAAAGAAGATGTATTAAAGAATCATTTCACCCATTATATAAATTTGTAAGACTAAAAGTGTCCCCACAAGTAACACCTGTTTTCACTCTACTTCAAAGTCTCTCAGCCTTTTATATGTATTTTGCTACCCAAAACCCAAAATATGAATTACAGTAAGTACAACACAAATCAGGAGGAAAGTGCTATTTTAATTTTGGCCTGCTAAGAGAAAATAACCATTAATTGATACAACCTATAATATATAAAATATTAAGAGCCACAGGCTTCAGAGCGAAAATGAACAATGACATCCTGTTCTTGTTTGCGCAGATTAATTAAAACCCAAAGCATTTACATATAAATGTATAATCATTTTCCTCTATGTTTCTGGTTACTTGATGAGTCATTATTGAATTATATAGGACAGGGTTTAAGTTAATCATGATCAATAGGTAGATAGACTACTATCTACTGAAAATTAATGAAACATTCTTCAAAACTTATTATTTATATAAACTACTATTCTAAGGAAACACTGGGTTGTACTATATATAAGATAGGTGAGATTTTTCAAACACCACGGTGACTCAATATTCTAGGAATGACTACTTATTCATGTTCATTTAAAAAAGCAAGCTACTTGGGAGTAGACAATCCTATTTACGACTGTACTTGTTCATGAAATACATAGCACAATTCACAAAAAGCACTCAATTACCGTTTTTTGGAAAAAATTAAGTTCTTTGTTTTTAACCAATCAATAGTCTTTAAAACCAAAAACTAATCTTGACTGTTGCCAAAAACTCAATGTTCCTTCTAATTATTCCTGCATTAACCTCTACTACCTCTCAATTTCAATAACTTGTATCTCTATTTCTTTCTGACAAAACACTGGATATGAAGAAAAAGATCCACAGTCTAGTTTCTACTTACCAGTGGTCCTTTCTTCATGTAGTGGAGGTAAGTCACCTGGCAATGTTTTTAAAGAGATGTCATAAACTTTGTGGCAACCAAAAAAAGTCAAGTTCAACAAGTCAGAAGTACAGTCCAGGCAGTATATTATTCTAATCATTTCTCAGATCATGCGAACTATGACTTGCATCATACTTCTCTATCTTTAAATCTATAACTATAAAACAAGACAAACACATACATACACCTCTAGCTACCTCTTACTGTAAATTCCTTAAA
Organism: Talpa occidentalis; assembly: GCF_014898055.3. Classification (NCBI taxonomy): domain Eukaryota; kingdom Metazoa; phylum Chordata; class Mammalia; order Eulipotyphla; family Talpidae; genus Talpa; species Talpa occidentalis. The sequence goes on from NW_023604295.1 coordinate 24,977,630, forward strand.
TCAGATTTACTCTGTTCCTAATTTAATAGGTTTTGGGGATCATCTCACCTTACTCAATACCCTCCGATCCAAAAATCATCCTTCTGTTCTTGCATTTTTATGCAGATTTACTGATCAGACAGTTCAATAATAAATGCTATGATCTTGACATTCAGCTTCAACCATCTTGCCCAACTCTCACTCTAGCACAGTAACTCATGTAATCCCCAATCCATAATGGTGTTTAAGATCATTTTGCCCCTCTGAGCCATTTGGCACTCATATTATGTTTTAAACTTTATTACTAAATTTTCCATTACTGGTTTTCAAAACCTTTAAATGCCCTAAAGAACACCAGCTCACCAAAAACTTACACTCAGGTGACCTCGCTTCATTAGTAGAAGTCATTATTAAAACTTCCTTGACTTTTGCTCAATTCAAAAATATTTTTATTTATCCTGTTATTTTGTGCTAATCCTCTGTAGTAGTACAAAAGAGTAAAAATGATCTCCAGCACAGAATCTTTTGGATCTTCTAGATATACCGTCATTAACAAAATTACTAGTCCCTTATAAGGAAATTTAAACCATAACTTATATAAACATTAGCAAGTGCCTAAAATAGAAATAAGAAAATACTCCATTTACAGAACCAAAAACAATTCAATACTTACAAAAATATTAACAAAAAAGGCACAGAATTTTTTTGACTAAAAACCAAAAATATTCTAAAGTTACAAAGATCTAACAAATAATGGAATGCTGTGCAGACCTGTATTACCACAAGTGATTGTCCATCTCTGAAAGGAAGTAAGGGTAGTTTTACTACAGAGAAATGTTTTACTACAGAGAAATTCCAGATGGATCTAATATTGAAGTATTTTAAATAAATGGGATATATGCATGTACATATACACATAAACTTCATCTACAGAAGTTAACAAAAAACCAAGCTTGCATGTCCAATCTAGAGAGCAGAAATAATCTTTTTAACCAAGACTAGAAATTCAAAAACTACATATGAAAAGATAGTTATACCTTACATAAAGATATACACATTTTATATAGATTAGCTACTTATCAATGAAATATGTTATTAAAGTAACAAAGTAAAATTACATTCATAAAATAGGTAAAAATTTAAGAAATCTAGAATGCCTATTTCTGGCAGGATGTTGGGTAAGTTATAGTTATTCTGGAAAACAATCTGGCAACCTCTGTCAAAAGTAAAAATATTAGAAACGAAGAATTTGCTAAGGGTATTGGGGATTTAAAATAGTCAAACAGTTACAAAGCCAACTGGTTCAACTAATACATACACTTTACCACCAAGAGAAATAAAAACACAAGTTCCTAAAGAATGCTTATTGTAGGAATATTGTTGTTAGTGGCACCAAAATAAAAAAGAATGAAAATCCAAAAAGAGAAAGTAATGGTCACTCAAAGGGGGAAAACCTATGGAGGACACGGAGTACATCATGAAAACCAGTAAATCAATATGATGAGGACAAAGAAAAAAGAGTCCACTACAAAACGTGTTAAGTACACTTATGCATTTAAGTAAAAGAACATGTGTACATACACAAAAGAACAAAAATATTTGTTATTGTTATACTTTTTAACTTACAGACTCGAAATAACTTCATTACTAACCACCTTCAAAAATTCAGCTGGTTTTGAGACCCCTTAAACCCTACCCTTTGCCATTTTCAGTATTTGAGAAAAAGGAATACAAGAAGTCTTTAAACTCCAATATTGGGCTTCCTGACTATGCCTTCTTTCCTATCTCTTTCACTTATTTTTCTTACTGACCTAAATTATAGCTTACTTTTGAGTTCTTAGATTTTTACTCTTTACTCTCCCCACTTAGGAATCCCACTCACTCTGAGGAATTAGAGAAACAACTTGCCCATTATGTGCTGGTCTATAACACAAACGCTGATCTTCCCAAGCCAACATTCAAATTCCAACTGACAGATGAAATACTATAACTATATTTATATTTCCTTTCACACTCATAATTCAGCATTATGGCGTTCACTCATGCTTCTATACCCCCAAACTGCTTTCCTCTTGCCCTTAACTATGAGTGATTCCATCATTCATCACACTTCAAGATTCAGCATCATGTTGGATTTTTACTTTCGATTGTCAACTTTTACCTGCAAGCTCTGAGATTGTTATCTTCTACTTCTTATATAATACCACTTATCTTCCTTCCTACAGGACTTGTTACCTGTTTCATAACAATAGCCTCAGAGTTTCCTAAATCTCTTCCTATTATCTTCCACAACCTAGACATAAAACATTAATAATGTATTTATCAGTACCCATTAATTCCCACAATCACTCTATACTGTTTAGACAAGTATTTAAGTTCTCCATTCTACGGTCTCAGGTATATATTTAGAAGTTCAGCACCTTCCTTGAGTGTACTCTATCCTTCAGGTGAATATATTTTTATCATGACATACCACAAATTCTCACATTCCTGTTTTTTTAGCTCAATGTTCCAATTGCAAGTGCTGAATTCAAATATCTCCTTATGAAGTCTACACAAATACCAACATTGAAGCTGTCTGGGTACTTCCATCGTATAACCCAAAGTATAGTTTTATTAATCTTCTCAAAACTGGGCAACAGTAAAATGATTATTAGATTAGAAATAAGATTTTCAAATGCTGCTGCTTTTGTCAAGACATTCAATCAAGTAATTTTAACTTTCTCTGGGCTTAAGTTTATTGTGTAAAATAGAAGTAACATCTAACTTACAAACCTCACAAGTAGGTAGGAATACACAGAAAAGCAACTGATAATGTAAGGCTTAACACTGTTATCCTGTCCCCTTTAATTATGCACATATTTGCATTTTCAACCACTACCAAATTGTAAGCATTTAAAAAGCAGCCTCTATCTTATATTCTAGCGCCCAATACATAGTAGCTATTCAAATACTTCTTCAGAAACCTTTCTCAGTTATAAAATAAAGCTTTCCTGCTCCAGATAAGAAATATATGCAGGAAATTTATATGTATTTCTTCCTTGATTAAAAGAAAAAAATCTACAGCCTTCTCCCTCCACATATCTTTTCAGGAAAATTACTGTCACATAGTATTTCTAGATGTCTACTCTAGTTCACCTGACAACATGGCTAGTTAGCTAGCTGGTGGATAGGGACCCTTTTAAATGATTGATAAACAACTTTACAAAACATGTTTATAAACATACACGTGTGTGTGTATGTCTGTGTGTGTGTGTGTGTGTGTGTGTGTGTGTGTGTGTGTGTGTGTGAGAGATGGTGGTATTCCTGTCCCATCCAACAAATGTATCCAGCACTCACAGATGAGTATTCATTATTAGTGCTTTAGTTTACCCTCAAATACTAAAGGTTGATATCATGGTTATTTCAGTGACATGAAACAACAGATTTTTTTTTTAAAGAATATACAAGAAAAGCACGTTAATTTTCATAAGTTTTGTTTTTTATTATGTTTTACATAAGCAAAATTAGAGGGATGGGGAGAGTGTGAAAATGACACTTCTGTGTCATAGAAACTTATAAATCCTAAACTTACTATATGAGAACTTTAAAGTTCTTGAATTATCCTTGAAAACCACATAAGGCCAATTATCTTGTCAAACCAGAAAAGAAGGCTACCTAAAACTACTATAGTCTTTTATAAAGGACACAGGAAGCAATTTGAAGAGGCTTTCATTAGTCAAAAAATGGGACTAGAAAATAAATACAAAAAAACAATCTAAAACACAAACATTTAAATCCGTATGATAAAAGGATAAGCCATTTTTTATAACATTTATGTTATAATGTTGGCTAATATTTTTGACATTATTATTTCACAAAAATTGCTACCAGATCTGGTATTATATCTCCTCTTGGCCTTCTATCCATACTTTTACACTTATTTATAATTCACTTTAAATCTAAATCTACAAATTATCCATATTATAAATTTTAATCTACTTCTGCTATTGTGTCTGATAAGGATACAGTGGTTAAAAAACCTTACTATGAGGTTACTTCTTAAAAATAAAGGTCAGATGCCAAGAAGTAGCAGCAAAATTTAAAGAGTGTCATTAGTAACTAGGCTATAGTATGGACTAAAAAGGAAAATGAAGTTAGATAGGAATGATGAACAGCAGTTGTGACGGTAGTAAATCACTTTGTCTTCATTTAAACAAAACAGAACAATAAAAGCTCACCCTGTATGTGATGTTGCTGAGTTCCACAAAAGACAAACATCAGGCAGCATGATGTAACAGAAAGAGAGTACTGGACAGAGTCAGAAGACCTCTGTTTTAGACCAAGGCCTCAGTTTCCTCATCTGTAAAATGAGGGTGTTGAATTAGATAATCTGGAAGGACTCCTCTACTTTTAATACTGAGGAATTCTATGGATATATTAGGAAGAAACAATAACATGTAGGATTTTTGTTAACAGTGAAGTTTTACTGTTAACATTGGAAACAGGTGAGAAAAGGGAAAACAATTTTCACAGATTTTGAGTTGCAAAGAGCATTTATTTTTAACTGCTAAAAAGATTTTTACAATATAAAATCCTTAGTAGAAATATAATCTAAACTAGATTAAAAATGAGTGACGAAATTATGACCTGAAAAAACCTAATCACTTGTAGTCATGCAGACTGATCAAGTAAGTCTAGAAAACAGTACAGAAACACCTTGGGCTAGTAATTACTTCAAGTGATAGGTGGCTCTTGAATGTCCCCAAGTAAATACTGAAGGAGAATAAAATGACAAGAAAAATAGGATTAGAGTAAATTAAATAATTATTTAATTTTAATATGCAATAAAACAATTATGTTTGTGATATCCTTTATTAATAAGTGTATTTTTTCTGTGCATAATAATTTCTTCCTGGTTAGCCTTCAAAATAGAGCCTGGTTTCTCTTTCTGACAAGACTAATTGAAATAAATTACTTTTCCCCCAATTATACACAGAAATATGAAAAAAGAAAGGTGTCTGTGTTTCAGTTTTCTATACTGAAAGAAATCAATCAAAAGATAGGCTCTGGTGCCTCAAATACTGGTGTTTTCTAACAGGAATTTCTCAAATATAATCAACTGCATGGTCCCAGCTAATCCTCCAGGGTCTAATATATTGAATTTTAAGTTTTCAAGCTCATAGATCAGCTGATATCCTACTTTATAATCATTTTCCTGCTTATGTTGATGTTATGGTTCTTACCCGGTAGGAATATAAAAGCATTAAATATATCTTTAAAATAAAGAATCCTTCAAAGATTACTCTTTTAAAAGATGTAATCTATATCTTTTTAAAGCTATAAAGATACAATGAAACATTCAATGAAAAAGAATTGTTAATTTAAAGCTCATTTTATGCAAACTAGATAAAGTGAATTTAAAATAACTTGGAATATACATAATTCCATTAATTTATTCATTTGAACATTTCACCTTGGCAATATACCTAATATGTTATTCAGAAATTCAAAATTTCTCTCTGGTTGGAAGAAACAAAGAGGAAAAAGCAGTTCGGATAATGAAATTTTTCTTGGCTAGTCTTAAAATGGTTCTGATAACCATGTATCTGTGAAACAAAATTTACTTTTACTGTGTATACATTTTCCATTTTAATTCAGGTATTTTGATTTACAACCACTTATATAAAATGGGGGGGAAAAAAACCAACAGAAACCAGGATGGATATTCAAAACAAACTCTAGGGTCCTATTATGAACATGAGCTGTTTTCAATAATTTTCTCCAACTACTTTACTGCCCTCAGGTGTTTTTCAGAGAGACTTAACATGACAAAAATATTATTATTAATAAGTTACTATAAGTAGTACTGTTTTTAGCCAATATTATAAAGGTGCAAACCAGTTCCCACAAAAACTAGGACTGACTAAACTACTCTCTGGTAAATAAACTATTCTCTAGGAAAAGCACTCTTAACAATATCAGCAATTAACAGAGAATTTGATGTTTTGGTAACTGGCTGCTATATAGCATAAAGTCCAATTGATTGTTCCTCACTAAATTTCTACGTGTAGGACATAAACACATGTGAATTTTTTTTACACCATTTACATAAGTCAGCATACAGTTCCACTATCTCCAAGACCAAAATACTTCATCTAGATAGCAATAATGCAAAATTCTTGGACTAAATATATGGCTTGAGCTACACAACAAAGCAGCATATTCACTTTGAAAAAGTTGTAATAACCAGAAAGTTATTATTCTAATTACTGCATTACAATTGGAGATATATTTAAAAAAAGACAAAAGACTAAAACAGAAGTCCAAATTGAACGGGTTTTGGTCACTAGAAAAGTATCAGGCTCTTATTACATCAAGTAATTCCACGGAAGCTTCCATTTTCTACAATAAATTTTAAAACTGCTTAGTGTTGTTGAACGCCTTTGTATCACAAAGGGAAAAGAACACATTACCAACAAAAAGAAACTGAGGTGATCAAATTAATGGTTAAAATAGTCACATTTCATAATTACAATTTATATTTTTTACAATTTAGATTTTAATGTTATCATTTTTCTCTTATCCTCACATACAACCTATTCTGATATATTTAAAAAAATCTGCTCTATGAAAAGATTTCCTAAGAGTAAATTAATTGAAGATAATAAATGAATTGGTATAATAAATTATAAAAGTTAGGGCCTCCCTGGTGGCGCACGGGTTAAGACGTTGCTATGAAGCAATCCGCAACCACTGCAGCAGCTACTGCAGCACAAGGTTGATTTCCAGCCAGGGAGCAACCCACATGGCACAGCAGACCTCTCCTGACTCGCCCACTGCTCCCTTCAGCAGTGTATTTCAGTCAGTCTGCCTGTTGTGTTCCCAACTCTGTCTCTGGTGAATCCTCTCACCCAGCCCCCCCGCACCTCTGGCCTGTACCCCCGGTTCTTGTATGCATAAATAAATAAATCTTTTTTAAAAAGTTATACTTAACATTAGGTATTATGTCATTTTATTTTAATAGCACTATGCGTGTCTCTCAAAACTCCCTATGAGAACCACACAATGATCCTTTGTTGTAACCCAACAGTACATTAACCTATCATTACATATTCATTAAAAGATTTTTTTTCTCCCCTCCCCTCCTCTTTTTTTGGTGTAGAAGATCTGAGGTGTAGGCCAGAGGTTCAGGGGGGTGAGAGAATTCACCAAAGACGGGTGGGGCGCAGAACGGTGGGCTTTACTGAAATGAACTGCTAAGGGGAATAGGGGTGAGATAGGAGAGGTCTGCAGGGTTAACCCCCTGGCTGGGGCTCAAACTCAGGCCATAGAGGTGGTAGCACTGACAGTTAACCCCTAGGGCTACCAAGGAGGTCCCCCAAAGATTATTTTTCAAACAAATTTAATCATTCCATCTGGATAACAATTCCAGCATAAAAATCAGATTAGCCATTTTTTAAAAATGAATACAACACAGTTAATTATGTGTCCTAAGTCATAAATGAAAATTGGTTAATTAAAACACTGAAAAGAAAATCTATTTCCCAAATGCCATTTCTCAAATGCTTATTCAAAATAAGCAAACCTGGGGATTCCATCTCTGATTAAGCATACTTGACTCTGAGTATACTCTTAATTACGTACCCATTCCATCAGAATTTGTTTTACAAATAACCTTCATTAGTTTTTATTATATCATTTTGAAATGATTAAACTGGATGTTTTATCTTGTTATTGTTTATTCATAATTTCTATATCTTTCTGCATCCCAGTTGAGAACTCAATGCACAGGCAGAAAAATATCAATAATAAAACTCGTTTCAAGCTTAAAGAAATAATAAGAATTTTTATGAAAGTCACTAAAAACAAATTAACAGGACACTGATTTAGAAAATTACTTACTAGTATTTTTATTATGAAATTTTTCCCAACAATGAAAAGCTGAAATCATAAATTACATAGCTACCAAGACTTTAAGATTAGCATTTCCTTTTCTTTGCTTTACCACATTTATCTAAAACTGGTCTTAATTTTTTATGCATTTTAAAAGAATTTGCAGATACCAGTATATGACCTCTATATATACTTTAGCTTACATATCATTAATTATAGTTAAATATTCAGTAGTTTTACCTTAACAGAAAAAATTTACACAAAATACAATGAAAACATTAAGGTATGCCACTGGATGAATTCTGACAAATGCATGAACTCAAGTAACCCAAATACCTCAATGAATAGTCCATCACCATTACTCTAGAGAGTTCCCTCATGCCCTTTTTTTCTACTTCATTCTTGCTCCCCAATATATATACATCTACTTCTAAATCCTGCAGATTTTATTTTTCCAGTATAAATTAATTTTCTCCAACCTCAACACAGATTAGATTTGTCTGTTTTTAGGACACCATGTAAATGGAATCATACATTATATCCTATTTTCATAAGGCTAAGTGCCCTCAGTATAATGCTTCAGAGATTTATCCAAGATGCTAAAGGTATCAATAGTTTGTTCCTTTCTTTTGTTGAGTAGTATTCTGGTTGAACAAACACAGCACAATTGGTTTTCTTGTTGACAAGACACCTGCACAATCAGTACTACTACCAACTTAGGGTCAGGGTCAGCCTCATATTGTTCAAAGTTAATACATAGAATTTGAGGCTCCTCCTTTCGTGGTTCTTTCCTGCCTGGGATTTCCTTTGTCTTCCTGATGCTGCTGGACTCACTCTACCGTTGCTGTGGTACTTCTGAACTCTGGTCTCTGACTCCTTAAGCTAGTTAAGACTGCAAATAAGTTAAAAACAAAAAAAGCCTGTCCTCAGGTTTAAAAAGTCAGGAAGCTAGGAACTCATCCAAGGCCACCCTTTCTTTTAAGAAGTCCCTCAAGGCCAGTTTCAACTGGTTCTCATAATATTTTTTCATTTGTTTTTCAGAAATTATAGTCACAATTTATGGAAGAAGATTTGTCCTATAGGAGTACTCCTTATTTATTTATTTGTTTATTTGTTTATTTATTTATTTATTTATTTATAGCTCCCTACTATTCTTCCAACACATTAGTTAAAACTGTAGCTTACATACTTCTTTTGTGTGTATTTTTTCCCCTTTAAGAGCCTAACTAAGCTAATGATTTTCAATCAAGAGCCAAGCTAAATAAGACTTCAACATTCTCCCAAGAGGACATAATCCAAAATTACTCAACATATATAAAGAATTGGGAAATGTGACCAATTCTCAAAGAAAAGGACAGTAACAGATGCCAACATTCAGATGATCCAGATGTAAGAATATTAAATAAAGATGTTAAAGTAGCTATTTTATCCATCCTACAAAGAATAAAGGTAAGCACTTGAAATGGCAATGAGGACAGTTGTTTTCAGAAGTTTAAAGTATATACAGTCAACTGGAAACTTTAGAACTGAAAAATCTGGGGGGAAATAAAATTTGACAAGATAATAAGTGTAGACAAAGGAGAGCAAACAATAAATAAATGATCTTCATAAATAAGAGCAACAATACAAATAGATGAGAAAAAATGTTAAAAAAAGAACTTTTTCCCTACTGATTTGTATCTTTAATTCTTAACAGCAATGTGCCCCAACAACAACAACAACAAAAAAAAAACCTAGAGCTCTCCTAGTCAGGATACTTGAAATCCTTTTATCTCTCCCAAAGAACTGTGAAAGCTCTCATGATTCATCTTTGAAGACTATTTAGATGTTCTGTCGTTTATATGACACATAATTTAAAGGAATTTAAAGGAAAGTCAGACTGCAAATGAGAAGATCTAGTTTAAGACTTGATTTTGTTAAAGATGGCAAAGTATGCGATAAGGCATCCCTTCTCTAACCTTAATTCCTCATTTACAAAATGAGAACCCACTCAGTGAGTAATGACAACTTACTTAGCTTTGTAATGTAATCCCATGATCTAATTTTAGGAATCATCCAAAGGTCATTCCAGTTTCCCCAGATCTTAGCATTACCCAATCTTCATTGCTCTAATTACTAAAATCTGGCAGACAAGGAGAATCTATAGGTCAAATAGCTCTCACAAACAAGATCTGAAACAAGACTATCAATAGACAGATGTGCTGCAAGCCACAGAAGTAATATTAAATTATCTAAAAGTCACATGAAAAATTTAAAAAGAAACAAGTGGCAATTAACTAGTAATATAACCAATATATCCACATATTGCCATTTCTTATAATCAACATTTTTAAGTCCATTTTTAATATTTAAAATCCAACATGCATTTCACATTTAAAGCATATATATATGCATATATGTATATACGTATATATATGCATATAGATAGATAGATAGATTATAGATAGATAGATAGATAGATAGATAGATAGATAGATAGCAGGAGTAGATTGGGAGTGGGGGCCAGAGGTGAGGGGAGGAGGCAAAGGGAAGGAAAAGCAAAGGCAAAGAGGGATCAAGGTGTTTCAATGATCTGCTTGCTACATACATACACACACACACACACACACACACACACCCACATTATTATGTTGTTGTCAGTAGTAAGGTCTGCCCTTTTACATGGCATGGGGTCACAAATCAGAGAAGGTTGTTTTAGAAATAATTTTCTATCTCTACATGGGTAGAATCAGTAACATTTTTTAAAAAGAAAAATTAAAAACAAAAGGGTAGAAAAATGGCTTATATCGCATTTAAATAAAATGAATTAACAAGTATTGGTTTCTGTGAAAGAAAATTCATTCTATTTTATCTGCAAGTGGGAATAGAGATGCTTTGTTGTAACTTGGGTCCTGAAATCTCAGCCAAAATATTAAATGTTAGAATGAAAATGGCCAAAAAGTTTAAGTAAATACTGAAACCTCTAGATTTTTTTAAATAGGTATTTCTTTTATGTTTTTCATGAACTCTACATCATCTTATTTAATTGGTCCTCATGAAAAATAAATAGCAGCAACTGATCTTTATGATAACAGGGGTCCCACTCCAGTTCCATCATGCCACAGTTCATATCTTCTCTATATTAAAACAGAAATACAGGCCCAAGCTCAGGAGAAAGAGCAGAAATGTGAAAACAAACACTGAGTACAGATTCCAGTTTATTATGCAGGAAGATTATAAACAGGAAAATGGTTTCTTCATCCATAAAACATTAACAACCTCAGAGTTTCAAAGACATTTTAAATAAGATGCCTAGTATCTTCTACAGAACATTCATTTATCTACTTTTGGTCTGATTTTTATTTATTTTCTCATTCATCAAAACACTTTTTTTTTCATCAAAACTTTTAAACTAATCAAAAATCTTCTGGTGTCTCCTACACATTTAAAAGAATTCTGAGTAAACTGCTCTAAATTTGTAAACTGTAAGCGGTCATTTTTTTATTATAATGAACTCAAAATGATCCCATTAAAATCATTTGACTTCAATTGAATGAATGGGTCAATATATGTGGAATACACTGAATTAAGAGCAGGCCTATAGTTTTTAATTTTATGATTATATTGCTAATATCAAAACATGTGGCCCAATCTTAAATGTCTCAATTCAGTAAGACTGAATTTAACATGGTAATCATAGTTTGAGAAGATGGAAAAACTTAAAAATTAAACCAGAAAATAATCAGTGATAGGACACTTTTTGTTTTAGCATTATTCTCTTAAATATTCATCCCTCTAAGTGGGCATCTCTATTCTGTATTCCTTAAGAAGAGAACCGCATAGATTTTATTTCTGGTGCCTATAATAAGAATGTACAAATCAGACACAAATAGCATTTGAAGTGTGAAGATCAACTTTTATGTAACAATACCACTCACCATAACAAGTTTTACTGTTACATTTAATATAAAGGTTAAGTCCATGTAAGAATCCAAAATTTCTTTGCTTTTCAAATGATACCATAGTTTCTCAGGTTCCATTTCAGATAGTTACATCACGTCACATAACAATCGCCCAATGGGTAAAGATACAGGGCATCAGTTTAAATACAACTCTTATGTGTATGTGTGTGTGTGTGCACGCGCGCACGCACTGCTTTTTTGTGTTTATGCTTTTTTGTGTTTTCCTATTTGCTTTCAATAGGAAAAAGAAACATACAATATCAAAGAGTCACCTAAAGAATTTCATCCTGTAGCTGTTTTCTGTTGCATTGATTAAAGGGGAGGGAGAAAAAACAGTAACGACCAACAGAGTTTTTCCATTATAACCCTTTAATAATGATTTGAAATGTGTCCTCCATAAGCATAATTTTCAACCCAATGTAGTTCACACAATGCTATGTGGCAGTGCTATTAATACTTTACATAAAAAATACTTCAAAATCATGTCAGTGGAAAATAGTGAATGACAATGAACTTTTCTACAGTGAACAGAACAAAATAATTTATAGATGACATGCTTAAGAAGTGGTCAGGCAAAAGAAACAGATCATTGGCTCCTCAATATGTACCATACAGCTTCTTGGGAACTCCATCTTGATAGTCACAACTCGGGGGAGGGAGGGGTATGGGGGGTTTACTTTTAGTCTACGAAGCATAATTTCACATCTATCAGGTCTCTTAGGATGGTCAAGTTCTGGGAGAATAGATGTTAACAAAATATTAGAAAAATTTATGAATATGAATGATCTACTATTTAGACAGATAAATCTAATACACACTGGAATATTCATTGATGCAACACAGGCTGGCAGTGCAGAGCCCATATTTCCTCATCAAGGAATATTTCTTAGCAATTGTTAGCTTTAAGTTTCTTACTATAAACACCTAAGGGCCACATCTAACCACAGGTAAGATGCAGGAGGGGAAGCTGAAGAGTAGGTGTTGTGCTGTCCCAAAGCATAACTCCACCAATAAGGACTGGGAGTTGGACAAATCACCTCAAATACTTGTCTCTTGGGTAGAACAACTCAGAGATATGTTCTATAATGACTCTCATAAGCCCCCTTAAAAGGAGACCCAACTGCTTGTAACAGCAACCTACTCTTTAAAGCACACTATAATGGACTCCTTATTTTCCTTTTCTTACTTCCCCACTACCCCAATGAGAGTTTTCTGCATTCACCTTTCAAATAATGGCTATAATCAAGGGTCTGAGTTCATGGCAATTAAACCTAAAACAACTGAAGCAGGGTTGATTCTTAGTAGGTAAAGCTTGTTTTCTAAACCAAATGAATTTCTGTAAGTTGTGGGATAGCTATCAAGTCAGAACAAGAGAAAACAGAGTCTGAAGGAATGGTCAAAAAGTTGGTAAACTTTTCTTTAAAAAAAAAAAACCTTGCCATTAGAATGAAGACAGAAAAAGACAACAGTAATAAAATATGAATTGATGCAAACTAGAATATAGTGAAATGTCATTTCTCACATCAGATCAAAATACACACAAAAATGCACACATTCAATGCTGGAAAGAAAATGGCATAATGCACACAGGAAGAAATTTAGCAAATTTCCTCAAAATTACATGCTCATCTATGTTCACAACTAAAAGTTCCATTCTTGAAATAGTAATGTTACATCCATGTAATGGACTACTGCATGGCTATTTTTAAAAATAAGGACTAATACTATCTATATACTGCTATAACAGGATCTCCAGAATATTAAGTACAGTATAAATATGTTTGCATTTTTCCTATAAAAGCAATATAGTTAAATCCAATAATCTATAAGGAGGAAAAATAAGAACACATGTCACTTTGAAGTAGTATGTCTTTTATGTAGCTATAAAACAGAATTAAACAATTTTTTGAAAATACTAAAAATAAAATGAAACAAATGGGCCTGGGCCCAACTATGTCAGTGGGACATGCCCCCAAAAACAAGCTGTTTTCAGTAACCATAATGTCAGTACATGCTTAAATATAAAAAATATTACTTGCAAAAATATCACCATGTGTGATAATTTTATATTTATTTTATATATTTACATATTAGTATCATATATTTCACTTACATATTCTGTTTCCTAGCTCTAATATTTATATTTATATATTAAATGACAGTATATAATCATATAAAATATAGAAGAAACAAATTATATACCATTACAAAACACATTTTTCCTGCTTAAGGTGAAAATATTGAAATCACTTTAAATTTGAAAAAATAAAATCTTAAAACTGTATTAAAAATGTCATACACATCACACATTGTTTCCTACAACCAGAAAGAACATATGCCCTCGGCACTATGTATGGTTCAAAATACTGCTTCTCACTAAAAGGAAACTTCTTGGAAATGAGGAAGAACATGTACACAATGAGCTTAGGAGCATCTTGTTATGTTAGAAAGCAAGGAAGCCTTTATCAAAAACAACTAATAAAGTCATGTCTAAAAGACGCAAAAGTCAACTTAAAAAAATTACTTTGGTCAAGACAATTTGACCATTCACAAGAAGTTAAAAAAAGAAGTGCAATAGATATATCAAATCTCTAAATTCACAACCTCACACTGTTTAAAAAAGCATTCTAGGGAAATAGTACTTTCAAAATTGAGATACGAAAGAATGAAGACTTTAAGATGACGTTCCTGTGCAAACTAATCCATAGAATAACCAAATATCTAAAGAAGGAAGTTTCTCTTTGTAGAATTATTGATAGTAAAGACTTGATGAAATTAGAGTATCAGTGTTGGCACATCTATAATAATGACAGATCTAGGCAATGATTATCAAATGGGCACCTAATATCACAAATAGAGACAACTAAATAGTATATTTTTCTTTTCACCACCTCTGAAATACTATGCTACCCTTACCCATTTAAAACAAACAAAAATGCCAAATAACTTGATTTAGGCTAAGCTTTTACATCTAAGTACTAATTTATCAAAATATGCAGAGAAAGAGAGACATTTTACTGCAAGAATACAATTAACAAAATACACAATATGGAAACATTTCAAAAAAATAGAAAGGGAAAAAATATAAGGTGGTAGAATCATAATTTTATTCATTAACAGAATTTTATGTATTGGTTTTGTTGTGATTCTATAACAGCATTGAGTAGACGAGAAAAACTGGTTATTTGGTGATATTAAAAAATTACTGTTAACACCTCATAGCTATTAGGATGACCACTATCAGAAAAATAAAAAAAAACTTTAATGAAGAAAATAAGACGTGTGGTAAAAATGTAGAGAAACCAGAACTCCTGTGTACTTTTGTGAGAAAAATACAATGATGCAGCCATTTAGGAAAACAGAATGGAGATTCCACAAAAAGTTAAAAATAGAATTCTAAGCAGGATCTTAAAGAGATATCTGCACACCCATATTAAGCTATTCATAATAGCCAAAGGCGGAAGCAATCCAAATGTACACTGACATTTGAATAAAGAAAAGATAGTACATACATGCAATGGAGTATCATTCATAATGCATAATGCACGCAGGAAGAAATTTAGCAAATTTTTAAAATAAGGAAATTCTGTCACATATAACAACACATTTCAATTTCACAAGACGAAAAAGTTGTAGATCTGTTATACAACAATGTGAATGTATTTTAATTCTACTTTTAAGCATACTATATTTTTGAAATGGTTAAAATAGTAAATGTTATGTTTATTAAAAGTATTATTAACCTTTTCAAGTAAAAAAGTAGTCATTTTTAAAGTGTGATGATATTGTAGTATGTATTTTTTTTTTTAAGATTTATTTATTTATTTATACAAGTACCAGGGTACAGGCCAGATGCGCGGGAGGGTGAGAGGATTCACCAGAGACAGCGGGAAACAGAACAAGCAGACTGACGAAATACACTGCTGAGGGAAGCAGTGGGCGCGACAGGAGCGGTCTACCGCACCATGTGGGATCCTCGCCGGCCGGCTGGGATCAAACCCATGCTGCAGAGACTGCAGACAGCTTCACAGTGCGGCGCTCAACCGCCTGCGCCACCAGGGGAGGCCCTGTAGTATATATTTTTAAATATGCCCTATCTTTCATAAATACTAATATATTTATAAATGAAATTATGTGATTATATGGATTGGTTCTAAAATAATCGAGGAAATAAGGAATAAAGATGTACATGGGAACACAGTGATTAAAGATGAAACAAAACAGGTGACTATTACAGCTGGATGAGAGTTATGTTTTTCTTTTTTTTCTATGAAAATTTTTACAATAAAAATTGAAACTAATAATATATACCAGTTGGCCAATGGATCCTATTAACGCAATGAGAAACTTACAAAAAAATGATATGAAACACTTATATGGAAAAGTAGCTGTAGGTCATAATGATTTAAGATACAAATTATAGTTAAAATAACGTATCTATGCAACAAGAGTGAGGCAAAAAAAGAACAGTATAAATCCCTCATAATTATGTCAAGAACAAAACTGAGGGTAGGTATTGGAGTGACAGAGGTAACTACTACAGAGTGTTCCATAAACCATTCCTTCATGGCATTTTGAGAGGAAAAAAATATGAGATGCTATATAGCACAGGTTTAACCCAAAACAATATGACATGTCACAAGTTCAAAGGAAATCCACTATTTTGAATCAATATCTATAATTTTACTAGCACATATACAAATCTGTAGAAATGGCTTCAATGGCCTAAGACAGACTTTAATCAATTTGTTTTAATTTTGACCTTCATCTCTAACAAATTTTTGTGCTTTTAATGAGTTAAAAACAATTTTAACAATTGTTAAAAACAATTTATTTGTCAATAAAATGGACAAGTGTCTGAGATAACCTTAAGATACAGTTTACAAGCTGCTCCAAGTAAGAAATGAAACAACATATGTGATATGTGAGTGACACTTAAAAAAAATCACTGGAAGACAGTACTTAGAAGGGATAGCCAGTTGCATAGCACCTGCATCCTCAAGATTCCCAACAGGTCTGTGCAACAGACTCTCAGGGGAGGCATGGCACAAAGAGTCAAGACTCCAATAACCAAGAAGAGCATCAGGTTTCAAATGTGATCTTCAAATAAAAAGCCAAGAGTGGACAGTACAAATGCCAAAGCTGATTTACTGCGGAGCTGCTTCTCATGAGCAACTCTGTAGTGCTCCAGGAGGAAACAGCAGATTTAGCAATGGTTAACGAGTGAAATAAACACCCTAAAAAAAACCCTTCATGAATTAATGAAGAACCATGTCATCATTCAAGTTAGGTAAAGCAGGGGTGGGGGGGTAATGATGCTATTCCCATCATATTCCTCATTAACTGATGGGAAAAAGGAGGAGAAAGGGAGGGGAGGGGAAAGGGAGGGGGAGGGGAGAGGGAGGGGAGGGGTGGGGAGGGGGGAGGGCATCCAAGAGACAGCAGAGATAGAGCCCAGTGGTCTTTCTTGCCGCATAACACAGCTGACAGGTTGTTATTCCACAAAGAAAGATTTCTAAATGATCTTTTACAAAAGGCAAGAATGATTCTCCTGAAAAGTATTCAATAACAAAAAACAGGCAGAATTTTAGACATTTAACTCCCCATTAACTGTAAATATTAGGATAAATGCATTACACTTATACTATTTTAGTAAAATGGAAAAAAATACAACTATCACTATAATTTAACAAGAAAATTCTATTCACAAAATATAGTCCACTTACTAAAATTCAAGATAACTATAAAATAGTACTTTTCATATTGATAACCATAACCAAAAGGTTATAAACTTGTGAATGTACATCTTCAAAGTAATAGGTGATTTTTGGCAAATAATGAAAAATTATTTTAAGTATCTTAAATTACATGTTTTTAAAAAAAGTCTTTAGTCTGAGAACACATGCATTTTGTAAAATTATACAACTTTCCAATTTTCTCATAGGTTCTTAAAGATAAAAGATAAATTAAAAATGCAATTAAAACACTGTGACATTCAGAGTAGGAGGAATTCTTACCATTGGCAGTGCATTGATGTAGGGATGTGCAACTGAATATCCGGTACCACCAATCACAAGTTGTTATTGCTGAGGCTGAGAAAAAGGAAAATAAATTCAGTATATGCTAAAATTCAGTGTAAAAGATTTTCTAAAATTTAGATATATATACTGCTCTTTCATGTCCCCAGTATTATGTTTCTCCCTCAAGCAACTATTGTTAAAAACAGTAACAACTTTTGAAAATACAGCATGTGGCAGACAGTGAATCTAAAACAGTGATGACAATGAATAAAATGAGACTCAAACCAAAGAATAAGCACACAGGGTACCTTTGCCCCTATTCAACTCATGCAAATATTTCTACAATAAGGTCCAGTGATGTTTGTTTGCAATCAGTGATCATGAGCCACAAAGAAAGAATAGTATATTCTAGATATGTTGTTTAGTAAGAGAAATACATGGCTGGTTTTGAAATAATTTCACCTAAAACCTGTTTTGATCTATCAATTTACATTTTACTGTCTTAGTGTTAATTCACAGAAAATATATTCCATGAATCTTTGAACAAGTTGTTTTTCATACCCCTGTCAAAATGATGTTTCTAAAGTGATATAGTGACCAGCACAGATTCCACCACATGCTAGAATTGGGTACAATTTTCTATAAAGAGCACAAGCTGATGGCACAGAAAGGAAGACAGGAATTTTACCTCAAACACCAAAATGGTAAATTAAGTCAGAAACAGTAGGGGGAAAAGTAAGCATATACACTGAATAACTGTAGAAAGATTTTAATGCCTTTAACCTTCCCTCTGATTTCATTTTTAATTGACTGGAACTGTCATTTGTGCTGACGGACAACTAAGTGGTAGTGCTACTATGTAGCTAGCTGGTAGTTAAGTTCTAAAAAGATCTAGGAACTTAAAATAACATTTATTAAACAAGCAACACAATTAATGAAATTATAGATGGTTACATCAACAAACACTATCCCACCAGTCTCTGATGCTTCTAGCCAGGAGAGTCAGCCTGAAGGCATTTTGGCAGCAGATACTTTCTAGCTAGTTGATAGATCTTTTAAAGCACCCATTGGGGAAATGTTCTATAGACATCATGATTAAGTGCAAAGAGAAACTAAATTACTGTTAGATTCTGTTTACATCAGGGTCATGTTATAAGTCTCAATCATTTTACTATATAAAGTTTCTGAAAACTTCTGAACTATAAGCTTTATCAGGCTACCTGTTATCCAAAAACCTGCAGAACATCCTTATCAAAGAAAATTGTTCATTTGATTTATTTAAATTAACATGTGCTAATGAATTATATACATTTTAAAACAAAACCAAATTAAAAGAAAAATAAATATCTACAGTACTACAATCTTATCTACAATATTTTAGATCCTTAAATTTGAATTATCTTCTCAATCACAATGGTTTTATGTCACTATTAACTTATAGCTCAAGACATAATTTACTCTAAGAGCAAGGCTCATCAGTCCCAATAGTGAATATACGCCTATATTTCTAGTATCTTTCTTGCTAATCATCTCTATTTTGTTTCGTGTTTTTCCACCGTCTCCTAAACGATAAGATCATGGCAGGTGAAAAGCTCATTCTAATAGTTTAAAACAGCTCTACCATTTTCTTGTTTCCTCTTATTAGTCATGTTCTTTACATTCTGTTTCTCTGCAGAAAACTTTGCAGGGGTTGACTAAAACGAGATAATATAATCCATGTATCTATGTAGTTACAAAACTCTAAAATATAGTTAAGATAATCTGACAGAATGTGTATTAAAACTATTTGTACTGAAGTAATTAAAGTTGCCAAAAAAAAATAAATAACAAAATCGTATGTATCCTTTACATCTGCCTTTATAATTTCATCTGCTAAACATCCTCTACTCCTAATACCAGGTGACCCTGCCTCACTGTTCTCTGTACTCTGACTGCCATGACATTGCTCATTCCTCTGCCAGAATGTCCTTACTAAATTCTGCCCACAAATCTAGTCTGTCTCTTCTTTCAAGATTCAGCCCAATTTAACTTCCTCCCTGGATTATTCACCCCACAATTTAAAGTGAGAAATATGAGCCTCTCTTACCACACACCTCTCTAACCACAACTGTGTAGTGACTTTTCTTTTATACCTCCCCTTTCAGACACTGAGAACAGCAACCGATTTGTTCCTCTTGTCCTCCACACCACAGAACTAAAAATAGTGCCTTTAACCTGACAGTTCTGAAAATATACATGTTGATATAATATCTACATGTGTAGGAATAAGTACATATGTGTTTGATAATAGGACAGTAGTAAGTAAAACACAGCAAAAGTCACATTGGTAAGGAATAGCTCAACAGCAAATTTTTATTTTAAAAATGCTTAGGTGAGCCTGCTTATACTAATAATTTTAGTGCCACTTCCAGGAAATGGACAATAAAGGTTGACTTTTAGCATTAAAAAGACTGAAGTATAAGTGATCCATCAGATGAAATGAACATAAAACTATCTACTTTGTGTACTATATAAACTAAACACATTTTTTCCTTACTTTTGTAATGAAATAAATGCTTGCAGAATTTGGTTTTGTCTCTAAACAAAAAGCTTTCATTTTGGAATCTGTATTTTAGAACACTTTAGCTAAAATAAATGGAGTATCAATTTTAGAATGGAATCTCAGCATACAAGCAAAACACTGCTGACTTAGCAGACATCTAAAATTCACCACTTTCACAAAATTAGGAGGATTATTTTTAAGATGTAAAATTCTATAAAACAGCACAACTGGGGCCTCCCCGATGGCGCAGCGGTTGAGCGCTGGGCTGCGATGCTGCCCACAGCCTCTGCAGCGCCGGTTCAATCCCCAGCCACCGAAAGAGGGTCTCACGTGGCACGCAGACTTCTCCTGCCGCCCGCTGCTCCCCTCAGCAGTGTACTTCATCAGTCTGCCTGTTCTGCTCTCCGCTCTGGCTCTGGTGGATTCTCTCACCTTCCTGCTCTTCTGACTGTACCCAGTGCTTGTATAAATAAATAAATAAATCTTTTTTTTTTTTTTTTAAAAAGGCACAACTTTATGTTTTGACTGATCTTTAAAAATATTATTCTGCTATCTTTAGAAGTAAATTTACTTGATTTAAAGATTTCTTTAGAAAGCTAATGGATTATGGGATTTTTCCAGGAAAAAGTAAAATCAAATTGCAAGCTCACTAATAATTTAAAGTAAGTAGCAACAGCTAAACTAGAACCTAGTGACCAGTAAGAAATCAGAAAGTGCCCTGGAATCCACTTTAAAACAAAGGTAAGTTTTTAAAAAGTTCTTATAAGCTGGAGAATTTGGGAAAATATCCCAAAGAATCAAGAGAAAAATGTAACAATTTTGCCATAATTAATCTGCTTAGAAAGATTTTATTAAATAAACTGGGCAAAAAAAGTCACAAATAAAGTCAAAATTAAACTGGCACATTCTTGAAAGCACAATAAACAAATTATCTCATATTAGAACAAATTAAAAAGGAATATATTTGTGAATCATGAGTTTCATCTGAATCGTCTCAATTCCAGGGACCCATTTCACAGTAATGACTAGTTAGTTGCCTTCTTCAACCTGGCAATCTCTACTGACATACTGTATTTGGACTGAAGTCTTAAAGCATTATATCCTGTGCTGTCCTCACCCCATTCTCATTTCACATAGAATCACACACACATAATGGTCTACACGGCAATAAGATAGAGTTGAAAAGGGAAAGCTACTCCCTTTAAGATTTGGAACAAGACAAGGATGTCCACTCTCACCATTGTTTTTCAATATAATACTAGAAGTCCTAGAGCAATTAGGCAAAAGACAGACAAGGAATCCAAAAAGGGAAAGAAGTAGTAAAACTACACTACTTGCGGATGATGTGATAATACATAAAAACTCTACAGAAAAACTAATTAAAACAATAAACCAATTCAGTAAAGTAGCAGGTTATAAAATTAACACACAAAAATCAGCAGTCCTCTCATATGCAAACAATCAGTATGAACATGAAATCAAATAAACCATCCTATTTACAATTGTACCCAAAAAAAAACTAAATACCTGGGAATACAACTAACAAAGGAGATGAGAGACTTATACAAAGAAAATTACAAAACCTGGTTAAATAGCAGACAAAAAGAAATGGAAAGATAGCCCCTGCTCATGATCAGAAAATAAACATTACCAAAATGGCCATCCCTACCTAAAGCAATTTACAAATTCCAATAAAAAGCTCAATGGCATTCTTCAAACAAAGAGAGGAAATATTAATGAAACTCATATGGAATCACAAAAACCCTCAAGTAGCCAAAGCTTTCCTGACTAAAAGGGAAAAGAATGGAGGCATTACACTCCCAGGCTTCAAACAATAGTACAAAGCCATAATAAAACAGAATGGTACTCTAACAGTACAAAAAGAGATACACAAACCAATGGAATTGAATTGAAGACCCAGAAATAAAGCCAAACATATATGGTCAATCAATCTATGACAAAGGAGCATAGAATGAACACTGGGAATAGGAAAGACTCTTCAATAAATGGTGCTGGGAAAACTGGACTACTACATGCAAAAGAATGAAACGAGAGTACTACCTCACACCATACACAAAAACCAACTCAAAATGGATAAAAGATTTTGATGTAAGACCTGAAACCTTAAAACATATAAAAGAAAACACAGGCAGAACACTCCATGACACACATCTCAGAAACATCTTTGAGGACTCATCCCCAAAAGCAAAGAATATGAATGAAAGGGTAAACAGCTGCTAATACATCAAACTAAAAAGCTTCTATACAGTGAAAGAGACAATAAGCAAAACAAAGAGCTAATCCACAGATTGGGAGAAAATATTTTCACTCCATACAATCAATAAGGGACTGAGATCAAAGATCTACAAAGAGCTTACACAACGCAAGTAAAACAAAGCAGACAACCCAATCAAAAAATGGCCAGAAAGGGCCTCCCCGGTGGCGCAGCGGTTGAGCTCTGGGTTGCCAAGCTGCCCGCAGCCTCTGCAGCGCCAGTTCGATCCCTGGCCACCGGGCGAGGGTCCCACATGGCGTGCAGACCTCTCCTGCCGCCCGCTGCTCCCCTCAGCAGTGTACTTCGTCATTCTGCCTGCTCTGCTCTCCCCTCTGACTTTGGTGAATTCCGTCACCGTCCTGCACTTCTGACTGTACCCAGTGCTTGTATAAATAAATAAATAAAATCTTAAAAAAGAAAAAAAAAATGGCCAGAACGAAAAGACAATTCTCCAAAGAGGAAATGTAAATGAATCACAGTCATATGAAAAACTGCTCAACACTTTTTGTCAGGGAAATGCAAATCAAAACCACAATGTGATACCACCTCACTGAAGTAAGAATGGCCTACATTAAAAAGTTCCTCAAATTATTAAAAATGGTAAATCTACCATATGATCCAGATATTCCACTCCTAGGAATTTACCCAACGGACACAAAAAACATTAATTCAAAAGGAATTAAACTCCTATGCTTATTGCAGCACTATTTACAATAGCTAAGATATGGAAACAACCTAATTGCCCAAAAACTTATGAGTGCATGATGATGTGGTATAGATACATAATGGAATACTATTCAGCAATCAAAAAAGATAAATTCATGTCATTCACAGCAACATGGATGGAGCTGGAAGGATTATGATGAGTGAAATAAGTCAAAAGGAAAAAAATACCAGATGGTTTCATTTATAGGAGTAATATAGGGTCCCCTACAGGAGTATTACAGGGAAATTGAACAAAGGGTTAAAAAAGGAAAGAAAGGACCTCCCTGCTGGCGCAGGTGGTTGAGCGCAGTGCTGTGAAGCTGTCCGCAGCCTCTGCAGTGGGAGAAATCAAATATTGTACAAAAATGAACAACAATGTAAGAAAATAAAAACAATCAATGAAAGAGAGAGAAGGGGATGCCAGGAGGGCAGAAGGAAGGCGGGAGAGAAGGGAGCGGGGAGGGAGAGATAGAGAGGATGAGAGAAACAATCAGAAAGAAAGGAAGACACTTTAACAGAAGGGAAAACTGGACTACTACGGGATATCTTAATTAAACTGACCTGAAATCAAACTCAAAGAGCTAAAGGCAAAGTAGTCAGACCTAACAGTTTTGCCATCACTACCTATGAATTTCAGGTCCCTTTGTTATTTAAGTAACTTAAGGAAAGGAGTTTCAAATGTTGCATATTACAATCCCAATTTTCTAAAAATAAAATGTGGAAGAACACAAGCTCACAAAAATGACGATTTTAAAACATGCACTGGTGTCTAATTCTTCAGTTGAGTTAGTATTTATGGTAGTATATCACATGTGGTTGAATTTTATAATAAATGTACATCAAAAAAACCTACAGTAGAGAAATAAAACAAAATACTATCAAGCACCACAAAATTTGCTTGTCAGAGAATAAGCAGTGTAATTAAAGACAATAAAACCCACAAACTCATATACTCAGCCACTAAGCTTTTTAAATTAAAGTTTGGTTTCATCAGTTTCTAGTGTTACTCAAAGTCAGATTTAATTTTTAGACACAACATCTACCCAAAAGTTTCCAGTTCACTTGCCTTCAGTGATAAAGAATTTGAACATGAGAAGAGGCTTATGCTCAACTTTACCTGTCATACCCAAAAAAATAAATAAATATGCATTGTCAGTTCCTTTACCAAAAATAGTGAATATATATCAAAAATGTTTAACTACAGCTTATTTCTTTTTCCCTTCCAAAAAACTGTCATTAAATTAATGATGCAATTTATAATTCATAATGTTATAGAAATATGGCAAATTTGAAATTGTTTTCTTTTTAACAACATTACTGTTAACAGCTAACCGTTTTTTCTTAAGTAGTTTGGGAGGAAGAAACAAGTAGAAGGGTGTCAGGAGACAACAGTAGTAACTTAAGGATTTATGAAACAACTGTATGTGGAAAAATAAACTTTCCCTGCTCCAAATTTGCCTAAAACCACACAGTTACCTTAGCACTTAATACACTGGGAGGAGGTGAGAGTACTGATATAATCCCTAGATCTAATTAGGTTTATCACCCTCTTCCCAAAGATTGAATGAGTCAAGAGATCAGAAATTTGAGTACTAGGCCAGTACAACAAAAATCATTCTGTTGAACAATACAGTCCCAATAGAAATTGAACACAGCCAGCGATGAGGGGGTCTTTGATTAACTCTGTCTTACAGAACTCCCTTTCTAGATTCTAATCTGTGACACAATGGATTCCTCTCTCAGATTTAATAGGTCTCAGATAGAATCTATATTATCAGTTGAATTTAAAAACTCCCCCAGGTGATTCTATTAATAATAGGATTTGAAAACCACTAAGACTATATGGCAGGAAAATGCATGATGGGAAATTTTACAAGTCAAATTCTAATTGTTACTCTATTAGGGGGAAGGGAACACAGAAAGATCATTTCTTTTAGCATTACAAAAGTTGTTCTCAAAACCAGAGTGGGAAACATTCTACATCAAGAATAATTAAAACTTAAATTTGATTTTAAGATTAACAATAAGAATGAAAAATTTCAAAAGAAAAGGACAATTATGAGGACATCTTAAAACAGTAATAAACCCAAAAGACAGCAAAATAAAGGACAGAGCATTAAAAAGGAGCACTACTAATATACATATTTACATAAACAGAATGAACAAATGAGACTTGACTATGTATGACAAAATTTTAATAGGTAAAAGCTTAAGAAAGATTTTTTTTTCCTGCTGACTGTAACAGAAATTTGTCACCAAAAAAAAAAAAAAAAAAAAAAACGTGAAAATGCTCAAAGAAAACCTGGATACATCAGTCAACAAGTTAGCATACGGGAATATGATATGGGTTTGTTTGCTTGCCCTGTTCAATTTACTCAGCATCCAGGTGTGCACGACCCGGACCACCAAAAAACTAATACTGCACCTTTGTACAAATTAGAGCCCATCAGGGCAAATCAGGAAAAAGAGAAGCCATATTATGGTACATGGGTAGTAGATTCCTCAGGCTCTGAAACTGAGCGGGTTACATAAGACAAGTTACTTAACCTCAGTTTTCTCACCTGCAAAACAGTTACCAGAATTGAATAACTTCTTGTTTATAAAATTCTAAACACTACCGATCATAGGATTCAAATGCAATCATTTTAAACAAGATCTATAAATAAAAAGACCACTCTCCTCTGAGAAGACAGTCCTTTTACTAGGGAAACTGCTCTCTCTCTCCCCTTTCCCCGTGGATAACAAAAAGACAACTGCCTTTTCTTCAGTAACTCTTATTTATTTACTTTAATACAAAACACTACTCCTCCTCTCCCTACCTATTATAATAGGTAATTATAATAAAGCACTGACTGAGTCTATATAAATACAACAGCTCCAACTTATTTTCATTCATTGCTATGACATGCTCTAGGGTGTGGCCAAAAAAGTTACTATTTTTGGTTTTGCAGGTCACATGGTCAGGGACACAAGTCAACTCTGCTATTATATAATGCAAACCAGTCAGACAATACATAAATGACAGGGCACCACTGTTTCCAATAAAACTCTCTCTCTCTTTCTCTCACACACACACACAAACACACACACACACAGGCAGAGAGGCCATTAACAGTAAAAAATAAACTGGAAATTACTCAAATGATTCCCTACAAACTATACAACCATTCTATGAGAAGGAAATTGTCAAAGGTATTCAAGCTATTAATTTTATGTGACATTTTAGATATGTAAAAGTAAAGTCCAGCCAGAAAAGACTATGAAAACTTGAATAATTCTTTGCCATCTTCACGCATTTCAAACACATTAATAAGGGAAGAAATAAAAGCGAAAGCTTTCTATTCTTTTCTTAAAAACCCACCTCTTTCATATCATGACCCATATAACCCTAAGACCTCATTCTGTAAAATGAGAGTATTATAAAATACTATACTCTTCGGGAATGGTGTTTAGTTTGATTAAGTATATGAAGAGAGAATTGGGCTTAGTATAAAAAATAAATCCTGATTTAAAAGCTAGAGAGTATCTTATTAAATCCCTAAAGATGTTTTCACACAATATTAATACTAATAAATATTAACTAATTTTAACTGCTTATATAGCTTTCAAGGGAAGAAAAGAGTTAAGAAGAATATAATGCCCACATATATATGGTCAACTAAACAATGACAAAGGAGCAAAGAACATACAGTGGAACAAGGAAAGCCTCTTCAATAAATGGTGTTGGGAAAACTACACTGCAACATGCAAAAATAAAAAAAAAAAATTAAAAAAAAACCTACTACCTCATACCATATACAAAAATCAACTCAAAATGGATAAAAAAACTTGAATGCAAGACCTGACACCATAAAATACAGAAGAAAACACAGGCAAAACACTCCAAGACAGACACCCTCTCAAGCATCTTTTGAGAATTCTCCAGAAGCAAGGAAAACGAAGGAGAAGATGAACAGCTGGGACTATGTCAATCTAAAAATTTTCTGTACAACAAGACAATAATCAAAACAAAGAGATAACCTAATGAATGGGAGAAAAAATATTTGCACACCATACAACAGGTATCATTGATATCAAAGATCTAAAAAGAACTTAAACAACACAACAAGAACAAAGCAAACCACACAGTCAAAAAGAATGGGTCACAAAACTAAAAAGACACTTCTCCAAAGCAAGGCAAATAGCCAAAAGGCATATGGAAAAAAAAAAAAAAGCAGTCATCCTCACTAGTTACCAGGGAAATGTAAATCAAAACCCCAATGATACCACCTCACTCTGGCAACAATGGCCCCACATTAAAAAAAAAAAAAAAAAAAAAAAAAAACACACACCAGAAAGAACAAATGCTGGAGAAGATGAGAAGATGTGAGATAAAGGAACCCTCTTACACTGCTGTTGGGAACGTAAACTGGTCCAGACACTATGGAAAGCTGTGCAGAGGTTCCTCAAATTACTAAAACTGCATCTACCATATAATCTAATGAGATTCCCCTCTTAGGAATCTGCCCAAAGGACACAAAAACACTAATTTGAGGGCTTCCCCGGTGGCGCAGCGGTTGAGCGCTGGGTTGCGAAGCTGCCCGCAGCCTCCGCAGCGCCGGTTCGATCCCCGGCTGCTCCCCGGCCACCGGAGGAGGGTCCCACATGGCGCGCAGACCTCTCCTGCCGCCCGCTGCTCCCCTCAGCAGTGTACTTCGGTCCTTCTGCCTGCTCTGCTCCCCGCTCTGCCTCTGGTGAATTCTCTCACCCTCCCGCGCTTCTGACTGTACCCAGTGCTTGTATAAACAAATAAATAAATCTTAAAAAAAAAAAAAAAGAAAAGCATAAAGAAAAACTATATTTGCAGTACAACACGTTTAAAAAAAAAAAAAACAAAAAAAAAAAAAAAACACTAATTTGAATGGAAACCCACACACCTAAGTTTATAGTAGCTCTATTTACAATAGCCAAGGTATAGAAACAAACCACATATCCCAAAATAGATGAATCAAAAAAAAAAAAATGTGGTATATTTACACAGTGAAATACTATTCAGCAATCTAAACAGACAAACTCATGCTATTTGCAGCAACATGGTTAGAGCTGGAAGGGATTATGCTAGCTGAAATTAGTCAGAAGGAAAAAGATAAATACATGATGGTCTCACTTATATGTGGAATATAGAGAAACCAAACAAAAGGTTAAGAAAAAAATCAAAACTAGCATATTGACCATAGAACTGAGACATACGGCAAAGGAGGAGGGATAGGGGTGCAAAACAGAGAGGGATGAACACAAGGGAATATGGTGATGGTTCACAGGTGATATAGTGGCAGGAGAACTATGGGGACTACAACAATGTAAGAAAAAATTTAGTGACAAAAAAACAGTATGATGCTGAAGAAGAAGAAAAAAAAAAAAAAAAAAACTATGACCTAACACAAGATTATAAAAACAGCAATGAGAAGTATTTTTAAAAATACATAAACAACGAAAAAATTAATGAAGGCATAAAAATAACAGAATGGTCCTGGAAATGAACCCCTTGGCCAGACAAAATGGAAGCAAGAAAAAATATTGGCCATAGTTTTGCCATTACTAAATAATGTTCAGCAAGGCAGTGAGAAGAGAGGCATTACACCTATTTTTAAAATAAAGAGAAATGAATTTGTATTTTAGTGTACTCATGTCAATGACAACTAAACACCAAAAATCACTTCTATAATATGCACTAAAATGTTATTGCAAAAAAAAGGTATTCATATTTTCTAACAATCTTAAATCATAATAGAATTCACAAATGAACCTGGGAAAGTAGCAAGAAAATAGTATAGCTGTTTTTTTTTAAACTAGTTCCCGGGCCTCCCTAGTGGCATAGGGGTTAAAGTCTGAGCACTATCAAGCTATCGCCAGCCACTGCGGCCTGAGTGCCCTTTCTGCCAGGAAGCTACCCACATAGCACAGAAGACCTCTCCTGCCTTGCCTGCTGCTCCCCTCAGCAGTGTATCTCAGGAGATCCACCTTGTTCTGCTCCCCACTGTCTCTGGTGAATCCTCCCTACCCTCCCCGCCCCAACCCGCCCCTCTGACCTATATCCCAGTTTTTGTATGTATAAATAAATCTTAAAAAAAAAAAAAACCCTAGTTCCCAAAACTATAAAAAGAATTACACTTAAAACAGTTCTTTAATATCGAACAACCAAAGATGCCATCAACAACAAAAGACCCGAAAGCTATAAATGAACTTTTCCATTAGTGATGCATTAGTTAAGAAAAGGCAAACCAAGAAGAAAACCAGATTCTCCTTCAGGAGACCAGGGAGCTATGTTATGTAAAGCCTATGTTTATGTGTAAAAGGCAAGGGAAATGGTAGGGTGCTTGTTTGTTTACTGACTATACCATTTATCCGGCAATAAACAGAACTCTGGAGAAAAGGAAGGGAAGGGGGAAGGGGGAGATTTTGCAAACCTCTCTCCTAGACACTGCTAACAGAAATGTTAGCACTTGACCAACAATGAAACAAAACTTATTAAAATACATCAGTAAATAAATGCCCTTGCCCTCACAGATTTTGAATTACAGCAGTTTAGAATTAAACCTACTTACTGGCTATGCAGAATATACTAAGTGCGATGAAAAACTAAAAACCCAAGTAGGGTAAAGGGACTGGATGTTTTTGGCGGGAAGGGAGGAGGTGGTGTCCTCAAGTTGCAGAAATAAGTAGATGGTCAGAACTGGTTTGTTATTTCAGTTGAGAGCTGGCAAGATACTTAGGAAGCTATAGTCTGTTCTATGCTCCATATGCAGTAATCAAATGTGAAGATGCCTTATCTCAGTAGTGTAATTCCAGTGTTGGGAGCCATAGCCAGACCATCAGTATTCCCAAACTAGGTCATTTATGTTTCCATTACTCTTTCTGTGAAATATTTCTTCGTGCTTACATCTTCCTGTATTGTAAAGCTATAATTCCTACGAGACATTTTAAAAGGTTTATTTGCATACTTAGCATGACATTCATCTTCATTTTCCAAATGAAGGTGGGAGGGAGCAACGAGGCAAGGTTGCCCAGTGGTCTATAGAGGAGGACTATGGGTTCTTGGTGGTGAGTGCAATATGGTAACATACATACAAAGAGGTACAAAGCTGTATCTTTAGTCATATAGAGTGTTGTAAACCAACATTACCTCGATTGAAAAAAAACTTAAAAAAAAAAAAAAAGGCACCATACCCAGATTAAACACTCACTTTCTTAGCCTTTCCTGCAGCTAGAAATAGCTATACAAAACAGCCTGGCTAATGAGGGGTGAGGGGAAGCAGGCCACAAGAGAACACTAGGGAACCTTTTGGTTTCCTTAAAATAGAGACCAGATGTGGCACTCCTTCCTTCTTAAACAGGACACCCTGCAGCAATGGCCATTTTTCAATGGCGTGATGGAATAACCTCACAATGAAAAGGAGGAAAAATAGCAACTTCCTGCCTTTCAATTTGTTGAAAACAGTTGTTAAAAGTTGCTTGAAGCCCAGTATACATCTTTCTCCCCAAAGATATGCCACCTAAAGTATTTCAAACTTTGTAACAATTTACTTCATATCCCACCCCAAATTTGTTCCTCTTCCCATATTCTCTGTGCATAGCTCCATCCTCCCAGTGTCATTCAAGCTATAAGTATGGTTCCTTCACCTTCCTCATCTACATCTAGCCACTAAACACCACTGTTTGCTATCTCTGGAGCATTACTTGACAACTGTGTTTTTAAAAGTTTCCCAAATTAACCATATCTACAACTTTGGGTATGTTGTATCCTCTGGCTAAATTTTAGATCACCTATATCCCACGTAAGCACTATCACCGATGTGGATATTTATTTTATATGCTTGTTTCCCCCTTCACTAGAAGGTATGTATCTTGAACCATGTCTTACTCAGCTTTCTAATTCTACATACCTAGAACAAAGTATGACAATCATATTAAAATGTACACTTCTCACAAAATAAAGAGGTTAAAATGAAGACTTCATCTACCCAGGTATTATAATTATCAATTACAATAAAATTGTTGGGAATTTTTTACTACCTCACAAAATCAATTTAATGAAAAACAAAAATAAATAATCTGAAATTGAGAACACTGGAAATATATTTGTACCAAAAGCAAAATATAAGAACCATGACCAATTATTTAATAACCACACCTTTTCATAACATAGCACAGTGATAAAACATTTTTAAAGCATTTTTAACAGCAGTTCCAGTCTGTTACAAATACAGATACAAATCTAAAAACATAACCACTGCTTCTGAAGGCCATTTCCTAAGTTTTGCTCCTTTAGGATATGGGTTGATGTTGATCTTGTGATTTAGGCCAGAGTAGAAGAACTGGGAAGCAAAGGAGAAATGCATCGAGAGAAAGTACCAACAATCTGAAGTCAGTTCACTGAGGTTTAAGGTTTGGTATTTTTCCAATATTCTCCTACAGACAAAAACTGGGGAGCCTATTCCATGAAATCAAACAGTTTACAATAAGCAGTGACACCTTTCATCATCAGTTTCTAATCCCAAGGTTCTAGATAAAAAGAACCAGGGAAGAAAAGACAAATTTGCTTTACTGACATTCTAACACTGCAGGAAATAATATCTCAAAGAATATGGATGTCTTTTAGGTTATTTACTATAATAAAGGTGCGTATAATTTTTCAAATCTAGGTTTATTGGTGACTACTATAAAAGTATATCCCTAACTCATACTGCCCATCACTTTTATTTCTCGCTTTCCTCTACATTTGCTCTCTCTAACCATACCAAATTCCCTAATCCTTCCACATTCATTTAACAATCATATGCCAGGACACTACATTACAAAAATACAACTTCCAAAACAAATGTCTAGTTCTTTATGATTCAACCATATTAGCACACACACTCAAACATTTACATTGTCTGCCATTTCGAAGCTTCATCTGTTCTTGATTAAATTCTAAGGATTTAGATAGAAACTACACAAAGAACTGCCAGAATATTGTGACCCTACCACATACCAAGCATGAGACATAAATTATATACTGGTTATTTAACCTCTCTAAACCTGTCTCCTCAATTGTAATATATGAATCTTAACACTATCAACAGAAGGGTGGTGTTACAAAAACAAGAGAATGTATTATCAAATATGTAATAATAATTTAATATAAAAAATGGTAACTATTAGTCTACTATATTCTGTGTGCTTTATGAACATTAGAGTTCCTTTTTAACAAAAAAGAATACATTTTTTTCCTAAATAGACCTGTATTGGCATTCCCAAAATGGGAAATACCCATTTTTAATATCACAGCAAGATATGGATTAATCAAGTGTCCATGTTTTAAAGAACTATTAGTCTATCATTCCTGTTCCTAACACCCAAATAATAGCTGAGAGGCAATTAAACTACTGCTTAAGCAAGCAACACTTGAATTCCTAGGAAAAATATTTGCAGTGATAGCAAATAATTAGTAAATTTAATAAAGTTTCCATTAAGCTTTCTCCAAAATATACAGATTTAAAAATAGTGCCTTTATTTTGGTTTTGAAAGTCATATAGATTACTACCTATATAACCTGGAATTATTTTCCTTCTAGATACAGCATCACAATGATTTTAAAACTTTAATAAGAAATAACTTACATTGGGCCTTCCTGGTGGCGCAAGGGGTTAAGTCTCAGCACGATGAAGCTATCAGCAGCCACTGCTCACAAGTTCGATCCCTGGTCAGGGAGCTGATCCACATGGCACAGCAGACCTCTCCTGTCTCACCTGCTGCTCCCCTCAGCAATGTATTTCAGCACATCTGCCTGTTCTGCTCCCCATTCTGTCTCTGGTGAATCCTCTCACGCTCACCTCCTCCCCGTACCTCTGGCCTGCACCCCAGCTCTTGTATGCATAAATAAAATAAATCTTAAAAAAAAAGAAAACTTGTAGTTTCCATTCCAGGAAGTTTCCTATAGGCCATGTAAGCTCTCAGTTTTCCCTGGTGTTTATTATCCTAGACAATTTAATGTGCTCTAAAAATTCTACTAACATGCATCTTCTCCAATGTGTAATAAAGACTAACAGTTTGATTCACTCTTAATTTTGAAATTTACTAGTGACTAATTTTCTAATTTAAGTCAGCAAATTTCATTTGGCAATTAATGAATTCCACTTTATTTCCACATCATTGATTGCAAGAAATAGAAAGGAAAACTGGTTATTTCATTCAAAGGGTAGAAAAACAGTAGTGAAGAGTAGAATGGATTTAGTGGAAGTGAAGTATCAATCAGTAACCACTGAACATTCTGACCCCATCAATTTGCCATTTTTCACACTGTGCAAGGCAGTAAAAGCAATCAGAAATCAGGAGTCATTTAATATCATTTTTAAAATATTTTAAAATGACACCATTTTAAAAGTCTGATATTTTTCTACTTCATTGTTCTCAACCATAAATTCGTGACACAGTTGTAGAATGCACAAGCAATGACTACTAGTAAGTTACATTCCAATGAACTGGTTCCATTCCAGGCCAACATAGGTCATGTTCCTTCAAAATCATTTGATCTCTTCAAACTCTTCAAGTGTCCTTAAAACATTCATTCATTCAGGGGCTTCCCCTGGTGGCGCAGCAGTTGAGTGCTAGGCTGCGAAGCTGCCCAGTTGGATCCCCCACATGGCGCGCAGACCTCTCCTGCCACGCTCACTGCTCCCTCAGAGTGTATTTCATCAGTCTGCCTGTTCTGTTCCCAGCTCTGGCTCTGGTGAATTCTCTCACCCTCCCATGCTTCTGACTGTACCCAGTGGTGGTATAAATAAATAAATAAATATTTTTTTTTAAAAATCATTCATTCAGTGCTCATTTAAGAATCACAGAGTTTACTTCATTCCAAATGATAGAACAGCATTTTCTAACCATACTACCCATGCAAAAACTAGAAGTCAGAAATTGGTTCAAATTTTAAATCTCCAAAGACAAACTCTGGAACATTACTTGGCAGTTGTTGGATCTCCCTGAATTCTGTCTCTACTTGGATATACATTCCTAGGCTAAGAGGAAATTGTACAGAGAGGACAAAAAATATCAGAATTTTGTTTAAAGTATATGTAGGATGACCTGTTGCTATTTGATGCATTTGTTGCTATAAAATAGTGTGTGTGTGTGTGTGTGTGTGTGTGTGTGTGTCTGTCTGTCTGTCTGTCTGTCTGTCTGTCTGCCTGGCCCCAGTTGCTGGCACAGGCACAGAGCTCCTAAAATCTTTCTAGGTTCCTAAAAGGGACACTAGGAACATCTTTTGTTCTAATACTTACTCTCTGATCTTGGTTTCTCACACAGAGTCCCTATAACCCTTGCAATGTGCTGGGTGGTAAGTGTCTTTTGTTCTAATGACGGGACTCTTAGTGGTCTTCTGGATAACTTTAGGTGGAACTGGTTGCAAAAAAGACCAAGCCATGATTAGAATTTTGAACCTCATCCCTGCTTCCTCTGGGAGAGGGGGCTTGTGACTAAGTGTCAAATCATGCCTACATGATGGAACTTCCATAAAAATGGCAAAAGGATGGGAATTCAGAATTTCCAGGTTGTTGAATACACGCAGACACTGAGAGAGTGGCATAGTTGGTTAGGGCATGCCTCTCCCCCATATTTTGTCCTATGCATCTCTCTCTATTCCACTGTATCATGTATCATAAAACCTTTTATAATAAACTGATAAATATAAATGGTTCTCTGAGTTCTGTGGGTTATTTTCAAACCCAAGGAGGGGATTATGGGAACCCTGGTTAACAGCCAATAAATCAGAAGCACAGGTGACAACCTGAGACTTGCAGTTGTCATCTGAAGTGGGGCTAGTTTTGTGGTATTGAGTCCTTAACTCATGGGATGCTAACTAATCTAAGGCAGACTGAACTGAACTGTAAGACATCTAGCCGGTGTTGAAGGGAATTAACTGGCTACTATCGTATGTGTTACTGAGTAAAGGAAAACACACAAGTGTTTTTTCTTGACAGTTCCCAGCATTTCCTCTGGCCAATGAACCTGGTACTGCATTCTCACATTTCTTTATGTCAATATGCAACATTTTTTTTCTTCTGAGGCATTATTCAAAAACCACGTATTTTATTAAGACATTATTAAGGATAGTCCACTTACAAGTTAAAGGGAGACAATACATTGTGACTAAAGCTACAAAAGTAAGAGAACAAAATGGACATAAATACCTAGCCACCAAAATAACCAAAACATAAATTCTTAGTATCTTTGTCTCCTGAGAATAAGGCTAGCAAAGAAACCGCATTTTTTCCATTTTATTGTATGCATTCTTTATTTCCATGGCTTTTTTTTTTTTTTTTGAAGTATTGAAATTTCTGACTTTCTAAGTTCACCCAAGACCAGGAAATAAACTTCCATTATGGAGATAACAAACATTAACTACACTTGCCTTCTGCACACCCTACATACTGAGTATATCTTTGGTAATTTAGCAAGATTTAATACAACTTGGAGATACCAATTTTAAAAGTACAAGACTTTACCTAGTAAGGTCTGAATTTTATATAATCATTAGTGTAAAGCAAAAAACTTTTAATTACTGTATTTCTGTTAAGGAATGTTAAGTACCCTTTTAAATTAAGACTAGAAAGCTGACCATGGCATTTTTATTCAAAGA
Organism: Talpa occidentalis; assembly: GCF_014898055.3. Lineage (NCBI taxonomy): Eukaryota > Metazoa > Chordata > Mammalia > Eulipotyphla > Talpidae > Talpa > Talpa occidentalis. The sequence continues at coordinate 25,013,622 of NW_023604295.1, forward strand.
TGAAGCTAGATTCCTGAGACAAAATTAAAATGTGACTTGTCATTGTCACACCCTTTCACTGACCAAAGCAAAGACCTAAACAAAGGAAAAGGAGAAAGTATGGAGAAAGACTTTAGGAAGACCTGAATACATTGGTGAATATTCATATTAGACTTAAATGAATGGCATTTTGTGGGAAAAAAATCACCTTTATTTATGGAGAGCTTATCATTTCAAATGCAAAGGACAGGGCAATATAGAAACTCTTTGAATTGCATAGTCTAGTGGGGAAGGACAGACCAAGAAAGGAGAGAATACTGTAATAATTGACCATTGGTGTGTCAACTTCTCGCCTTTCATAAATCAAAAAGATATTTATGTTTTAGCCCTATAACCATTCAGGTTCATTAACTGCAAATACATAAAGCAAATCCAGAAAACAGAATTTACTGAAAACATTTGCTACAAAACCCTAAATACACAGGTTTGGAGGAAAAGAAACTACAGCAATTCAATAAAACACAAATATATGGAATCTATCCAAATTCCTGAAACCTATTTCAACAAACTGTAGTCAAACGTGTTCCCATCTCGCCAAACAGCCAGATTCATTATGTAGTTGGGACTTCCCTTGATTTTATTTATAGATTACTAAATAAAAAATATAAATGATTGGCAGAAATAAACATTATTGGTCCTAAGGCAGAGAGCTACAAAAAGAATAGCTACTTTTTCTTTACTGTCTCATAAGACTACTGAAATCTCCTCTAAATAGACAGTTGTTACATTGTGATACACTGCAGGATCCCAGGCAGGAAGCAACAACTGATTACCAATCTTTAGTTTATATCTACACAACCATATATTGTTATGGAAAACACTTGTTAAAGACAGGTTTAACTAGTCTATTATAACTAGTCAAAACCATATAACTAGTCAATGGCACAATCTAGATCTATAAATTCGTACTTCAAAATTTATCTGTTTTCTTACTTTCCTCACACTAACCTTATTCCTCAAGCTAACCTGGCTATATCTCTCCTCACACTTAAAATTTCCCAATAGATTCTTCATACATAGATATTTTATCCAAATTCAACCTATTCTTCAAATCACAGGTTATATGCAATCTTCTCCACTCAAATTTCTTTTTGACAGTTCCATCACTGATTTTCCTCTTTTCCAAAGGTACTATATTTTAATCAATATCAGTGCAGCATACTTGTACTTTGCATGTTATCTCATTTACTCCCCAAAAGCAATTACTCCCCCCCCAAAAGCAATTCCTTTTTAATAATTAGAATTCAGAACTTATTCTTGACTCTCGACCCAGAATCCTGTAACTTCTTGTTCTTATTATAGGATTCCATCTTTTCCATTCCTTTAAAACCATCAGCATAGTTTAAGGACCTCCCTGGTGGCACAAGGGGTTAAGATGCAACCTGAAGCTATCCCCAGCCACTGCAGCATGAGTTCAATCCCCGGCCAGGGAGGTGACCACCCTCAGGGTGCAGCAGACCTCTCCTGACACCCACTGCTCCCCTCAGCAGTGTATTTCAGTCAATCTGCCTGTTTCTGTTCCCCACTCCGTCTCTGGTGAATCCTCTCCCCTCCACACACCTCTGGCCTGTACCCCAGCTCTTATATGCATAAATACTTTTTTAAAAAGCATAATTTAAAACTGTACCTGTTCAAACAAAACCAAACTGAGGCGCATTCTTCAAAAATGTGAGTTTCAGTATAATAAAACACAAAGGAAGACTCAGAAACTATACCAGATTAAAGATTAGAGAACACTACATGTGTTATCTTGGATTAGATCCTAAATCAGGGCAAAGTAGCTAGCAAGATTATTAAGACAACTTGCACAACTTGAATGTGGACTATATTAAATAACAGTATTTTATCAATATTGTATTAATGTTAAATATCCCTAAACTTTATCATTCCACGAGAATATACAGGAAAATGCCCTGTTCTGAAGAGATAGAAGTATTTAAAGGAAAAGGATTGAGACATACAACTTAATCTAAACTGGCTTAGCTGAAATAATGATGATGAGAAGTAATGATTAATGATTAATAATATTTGCTTAACATTGCAAAAATGTCAAATATTGATAAATCTATGTGAAACATATGCAAGAGTTCAAATTTATTTAAAAGGTGAAAATATACATTGTGGAGACAGGAATGATTAGGCATACCGACCTGGGACTGGGCAAACTTTTTGTGCATAGGGCCAGACAGTAAACAGTTTAGGCTTGGGGGCCATACAGACTTTGTCATGACTACTCAGTACTGCCAATACAGCACAAAAACAGCTACACACAATAACAAACAAATGGGGTTGGTGTGTTCCAATAAAGATTTATTTACAAAAAATAAAGCTTAGTTGGCTAGGGCCTCCCCGGTGGCGCAGCGGTTGAGCGCTGGGTTGCGAAGCTGCCGGCAGCCTCTGCGGCGCCGGTTCGATCCCCGGCTGCTCCCCGGCCACCGGAGGGGGGTCCCACATGGCGTGCAGACCTCTCCTGAGGCCCGCTGCTCCCCTCAGCAGTGTACTTCAGTCCTTCTGCCTGCTCTGCTCCCCGCTCTGGCTCTGGTGAATTCTCTCACCCTCCCGCACTTCTGACTGTACCCAGTGCATGTATAAACAAAAAAGACCAAATAAATAAATGAACAAACATGCCTCTATTAAAAAAAAAAAAAAAAAAAAAAAAAAAAAAAGCTTAGTTGGCTAACCCTTAGTATGGACAAAAAAGACTGACCAAGTGTTGAAAACTGCTGAAAGTTAAGCAATGGGAACTTGAGAATTCATTATTATCTTCTTTTGTATATTTTGACATTTTTCATAATATAAGTTTGAAAATAAAAGCCTCTGCTGAGAAACCCTCCTGCGTATGTCTATTTCTTTCCTTCCACAGCCTATGAACTCCAAGAAAAAAAAAAACAAAAACCGATTTGACTTTACACAATTTCTTTCAATTGTTATCTTCCCTTCCAAACAATGTGCAATTTTCTCGACCAAACTAACTATGCATTTGGTCATGTATGTTATGTTTGGTATGTTAATACTACATGTATTAACTTTCTCTTTAAAGTCTAACGTCCCCAAGGGCAAGATCTTATGTGGTGACTAATATAAATTTTGTATCTAAATTTTTCATCGACTGGAAACTAAATTCTCCCTTAGCACATGGCAAGGGAAACTTACAATGCCACTAAGCCCGATTTTTGTGAGGTGTAAAGAAGTCAAGCCAGTTTCTGGTAAAGCTGCCTTCCTATGTTACCTATCTCGGCACTTCACAAGATTTTTCTTAGCTAAAAAAATTGAAATCCATGGAAGTTATAGCTAACTAGGCATGGATTACTGGAAACCTAGAATGATACAGATTGAAGAAATCATAAAAACAACCCTCATTTCCAGTCCTACTGCTAGAAATAAAGGTGTTCCCAGCATTCCAATTTATCAATGTGAAGTCAAAATTGTGAAGTGTGCTGGAAAAATAAAAAGAGTATTACTAAGCAAAGATTCTAATAGACAATATAAATTATGGTATTCTGTAAAATATCAGCAAATTTATCAAAATTCTGCTTCTGCATACTACTTACATGTACTAAATGAAATACACAGTAAGATGCTAGGGGGAATACAGAATTCAAATATTTCCTCCTTACATCAAGATACATAGTCATATATATTACTGCCATACTAACAGATGTGGTAAAAACTCTTAGCCTATGTCAAAGAATCTGGGAAAGTAGCTCATAATATTATTACTCAAGATGAGGGCAACAGAAGAAGTAATATGACAGAATAGAAAGAATAGCATCAAAAAGTTTAGCATGTTCCCTGAAAATTGTAAAGTACTAGCCCAAAGCCCTTAGTATTGCCGTGAGATCTGACTCTTAACGGATGTTAAGTTTGGCTCTATGCATACTAATCTGAACTCTTGTGTACTTGAAGACAAGGTTTCTGACCTGAGATGTTAGAAGCTAAGATTTTCAAGTCTACCAATAGTGAAACCACATTGTTGGAAATTTAATTGTACTTTGCTAGTCTGCATACAAGGATTACAGTCAAGGTTGAGGAAAAAGCAGAGCTCTTGGGTCAATGACTTCTAGCTAAATAAGGCAGGAAGACAGAGCTAAATAAGGCAGACGCAAAGAACAAGAAGTTCCTTAAATCATGCTAACAGCTACAAATCAAAGCACATACCATCATGTATGCACAGAAAGGACAAGTGGTCAGATGTGTCTTTTCATGTTCATTCACAAATACCAAACAACTGGCATTGATGTTTTCATCTTCCAACTCCAACAGCATTATTTAAATAACAATGCAGCAGAATCTAGCTGAATGTGAGGTACTATTTAATACAGTAAATCCCGCTCTAAATCTAAGTAACAGGGTTACTATTAAACATTACAAACAAAAGTCAACCATAAGGAAACATGATGTTTGCAAGTTTTCCACCACTTTCTGTCCCATACTTCACATATATGTCTGACTGATTGAAAGGACTTCCTGACACTACGCCAAGTTTCTGGGGACAGGACTTGATTTGCAGGGGACAAGACCACCTATGTGGATTTCATAACTTATGACATTCTCGACAAATTCCATGTTTGAGCCCAAGCGCCCAGATGCATTCCCAAACCTAATGGACTTCATGGCCCACTCTGAGGACCTGAAGAAGAACCTACTCTGTGGAGACAATCTACTAGCTCCTACACCAGCTGTTTCTAAAGTCTGCTGTGTTGGGCAACAATCAGGCCCTGCAAGGCTAGGAGATGGGAGTAAGAAATAAGCTCTATGGTGTTACAATGGGGCATCCCAAAGAGCTAGAACCTCCTACATCCCTGACTTATTTCACTTTACTCAGCAATATTGCCCCAGCGGTATCCTTCTCACACTAAGCCAAGCAGATCATCCTCTTCCTTCAGTGGTTGTTTCTGCCTTACAGTGCCCAGCTGCACCCCCTGCCAGTAGAGTTCAACTGTAAGGTTCTGGCAATTCCCTAACAAGGTCCCTGTCCAGTCCTACCTGATGATCTCCAGTAAAACCATAATCACAATTTTTTTAAAAAAAGGGGGGGTGGTGGGAGAAGGCATAGGAAAAGAAAATCTTGACAGTACACTTTAGTAGGTCACTTCAAACACATAGTAACTTCAGAGAAAAACTCATATACACAACAAGCAAAATTTTAACCTTCTGAAGCACAAAAAACCACAAACAGCAAATTTCAAGTTAAGCCGTAAAAAGTAACAATTATACAGACATCTCCACTTTAATCCATTTGCACCAATTGCTCAAGGAGACATACCTATGCCAATATCACAGAAAACTATTTGAAAAAGATTGTTCCTACAAAGATCCAACCTATTAAAAGAGTGATTTTAGGGGCCTCCCTGGCGGTGCAAGGGGTTAAGAAGCAGCACTATGAAGCTATCACTGCAGTCACTGCAGCATGAGTTCAATTCCAGGTCAGGGAGGTGACCCACATGGCGCAGCAGACTTCTCCTGTCTTGCCTGCCGTTCCCCTCAGCAGTGTATTTCAGTCAATCTGCCTGTTCTGTTCCCCACTCTGTCTCTGGTGAATCCTCTCACACACTGCATCTCTGGCCTGCACCCCAGCTCTTGTATGCATAAATAAATAAATCTTTTTTAAAAAGAAGAGTGATTTTAGAATACTCTTCAAAATACAGTAAAGGCCCTAAAATTGAGCAAACAAGATAAATACTTAAAACATGGAACATGCTAAAGCTGAAAAGTGTTTCCCTGTTTTAAACACCATTTCAAAATCCCACTTTAAAGAAATTTAAAAAAAAAAGACATCTAATCTTTCATGTTTCCAATTCTATTTTGAGTAGTATAGCTTGAGAGCCTAACCATGAAAACGCCCTTAAATTATTCTGCATAAAAGTCTGGTATTTAAATTCATTTGCCTCAATCACTTTAAATAACTCAGGTTTCATCTAAACTTTAAAACAAAACAGAACCTTATCACAAAAGTATAAATACACACTAGTATATTTTCTACTTTTCTTTTTAACAATTTTTTAAAATATTTATTTCATTTATACAAGAGCCGGGGTACAGGCCAGATGTGCGGGAGGGTGAGAGGGTTCATCAGAGACAGAGTGGGGAACAGAACAAGCAGACTGACAAAATACACTGCTGAGGGGAGCAGCAGGCAAGACAGGAGAGGTCTACTTCGCCATGTGGGACCCTCGCCAGCAGGCCGGGATAGAACCCACACTGCAGAGGCTGCAGACAGCTTCACAGGGTGGCGCTCCACAACCTGAGCCACCAGGGAGGCCCTATATTTTCTACTTTTAATAACATTTACTCTTACATTGTATCATCTATAAAGAGCATAATTTCCTGAATCAGGAGCATTTTAGATTTTCTTCAAAGCATACAATTAAATTTACGCTATCACAATTTACATTTTCCTTTAATTTATACAAGATTTCAATTAATCTACAAGTCACAACCATGCACAAATGTGATGTTAGACTAATAACTTCGTTTTTAGTTCTCATACCAATATTCACGCTTTCTACAGTGCCTCATGCCCATGTTCACTGTTTTTCCAACAACGGTAGAAAAAGTAAAAAAGAAAACTAGCTCAAAGAACCCAGTTTCCAGGATGATGCTTAATGACCTTAGCTAATCAAAACATGGAGTTACTGCTATCATTAAATGCTACAAAACAATAACCTATTTTCACTCACACCCATTCTGCTACTTGATAAAAGTCTGGAAAAGGATGAATTCTCAAGAGAAAATCCTTCACAAATGTGAAAGCAAACTAGAAAAACAGAAACCCTTCAACAAACTTTGTTCCATGCAGCAATCCATTCTGTAATTTTAATGACAGAATGATTCAACCTCTGCTTGAGCTCCTCCAGATATCAGTGTTTACATGTGAAAGTGCCCATTTTACTAAATTATCAGACAGGCTAATTGAAAGTTCTTTCTTCTCTAGGATTCAAATGTATCTACCTTTACTTCTACTTAGGACTGCACAAAAGAAGCTTAACAGCTCTAAATGAAAACTTTTAGCTACCAGAAGGACTTTGTCCCAGTGTCTCATTCCCAAGTGTTCTATTTGCCATTTAAAAAACTGTGACATAACAATTAAAAATCCTACTCCAGTTTGTGTCCTTCTAAAAATATGATTTCTAAAATAGAACACAATTAACAGCATTTTTTATTCACGTAGTAAATTTACTCTTAGGTAGTCAGTAACATTTCATCAATTGCCTAAAAATACAGCAAATACAGATTAGAATTCAATTCTAAACATGGAGTTACTTCTATCATTAAATGCTACAGGACAATAATATTTTTACTCACACCCATTCTATGTGAGCTACTTGATAAAAGTCTGGAAAAGGATGAATCCCCTAGAGAAAACTGTTCACAAATGTGAAAGCAAACTAGAAAACCTGAAACCCTTCCATGGAATATTCATTAGATATTCCACCAGAGAAGATTTACAAATAGTGAATAAGGAAATGAAAATACGATCAGCATAATCTACCATTAGAGAAAAAGAATATCAAAATCACCAAGAGATACCACTTCATCATGCCAGGAAGGCCAGCAACAAAGGTCATAATAATGGTTGTTGAGGATGTAGAAAATTTAAACCTGCATATATCATGGAATGGAAAATATAGTCACTTGGAAAAGTCCCGGCAGTTCCACAATTACTAGTTTCATTATTAATAGTGAATTATTTGAATTTGAAAAAATACAGTGTGAAACCTACAGGTCTCACTAAACTATTTCACAAAAATTGAAAACTACATCAGAGCATATTTCATATATCTTCAGTGACTACAGTAACATTTTTAAATTCTGTTTAAATTCTAGGTGGAAATAAAGCAGCCAATATAATTAATGGGCCAAGGAGATATGCTTGAAGTTTTATTTATAATTACCACAATTATAAAATATTTCATTAAAGTCTTAACTTCGAGATTTTCAAATAAAAAAAAAATCATCCTTCAAATTGGCAAATATCTTATAATTAAATAGTATGCTAGACAGCAATGACTTAAATCAAAGTTATGGGATGGGATAATCATTAAGTTTCCAGAGAAAGCTCATGTACCAAAGGGGGGGAGGGGAGGAGTTATCAAAGTAGACACAGCTACCTCATCTTTTTTTAAAGGTAATAATGTACTATAAATGCCTGGGCCTCTCAAAACAAGGGGGGTGGGGGGGGGAACACCTGTCAAGATACAGATTGCTAAATCCTAGCCTCCCTAGGCTTTCTGATTAATGCTAGGTGTGAAGTAGGACCAAAGATTTTAATTTCCAACAAATGACAAGATGTTGAGGGCCTCCCTGGTGGCGCAGCGGTTGAGCACTGGGTTGCGAAGCTGCCCGCAGCCTCTGCAGCACCAGTTCAATCCCCAGCTGCTCCCCGGCCACCAAGGAGGGTCCCACATGGCGTGCAGACCTCTCCTGCCGCCCACTGCTCCCCTCAGCAGTGTACTTCGGTCCTTCTGCCTGCTCTGCTCCCCACTCTGGATCTGGTGAATTATCTCACCCTCCCACGCTTCTGACTATACCCAGTGCTTGTATAAACAAACAAACAAACAAATGAATAAAAATACATGCCTCTTTTAAAAAGAAAAAAAAAGATGTTGATGATAATGCTAGGGATGATACTTGGAGACCTATTATATTAAGGATATAGAATCATACAACAATATGTTAAACATCATTTACTAAGCACAGATTATATAAAAGACAATTAATAGCTTTTTTTTTAATCTCCCAGACATTCCCAGTATTGTTTGCTCCAACTGGTACATGCTTCTATTTCTAAGTCCAAGAGGTATCTTTTAAAAGCCTTTGATCAATATCCATGAAATCTTTTCTGATACTTGTAGCTGGAAAAAACTGTTTATCCCTCAAAACTTAGGTCTTCACTAGCACTACCCACAAGGCTATGATTGCCAACTTGTATTATTTGTTTAGCTACTTGTACTCAATTCTTCTCTCGCTCATTAAACTGTTTCATGGTAGCCAACAGCAAGGAATTTTCATATTCTTCAGCGTTCTCAGAACAGGTTCTTCAAAAATAATGAATAAAAATGTGTTCAGTAGATAATTGGAGTCACTATCTTTGCATTCCTGAAAAAGGAAGGCACAACAAACAGTAAAGCTTTTATAGAGAAATGAAATCAAAACCAAATTCTTATTGAAACCTGTTTCAATAATCATAATATAACCATCAAGTAGACCAATTAACCTACTCTGGTCATAAAATGCATTAATAATTTTAAATTAGGTTATTTGTTTTAAAGATTGATCTGCCACAGATTAAAATGAGTCAAGGACCTGCTGCCTAAATGTTATTATATCTGTAATGTATTATTTACATTAAAAATATCTGTTATGCAAACTGGCAGTACACAACAAAATAATTCTCAGACTCTGGAAAATATACAGGCTACTGGAGGGGGGAGAGTATGGAGAGGATGGGTGAGGGAAGAAGAGGATACTGGCACTGGAGCTTTGGTGGAGGGTGAGGGAAGCATGTGCACGTAAGGAGGTGTAAAGTTGTACTCCCCAGTCATGCAAGCAATTGGCAAATCAATAAAATTTGAGTAGAAAAGAAAAAAAAGTTGTTATGGAATGTACGAGACATTCCGCCACCTGACCTAAAGAGGCCCAACTTGTATACATAGTTGCTACCAAATTCCATGAAAACAAGAATAATACTTCTGGTGGTATCTCCAACAAGTTAGCAAAGAATTCAGCAACACTTTAAAAATGTTTTTTTCCCCAACTTCAAATAGTGTTATAATTAGTAGTTTTCAGTTTAAAGAAAACACCCTTTTGTGTAACAAATTGCCTCCATTTTAAAAGAAAAATAATGTCTTTTACTTCATTAAAAAAATGCGCAAACAGAAGCATTCTTACATTCATTATTCCTCTCTATTCAAAAAGCATGTCCCTACGTGCCTTTTATTATGCCTTCCAGCTTCTACTTTGAAAAACATGTTAGGAAGCTAGCAGGTATTTTTTTTTTCCATTTATATATTTATTCTCTTACATCATTGCTCTCCCTTCAGGTGTAAAAATGTTTAAGTTATCTGAAATTTCCACATAACGCCATTGTATTGGCCTTCAACTATCTTTTCACCTTTTTTTGTGAGCTCCATCAAGGAAAAAAGGAATCTAGTCTTACAAACACTCTTAGTATATATCAGTTGCTCCAGAAATGCACAAATTGTTGTTTTCTTAACTTTCTTATTACTCCTCTTCACATAGCTCAAGAGATTACTAGTATCTATGTTTGGCAATATACACTTGATCTTAGAAAAGGCTGAAAAGCAAAGCATTTGGTATTTGGGGGAAGCAATGAGGCCAAAGCAGTTCTAGGAATTCAAGTCCTAATTACTAGAAAAATATACCATATCTGGAGCTCTGTTTAATGTATGATGGACTCCAAGGTCAGAAGAGACTACGAAGGATAGATCACTTTCTAAAACATATTAGGGTCAATTTATGGAGTTCAGATTTTTCCTGTTTAAATAAACACAAGCAATCCTCATTTTGTCTAGTAATGTGAGACCACGTGAAATGAAAACAAGCAAAGTTACCTTAATCAGCTTGAAATTGCTAGAGACATTAAAAATGTCAGTTATGAATGTGTAACTAAAATTTGGTTTAATATTCATTTGGTACACTGTAATTTAAAAAATAAGAACCACTGTGAATAAGCATGCCTTGTTTTCTTATAAATAACTACTGAGTAGTATGAACAGTCCTTGTCTTTTTACATGATATAACTTACCATACGGAGCAACCATCTATAATATTTTATGCTTCAGGAATTGTCATACTTCTTTCTAAATTTGAATGAGCTTCTAATATTGTATCCCTTTTAATTTCAATGTCATGAAAGATCTATGAGGTCCTTAGTGTTGAGTTTTTGCCAGTCACTTGCTCTGGAATATCACCCTTATTATCACAAACACTCCCCTCATTTGTCTGTAAATTTGCCTTCAGTTAAGTTTGATGGCAGGCACATCTAATCTCTTGAATAGCGGAGGTAGCAATGTTCTATTTATTCTTCTATCACACCGACATTTGTGTTTTTTTTTTTTTTGAGGCATGTATTTTTTATTTATTTGTTTGTTTTATTTATTTGTTTGTTTATACATGCACTGGGTACAGTCAGAAGCGCGGGAGGGTGAGAGAATTCACCAGAGCCAGAGTGGGGAGCAGAGCAGGCATAAGGACCTAAGTACACTGCTGAGGGGAGCAGAGGGCGGCAGGAGAGGTCTGCGCGCCATGTGGGACCCTCCTCAGGAGCAGCCGGGGATCAAACCGGCACCGGCACCGCAGAGGCCGCGGGGAGCTTTCCAACCCAGAGCTCAACCGCTGCGCCACGGGGGAGGCCCCACACCGACATTTGATTCAAATTTATACCCCAGCAATATCACTTTCCATTTCTTTACTGTACTTTCATCTTTAACAACACTGAAGTGTGATTTAACAAAAGGTATGGCATGCTCAGAAGACAGACAACAGTCCTTATTGAGGAAAACAAGTAATAAGACAAAAAATTTTAATGGTCATAAAAATTATTTCTTATGAAAAAAATTATCTCCTATGTCTTTACATAGCTATCTTACGCTGAATCAAAAGCTATGATGACTTAACAGTTATAATTCATATCCAAGATAGAAGATAATTTTCTTTATAGGTAAAGAGAACCTTAAGAAAATGATTCTCTACTCATGGATACAGGAAATAAACAGCTTACAGAAAATAAAATTTGAAAAATGAAAGGATTTTCATAAAAATTTAAAACTTAAAACATGAAAATATTTTTTCCTTATAAAAGAAATGCAAATTAAGATTTCACTGAGACTTCATATACAACCTTGATGACTTCAGATATAATGCTCAGCAGAAAAAAGGTCATAAATAAGGACATAAATTACATGATTTACATGAAGTACAGAAATAATGAATCGATGATATAAGTTAAGACAGATGTTATCTTTCCAGCGGGTGATGTGGTTACACAGGTGTATTCAATTTGTGAAAATTATCAAGGTATTCTTAGTGCTTTTTTAATTTTCTTATGACTTTTTAAAGGCATATCTTTTTTTTAACAATTTATTTATTTGTGCATACAAGAACTGGGGTACAGGCCAGAGGTGTGGGGGGTGAGAGGATTCACCAGAGACAGAGTGGGGAGCAGAACAGGCAGACTGACTGAAATATTCTGCTGAGGGGGGCAGCGGGCAAGACAGTGGGTAGCTCCCTGGCTGGCTGGGGATGTGTATAACTTGACCCTTTGCACCACCAGGGATGCCCAAGGCATATCTTTAAAAAATATTCAATAACTATTTTTTATCTGCCAGTTTGGTAAAGATTTTTTTTTAAGGGGTGTGTATGTGCGTGTATGTGTGTACACACATGCGTATACACACACACACCATGTAGTATAGTGTTATACACAAACAATACTGACAGGAGAGTCTATTACCTTTTTTTCCACGGACAAAATATGACAGTGAAATTTTAAAATGCACATATCCTTTGACCCTAAAATTATACTAGGGTAATCTATCCTTCAAAATGTTGCCATATGTGCAAAATAACTTATGTACAAAGTTACTCATTTCAGCATTAGCAAAATGAAGCAATCAACCTACTGTCTATCAATAGGGTAATAACAAAATATTCAGTCAAAAAAAAAAAAAAGAATGAAGAAACTTTTCAGGTACTTGTAAAGCCATGAGCAGGATAAACTGTATAATATATAAAAATCAGGGGAAGGGGGAGAGTTGAGAGACAACATATTACATATTGATATATAATAATATCATCTCTGAAAAGGCACTAAAAAGTTTAACACTGGTTGTGCCAGAGGTGAGTGTCTGGGAACTGATATGGGAAGATTCTTCAAAGTATATACCTTATGTACATTTTCAATTTTGAGTCATATAAAACATTCAAATGCCCAAAAAACTGAAGTTAAAAAATAATTACCTGAAAAGGAAGCAAAAAACAGAAGCTCATAAAGGGATCGTCAGAGCCTAGATTAAAATAATTGCTGACAACTCCTCAGAGAATTATGTAGAAATGTTTTAAAAGAAAAGGCAGAGTATTTGTAACTTAAATGTACTGTGAAATCAGGTCAATTTTACTGAGGCTTATTGTGAGGTCAGTAACACAAGAATCTACATTTCAAATTTATTTAGTAAATTAGGGATACCATTTGACTACTTCATATGACTACAGTGGAGGCGAGAGAGTTCTAAATGTGTAAATACCGAAGGAAACAGAGAGTAACAGACAAGACAGAGGCCCCAGAAGTCATGGAATTAGCAAGCTGTAAGGGACAAAACTTTCACTGGAAGGCTATGTTAGTAACTAGCATTCCCTGTAAGATTCTTTCCATCTTCAACTTCTACTACAAGATGAGAACTCTGGTTTGGGCACCCTAATGACAAAGGTCCAAATCTACTTCTGAACACAGTACCTAGGTTTACGCTTAACGGAGCACAATGTTTAATGAATAAAAGGTAGCTATTATTATTTTAATTTTTTTTAAGATTTATTTATTTATTATTTATTTATACAAGCACTGGGTACAGTCAGAAGCGCGGGAGGGTGAGAGAATTCACCAGAGCCAGAGCAGGGAGCAGAGCAGGCAGAAGGACCAAAGGACACTGCTGAGGGGAGCAGCGGGCGGCAGGAGAGGTCTGCGCGCCATGTGGGACCCTCCTCCGGTGGCCAGGGAGCAGCCGGGGATCAAACTGGAGCTGCAGTGGCTGCGGGCGGCTTCGCAACCCAGCGCTCAACCCCTGTGCCACTGGGGAGGCCCAAAAGGTAGCTATTATTACCGCACCTGTCTAAAAAAAATTAATTTTTTTTAATTAAAAACAGTTCAAAAAAATACTTGTATGTATAACCCTTTCTCAAAGACACATGGCAACACTCAAAAAAGGGAAACTACATTATTTGCCTAATCATAAAAACACAAGGGGAATCTGGGAAGGAAGAACAACAAGAACAGAATGCACTCACTTTCACACCATTCCCTATCACTCACATCCCTCCTGACCAACAATGTTTACAGCTTCTGGTCCTTACCCAGATACTTAGTTTCCAAACCTAAAAGTTGGGGGGGGGGGGGGGGGATGTAACCTGAATGGAAAAGACACTTTTACTCATTCTGAATATCCACTGTTGAATCCTAAATACATTAACAAAATCACTGACATCTTACAACACAGACAAGATTCCTTCTCTGATGGCATTTAAATTCTATTGGGGGCCTCCCCGGTGGTGCAGCGGTTGAGCGCTGAGTTGCGAAGCTGCCTGCAGCCTCTGCAGTGCCGGTTCGATCCCCGGCTGCTCCCCGGCCACCGGAGGAGGGTCCCACATGACACGCAGACCTCTCCTGCCGCCCGCTGCTCCCCTCAGCAGTGTACTTCGGTCCTTCTGCCTGCTCTGCTCCCCGCTCTGGCTCTGGTGAGTTCTCTCACTGTCCCGCGCTTCTGACTGTACCCAGTGCTTGTATAAATAAATAAATAAAAATAAATCTTTAAAAAAATAAATAAATAAAATAAATTCTATTGGAAGAAAAAGATAAATAAACATGTAAACAAAAAGCACTCTGAGGATAAATTACAGAATTGGTATTGGTCTGAGAATATTCTTGAAATAAGAGGAGTAAGTTGCATGGAACAGATGCTTGGTCAAAGCACAAAACACGTAATAATTTTCCTTTGAAACCATGGGTCCCAATAACTTTGGCCTGTTTATTTCAGTTTGTCAGCGCTGTTTATCGTTAATACAGTTAATGGTTTGCACCTGGATCTGGTGACTCTCACAAAGAGCTCTGTCCCTGGGGCTGGTTACACCAAACAACTATGCCTATGTGGCCAGCATTGTTATGAGAAACTAAGCCTCTTCACATATATGCTGAGGCAACCTTTAGCTATGAAACATAACCTTATCTCACTGTAGTTACTATCCTGATCCTTTTTCAGCAATAAACCATAGACTGATTAGTAACGTCATTTTGGATCCTCTGAGTCTTCTTTAACAATCAAATCCTGCCTACCTGACACTACTAGTGGAACAACCACCACCAAAAAGCAACAGATTGCAATACCTGCAAAAAAAATAAAATAGAAAAATCTGATAGTGAAAAGCCAAAGCAGTGAAAATAGTAAAACATAGACAGGAAAAGAGGAAGACACATAGGAGCTGAGGTACAACTGAGAAAAATCCAAGCAAGTGACAACCAGAGGTAAAAGAATTCCAAGCATATGCATAGGATCTGAAGAGAGAACAGTTTAACTCAAGACAAATGTGTCTAGAGACCAATAAGGGACACATGGAAGAAAATAAATCACTAGAGTTAGGTAGGGCCAGATCGCAGAGGGCCTCATAAATTTGGATTGCAACCAATCCAATAGCTTTGTAAACCGGTCTTACTGCCTATCTGCTCACACAGTTCTTTGCCCTCAATTTACAATGCTTCCAGAGTAAACTTTCTAAAAGATAAAAATGAACATATAATTTGACAGCTTAAAATAAATGAACCCAAAACTCTTGGGATATTATCATCGCTTATTATCTCTCTTCTCTCACACATCACAGTTTCAAAATATATGCCCTAGGCCCAAGTCACATACTGCTCCAAAATTCTGTTCACTTTTTACACCAGGCTTGTGTTTGGTAAACATTCTCTATATTGGAAAATAATTAAGAATCAGGCATTGCTTCTCTCTAGAGTTTGAATATATACACTCTCCACACACACAGCAACACTATACTGGACATCTGTTGTTTTGGTGGCTATCAATTCTACCTTCTGGAGCAGCATCATTTAGAGGAACTACCCAGCTTCCACTGCAGTTTTACTTGGACTTAGATCATCACTGTGTCCTCCCCAACCAAAGCATGAAAACATAATATAACCTATCATTTAGGAGCTCTCCTAGATATCTGAATGTAAAGAACAAAAACTTGAAAAGGAAAATAATTCGTTTGATAACCATTGACAAGCCAGCTCAATGATTCCTGTGACCTAGATCTCAAATTCTGGTTTTTTTTTTTTTCCTTTACTTCTATGAATTACCACTAACTTTCCTCTTCTTAACTTCAGTTATCCAGATCTGCTTCTATTGCTTACAACCAAAAAGGCATCAAGAAATCAAGAATATGACAGAGATCAGCAAAAATCACACTGCAACACAGAGAAGTAGTCTGATCTAGTGGGAGACAGAACTGAGTTATGACACTGAAATTGGAGGTCTTGTACTGCTACTACTGAAGCGAGGGGGCGGGCGGGGATCAGTCTCTAAGATTGTTATAGTCTAGAAGATGTGCCAAATACCCACGAAGTCAGAAAATGAAAATGATCATATATGGACAAAAAAGCACTGCAAATCTCTGATCGGAAATATAAGGCTTTGCAGCTTTAAAATGAGTGTTATTTTTTCTTACCTTCTTATTGTAAAACCTTTAAGTAAAATCCACGTAAACTGGAGCGACTTTGAGAGACCCTGTTCCTTGAAATTCTTTGAAAAGAAAAAGGGCACACCTGTGACTTTTCAACTCAGACTTCCTCCTTTACATTACTATCTATATCTCTTATATACACTACTAACACCCTTTTCACCCTGTAGGAATCTTAAATCTGTATCTCTGTATTAATAAAATATTACCTATCTTACTAAAGGTAAGAATATCTGAACCTTAGTACCTACCTAATGACAGGTGGATATAGTAAACATTAATGAAGGTAATAAAAAATCTTCCAGTTATATCTGTATGACTCCCAGCACTACTAGGCACTTTGGATTTATTTCTAATCCTCACAATCTAGCTAACTAGATTTTATTATTCCCAGTTTACAGCTGCAAAAACACAATCAGAAGTAAATTATCCATGATTAAGCTATAAGAAGCTATGTCCACTTGAATCCAAATCCCTCCACCTTCCCATTGTTTTAATAGTTCATGATTTGAAGGATATTCAAAACTGCATGTCATAACTTATTAGTGGATCCTGATGCAAAGTCAGTGGGTCACACCTTTGTGTTAAAACAGACAATATGAGTGCATCACATGAAGGACAAATAATGTTTTATGAAATTCTAGTCAGTTTAATATACACACAGGCAAAAGCAGCAATGTAACTATATTGCTTACTCTGGACTTCAGATCAAAAAATCTGAAAGTCATGAACATAAGTATTGTCTTTATTACAACTGTATGCACTGATATAGCTTCTTAATTTTTAATCAAAGACACGACATTTAAAAACATTTGGGCAGTAAAATTCTTCATCTAATATCCTAAAGGCAAATCAAATTTGCCATCGAGAATCAAAATAAAAGCTTTTAAACCTAAAGGTTTAAAAGGTGTTAAGTGAAAAGATATTTGGGACATAAATACTATTATTTTATCTCTCCAGCAAAGCATAGTGTCAAACTATATTGCACATCCATGTAAGATAGCAAAGAACAAAAATGATCTAGCTGTTCCTTCAAGAGTGTTCCCCCAGGCTTTTACCATCATTTTCAAAAATGTTTCCACATTGTGATATGCTTCACTAGAGGTAACAATCCAATTTGACCAGTTTTCTGACCATTTACAGGTGATTGGATAATCTCCAATATAGTCTCTTTAAAAAAGATGATTCACTCACGTGTATAATCTTATATAACAAAAATTAAAAGGGAGGGGGGCACTCAGAAAGTGATGGCAAGCAAATATCAGTATGATTATGTGTCTTCTGTAAAAGGCCATATGCCCAGCAGTGAGCATTATGGGATAGGCTGAAAATTAAAATATTTTTTGGTAGTAGGGAGAAAAGATGATATGGTAATTCTTGTAAGGCACAAAAGAAGTCATATACATTAAATGAGATTATATTTGGGAACTTATCTACCTTTAAAAATTAGCCACAAATTAGCAAATTACAGTTAAAAGCCACAGATTGAATGGATATTTTCTATCTCTCCTTCCTAAGTATGCACTAAAATGCCAGGGGAAATATTTTAATTAAAATAAAATGATAGCATTATTGCAAAACATGAAAAGATGTCACTGGATGACTATAAATTTCAAAGAAATCTGGACATATAGGAAGTAGAAAAGGTTGCAATAACAGAGGGAGGGAAAGAAACCACATAAAAGATACCAATGTCTCTTCAAGGACATGCAAGACTATTTTCAAGTTATACCCAAACCAATCACAACTACTACAAAGAAGAGGAAACAAGTAAGGTGGGGGGGGGGGTCCCTCCTCCTCTAGTGAACAGAGATGCTAGTGGTGGCAGCTTTCACCTTTAGGAAAAAACTAGGAAGCTGGTCTCTATAAAACAGGCATTTCTTCCTGGGGAAGATTTCCTGTGAGAGCAGTCAGGCCCGAGGAATGGGTGAACCAGACTGCTAACACAATGAGAGATGAAATAAAGTGGGAAAGAGGGTGGGCAAGTAAAGAAACACAGTTATCCAAGTGAGAGAAATGTGGGTCACTCTGCCATTCCTAATCCACTCCTTTCCTAGAATGTCAGTCAGCTGGTCCACACCTAATACCACTTTAAAGAACCCATCACACAAAAACTATGATTCAAAATAGAAGCCTGGTATAGAAGGAACCACATACTGCAACAGACATATTTCACCTGCCAATACTAACCAAGATCCATCAAACATCTGGGGGAAGCTAACAACACTGAAGAGGAACAAAGAACTGTTAAAAAAGAACAGAAATCAGAAGGCAAATATAAGGTTGAGGCAATTTCCCTTCAAAATAAAGAGAAAATAAAAGGTCAGACAAGAAAACACAAAGATGGAAACTGTAAGAGAAAATTAAAATATGATTTAAGATCTAGGTAGGGGGCCTCCCCTGTCGCGCAGCAGTTGAACGCTGGGCTGCAAAGCTGCCTGCAGTCTCTGCAGCACCAGTTTGGTCCCCGGCCACCAGTGAAGGTCCCACATGGCGCAACAGACCTCTCCTGTCTCGCCCACTGCTCCCCTCAGCAGTGTATTTCGTCACTCTGCCTGTTCTGTTCCCCACTTTGTCTCTGGTGAATCCTCTCACCCACCCTCACATCTGGCCTGTACCCTGGTTCTTGTATAAAACAAATAAATCAATATTTTAAAAAAAAAGATCTAGGGGGTCCAATAATCATGCACATAAGGCATCTACTAATCAAAAAAACAGGATGCATAACTAAAGCTTCATCAAAATGTGTGCTATAAATGGATTGCCAAGCATACAGAAGCCATTGCACAAATATAATTTTCGGTATACATATCATGACATGAAAAGGATCACTCTCACAAATCAAATTTGCCATCAAGAATCAAAATAAAAGTTTTTTCAGACATCCAAGAACTTAAATTTTACTCACAGGAAGAACTGAAAAGGTAAAGTGGCACAACAGAAAAAGGAATCTGATAAAACACAACAGCCTAAAGAAAAAAGAGTGGCAAGTGAATGATATAGAAACAAAAAGAAAACAAGAGGATACATTAACCACTGTCAATGCCAGATTCTCCTTTAATAACAAAGGTTTAAAGACATAAGATTTTCTTCCTTACATTAAATAGTAAAGAACAAGGCCTCCCTGGTGGCGCAGGGGTTAAAGCCTCAGCGCTATCAAGCTATGGCCAGTCACTGCCCCATGAGTTCGCTCCCTGCTGGAGCCAACCCACAGGGCACAGCAGACCTCTCCTGTCACACCTGCTGCTCCTGGCAGCCGTGTATTTCAGTAATCTGTCTGTTCTGCTCCCCACTCTGTCTCTGGTGAATCCTCTCACCCCCACCCCGGGGCCTACACCACAGTTGTATGCATAAATAAAAATAAATCTTTAAAAATAAATAGTGAAGAATAGCTATCAATAGTTATTTTTCATTTTTAAAATCATCCCATAGAAAAAAATGAGGTACTTACTGAAGTAAGTAATTGCAGGCTCAAATCTTTACTCTGTAGAAAACAGTTTAAAACTTGTAAGAGGAGGTATAAGAAAGAATAAATGCAATAATTTTCTCACAACTTTTGGTTTTATATGTGCCTAGTAAGAACTAAGAGTCTTAAGTAGAATTTCTTAAAGAAAATAAGCAATGCCTGCCTCTAGAAGTTTATTTTTGTTTTGTCCATCTACTTAGTTTCCCTACAATCCATATACAGAGAAAACTATTCAATACAACTTTTCCTCCTAACTCATTTCACGTCACATAATTTCTTCAAGTTCCTCCATCTTGATGCATATGACAAAATTTCACTTTTTACATCTGGATAGTATTTCAATTATAAATAGGTAGGTAGGTAGGAAGGTAGATATAGATAGACAAACACACACACACACCACCTATTTCCCATCTACCTATCTATAATTAGGCACTTAGGAGTGTTTCTATATCTTAGGTCTTGTGAATAAAGCTTCAATAAACACTGAGGTGCACATAAGTCTTTGAGCTAATGACCTCATATTCTTCAAATAACGCAACGAAGTACTGCTGGATCACATGATATGTTTCATTTTTAGTTTTTTGAGGAAGCTGCATATTAGCTTCCAAATTGATTGTACCAATATTACCAAGAGTGAACAGGGCTTCTCTTCTCTACAACTTTGCCAACTGTTACCAGTCTCCATGATGTAACTCATTCTCACAGATGTGAAATGACACCCCACATGGTTCTGATCTGCAGATGATCTGGACCATCTGTCTTTCCATTTTTTGAGCTGCATGAGTTCCCCACATACCTTAGCTATTAATCCCCCTATCAAATGCATGATGTGCAAACATCCTCTCCTATTCAGAATACTGCCTGCCTCTCATTCTGCTGGTATTTTCTTTTGTTGCGAAGACTTTCAATTTGATGCCATCCCACCTGTTTACTTCTGTCATTTCTCGTTTTGTTTGGTGTCAAGTCCCCCAAAACATCTCCAACACTGTGATGATGGAATGTATCATCCACAGTCTGCTCCCTGCATTCCACAGCTTTGGGCCCCACATCTAAATCTTCATTCATTGCATACAGAATCAGAGGGTGATCCAGTCTCACTCTCCGCTATGTGGCAGCCCAACCCAGCCAATGTGACCCAATGAAGAAATTCTGTTTTCCCACTATACAGTCATTGCTCCCTTTGTTGTCAACTAAGTGTCAGCATACTTGTGGGTTTATCTCTGGGGTCCAGGAATAAAGAAATATTCCCTATTGTTGAAATAGAAGATTAATGTACATATTGATAGAGGAAGTCAAGAGCCCAGACATACCAATTTTTGAATGGGGAGTAATCACATAACTAGATTTTCAAGTTAGGACCTCAAAAGAACATGTACGAAGAATAATTTGAGAGATATATGGCTGGACCCATTAAAATTGACCATGTGACAAAATATTTGTCCCATATTAAAAATTTCCAGCTGCAGAGACTTTCACAATCATGTGACAAAATAATCCATTCATTGGAAATTAATCAACATCTTTCCACAGAAAACTCAATGCCTAATTAATGGCTTCACAAGAAATAACAACTATAACAAAACAGAACCTCAATTAAATGTATCAATTTGAACTGCTCCACAAGACTGAAGCAGCCAGTATGCCATCTTTCTCTAAATTTCATGTGGTAACAAACACCTCTAAAAATCGTAAAAGTTTACAACAGTTTTTAAACATTTTTGGCTTAGAGCCCCTTTAAACTCTTAAAAACTGAGGATCTCAAGGAACTTTTGAGTTACAACTATATTTACTATGTTAAAAATTAAGATGAGCAATCTTTAAAATGCACTTATTAATTCATTTTAAAAATAAATTTATTACATGGTAACACAACTAAAACTTTTAATTTGAAACATTTTCCCAAAAACAAACAATAAAATTTTAAGAGTGGTTCATACTTTACTAGAAGATACTGAATTATCAATTATCATATCTACTTTTGTATCTAATCAGCTGCAATGTTGTTTTGGTTGAAATATATAAAGCAAATCCAATCTCTCATATATATGTAACTCAAAGGGGGAGGAATGTTTCAAAGTCTTTTCAAACAGATAGGAATATTATTCTGTGATTCTATACCAAAACTAAGTAAGTGCTAGTATATTAAAGATTCACTGAAATGCAGAATCTTAAACCCTATTAATGATATCTTCATACTGTTACATTAAAATCCATTGGTGTGGTAATGCGACTGGATCTTTGCTTCATCCATAATTTAGTTACATGATTCATCAACCATAAATATTGGTCAAACCTAATGAATCTATTTTTCAAGTGAAAATGTTATTTCATAGAGGCTAGTTGAACTCATAACCAAATGCTTTTTCCCTGTGCAGCCCTCATACTTCAGTACCTAACAATGTTTCATGAGCACGACCTTTTTAATCATATTCTCAAAAAGATACATACTCAGGATCAAAAATTTTTTAATTAATAACTTTAACTACTTCATCAAGAACAGTAAGTAAAATTTATTTACTATAAATAAATGGTGAAAAAGTATAGTTTGAAGCAACTGCACTTATTTTTCCTAAAGCACCCATAGTTTTCCCCCATCACTTCTAAACCATAGTGCAGTATTAACACAGTGAAAATGACACAATTATTATTAAAATAGCTTTAACTCTGAAAAGATCTTGGATTCAACAAGCACACTTTGAAAATTACTGTTACTAGAAAAAATTCTGTTTCTCTTTTTTATTATGTTGACTTTGGGTTGGGCTGAAAATGTACAGATATATTGGGATCCTGCCAAAAGTCACAGTCAATCTCACACCATTTTTTCTCTATCAAAGGAAAATGAGCAAAAATCACCATATTTAAAAAAAAAAAAAAACCACAATGGTCCCTTAAAGTTCCACTTAGATATGATGTACATATCACCTCCATACCTAACATACCTGTTACACAATAAACAAACAGGCAGGGGATCCCAAGCTGCCAACACTCAGGATCTTTCCATTATGAATGAACCTAGTCCATGAAATAAGACTTGACTTTTATAAACAACCTTATTCTGGCTACCTTGGAAACAAGTCCATTATGTAGAACCTTCTTGAGTTGAAGGGAGAATGAGTTTTAGGTTCAAAATAACCAAATCACATACCAATTTAAGATACAAACCTTTCATAAATTACAGTTTTTCAGTGACTGCTTGTTACAAATGTTTAAAGATTACAAAAGGAAACATGTATACTAAAAGGGGATAATTAAGTGCCTCTTGGCATCATATATGTCACTGCTACAAGTGCCAACAGACTTTTTAATGTGTGGATTATTTCTACATTCATTGACCTGATATCTAAATTACTAATGTAATTACTAAAATAGAAATTAGAACCTAAAATTCCCAGCCTATTTTATAGCTAAAGACATAGTACATCATTCTATCTCTAACATACAGAGCTCCAAGAGATTTTGATTTGGAAGTAAGCAATGCATAGAGCATACCCAAGGCAACACTCATATAGGGCTTTTGATGGCAGCAGCAATGTTAGCCATTTTTAGTGATTACAATATACAGTTTCAATCACTGAAAAACACCAAAGCCAACGGTAGCAGCATCTGCAATCAAGTTGAGTACCTGGCATTTAATGTTTAGCATCAATGGCTCTCTTAAACCTAGTTCTGCAGTATGGGTTTGGGGAAAGTTCCCAGAAGCTTAGAATTTAAGAATGTACCATTAGGACTTCCTCCCATTGAGTCTATGTACTACCTAATATTCTTCAATAATCCCCTACTCTGTTTACAACAGTCGGGGTAGGTCATTTATACTACTGTTTATAATATAGAATGATAATTCAGAATATTTACATTATTCCTGTTTTACATGTAGGAAAACTGAGGCTTAAACTAGCTGGGTAATATTTCTTAAAGGTAAAAGCTTACTTACTAATTTTAAATTATACTAATTCTACAATGAAGTACATAAATAGTACAGGAAAGTAGGTAAAACAAATTTATCATCTTTCTAAAATAGGAGTTGACAAACTATGGCCCATGGACAAAGTCCAAACTGTTTTCGTACAGTCCACAAGCTAAGAATAGTTTTTTCATGTTTAAGTAGGTAAGAGAGTACGGGTATAGTGTAAAATTTATATAAACTTCAAACTTCTGTCTCTATCAGACAAAGACAAGCGCAATCATTTACATACTATCTTACTACCTAAAATATTTATTTAAACCTTTCCAGAAACAGCATGTGGACCTGTGCTCCAAGATTTTCTACAATATGAAACACCAATGTAAACAAATTTTAAATTTGGTGTACATATTATTTCTAACGTCCTTTATTATCTACTTTGAGAACACAAAACTCTATCACCCTGTCCAATTCACCCTATAATTAAAGCTAAACCAGAAAAGTTTCTTTTTTCAACTCCTGTACCTACTACCACAGCAAGGGCAGATACAGCTAGGTAGAAGTCAGTGTCAAAAAAGACTATTTTCAAGGATGCTGATAACCAAGAACAAAATACTAAGTATTTATCTTTTCTAGAACTGCAGAAGCCAGCTCAGAGGGATTTTTTTTAAACTGACATTGAATTTTTAAGGGGATGAGGTTAAGATCTGGATTCAAGAATACAGAAGAGGGACAAACAAGTACAGTGTGAAATGGGTTGGCAATTTCTTAAAACTACACAAAATGATCCAAAAGCACAAGAACCACAGATAAATGACTGGACCAAGCAGCAGTTAAAGAAAGGCTCATAAAGCGTGCGTTCTCTGCATGCCAAAATCCAGAGCCAAAACCCACAAGATCACTAAAAATGAAATTTGACCAGTCCCTGATTCATTCTTCTTTCAGCATCTACCGGCTAAGTAACCTAACCCCTCCCTCTCAGTTTATTCATTTAAAAAAATGCATATGTCCCTTTTAAACTCAGATTCAGACAGTTTTCCCCTGACATGTAGTTTAATAAATGTTTCAGGAAGCGGTTTTCCCATTTGTTGACAGTATTTTCAGTTTTTATCTCCAATACCCAAAATGACTTTTCCTTCTGGAAAAACATAAACCATAAATAAGGCTTTGTTCAAATGCCATGAAGAAGACAACTAACACAAAGTAATGATCTAAGGATTCTCTTTACATAATCCCAATTAAGGTAGACTGGGAATGGCGTAAAGGAGGGTATTCATAAGGAGAAATAGTCACAACATTATTTGACCTTCATTTTAAAATTAGGTTCAAATTGGAACAATTTGTGAGAATCTCTGAGCCCTGATCTCACCAAATAATACAATTCACCACTGATGAGAGGGTTAAAATGTGTGTTGGTTGTTCAGAACTCAAAACCCTTGTTTTACAGAAATAAGGTTATACATAATTACTTGTTTCTTAGGTAGCTCAAAAAAGCTAATAGTAAACAAACAAAATACACGATCACATAATCAAATGTGGTCCTGGGAAAGAAGCTTTTCCACTTCTTCATTTTATAGATAATGCAGTTCTGGTGAACAGAATGTTGGATCAATTATTAGTGCAACCTAGTATGTAAAATCAAAGCTTGGGGAAAAGTCAGACTTACAACTCTCAAAGTCACACATTTTCAGAATATATCTTCTATACTTAATAATTTAAGTGTATTATGTCCCAATACAGGTTACTTTATCAGAGTGCTAAGAAAAGCAATATTTACTACATTTGATTCACCTGCATGAAATCTGTCTTTTATACCACCCAAGAATAAAAGTTATTTTCCTATTAAACACCTTACTATTATTGTCCTAAACACTGCTAAATATGTCTACAAGGGCAAGAATCTCAACACACACAGAGTGCAGAATAAGGCCTACCTGATTGGGCTCATCTGCTGCTACGTCAAGTGCAAGCACTGCATGGAGAGATCTCTTCAAAACAGACCCTGAAAGCACAGATTACAACATGGAGCACCAAATCATGTGGTGTCAAATGAGAGTGCATCTCAAGATGCAGAACTACCATAAGTTTCTGAAAGAGGAGGGGAAGAGTGCAGAAGCAGAAGGAAAAGAAGATAAACAACCCTTTGAAGGTGCTAAAAACCAAAACAAGGACCCCACGAAAGAGTGGAGGTTCTATAGAACATACAGGAGCTAAAGGACCTGAATTGCCTGTCAGAGGAGGAGCAAGAAAAGAGAGGGAGACAGCAGAAAGACCTGGGCCCACCAGAGCCAAAATGGGACAAGCACAGATGAGGACTTCAGCCAAGGGACTCGGGTTTCTCTCCTGTCCATCCAATCACTAGCCCTCCAGGACTAGGGATCCCGAGCTCATTCAGCCCCTGGCACCCCACACCTGGCGCCAAGTTTAGGGCTGCAGCATCCCTGGAACAGCTCTCAGCTTCTAGTAGCTTCCAGTCCTCGCTTCAAACCCTCCAGTTATTGCCTTGCTTGGGGCACACTGATGAACCCACCCACCAGGGCTGGCACCCACCCTTTCCACCTCTGGAATAATAAAGACTCTGCCAACATCTGAGGAAGGAGTCGACAACTATGCAACTTACTCAATCCTGGAGGTCTGACTCTCATAAACTGTCATAAATGCTTGTTTAGCACACTAAGTTTGGGAGTAATACATTATGCAGCAATAAATAGCTTATATGTGAGAAATGTGATCTATTCTTTTTCACTGGGGTCAAAGGTACATATTTCCAGTTGTCAGATAAGTTCTGGAGATAACATACAACATGACTATAGTTAAGAATACTGTATTTCATTATTTCAAAGCTGCCGGGAAAAGACCTTAAAATTGCTTATCACAAGGAAAAATGCTGTTATTATTTAAGATGTTAAACTAAGCTTTTGTAGTAATCATTTCACAATGTATATATATGTCAAATCATTATGTTGTACAACATAAATTTGTATAACAAAACTGGAGGCAATTTTTCTTAAATTTGAAGCAAATGCTATTTATTTCTAAGATTACTGAGTAGTGTTGGTTTACAAAACTACTGGAAAAATTTTTTTCAATTCTAATACATGCTACATCATATAGGATGACCTTATTCTAAGTAAACCATTATATTAAGTGAAGCAAACCAGATACAAAAGGATAAATATTCTGTGATTTCATTTACATAGGCAAATTCTTAAAGTAAAATTAAGGTGACCATAGCTGAAGGGAGAGGGAAATGAGTTATTGTTTAATGGGTAGAGTTTCTGTTTGGGATAATTAAAAGTTCTGGAAGTGCTTAATGGTGATGGTACACAGCACTGTGAATGTAGTTAGTGCCATTTCACCATTTTTAACTGGTAAAAATTGTAAATTTTATATTCTGAACTTTTTAGCACAAAAATCAATGCCGCTTTCTAGCAGCAAATAAATATTAAAAGAAGAAAATAAATCTGCTAAAAGGCTGCACATCAATTCCTGTTCCTGAAACCACAAAGACATTTCTATCCTAAGACTTATGAAAAGGATAGGACAGGTATAAAATGAAAAACATGTTCAACGATGCAAAATTCCACTAAAACAAACTGTAGAACAAATGAGGAATGCATCTCAAGATTTTATCAATTTCTGAATATAGCTACAAACCCACAGTTCCCAAGTAAGACACTGAGACACTTCAAAGTACTAGAATGAACGCACAAAGTCAACTCAAAATATTCCAAATTTGAGGAGATAACAGTTGAGGCATCCACCATAAGCCACAACTATTGTGTAAGATTTAAATTCAGTTTTAAAACAACTTAGGTCTTTTTGTTTTTTAAGGAAAAAAGTCAGAGTGATCTGTATGACAGTAACAAGCTGTCAAACATTCATGTAACTGGAGTTGTGGGGGGTGGAAAACAGAAATATTCTTAAAAATTTAAGTATAAATCAGGGCCTCCCCGGTGGTGCAGCGGTTGAGTGCTGGGTTGCAAAGCTGCCCACGGCCTCTGCAGCGCCAGTTCGATCCCCAGCTGCTCCCCGGTCACCGGGGAGTGCAGTGCAGTGTACTTCGGTCCTTCTGCCTGCTCTGCTCCCGGCTCTGGCTCTGGTGAATTCTCTCACCCTCCCGTGCTTCTGACCGTACCCAGTGCTTGTATAAATAAATAAATAAGTCTTTTCTTAAAAAAAAAAATAAATAAAATAATTTAAGTATAAATCAACAGATCTAAGCAGCGCAACAAAATCAAGTGAAATAAATAGAAAACTACACAAGCCACACTCAAATTGCTAAAAATCAATACTGAAGAAAGCATAAACAGAAAAAAAATAAATACAGAAGAGCTGTAGAGTTCTCATCAGAAACAACACAAGATCATGGAAATACTTCTTGAAAGCACACAAGCTGGGTTGTTTCCAGGTTTTACCTATTGTAAATAGTGCTGCAATAAACACAGGGGTACAGCTGTTCCTTTGAATCAATGTTTCTGTGTCCTTTTGGTAGATCTCAAGAAGATATATGCACAATGGACTATTATTCAGCAATCAAAAAAGATAAATTCATGTCATTTGCAGCAATGTGGATGGAGCTAGAAAGAATTACACTAAGTAAAATAAGTCAGAAAGAAAAAGAAAAATATTGGATGGCTTCACTTATAGCAGGAATATAGGGGAATCAAATAAGACATCAGTGTAGGGCCTCCCCGGTGGCGCAGCGGTTGAGTGCTGGGTTGCGAAGCTGCCCGCAGCCTCTGCAGCACCAGTTCGATCCCCGGCTGCTCCCCGGCAACCGGAGGAGGGTCCCTCATGGCATGCAGACCTCTCCTGCCGCCCGCTGCTCCCCTCAGCAGTGTACTTCTCAGTTTGCCTGCTCTGCTTCCTGCTCTGGCTCTGGTGAATTCTCTCACCCTCCCACGCTTCTGACTGTACCCAGTGCTTGTATAAGTAAATAAATCTTTAAAAAAAAAAAAAAAAAAAAGACATCGGTGTAAAAAAAAAAAAATAACAATACAAGTCACAACAAAGCAAAAATGGACAACTATAAATCAGAGATATACTGCGGGGGGTGGGGGAGGAGGGAGAGGGATCAGAGGGAGGGATGGAGGAGCACAGGGGACTGAGGTGATGGTGCACGGATGCACTGGTGAAGGAAACTCTATGGGGACTATACCTGAGGGGGTTGGAGGGAAGCAAATAGGGTTTAAAACTAAACAATGATGTAAAAAATATAAAAATTTTTAAAATATATGTATATGTAAAAAAGTACACAAATGAAAAGATGAAAATGTCTAATTCTAAATCCAGTGAAAATATACTTTAAGAAGTGAAGATGAAATACATCATCAGACAAACTAAAGCTGACAAAAGTCTTCAAATGTAGACCTGACTTGCAGAAAGTTCAAATGAAGTTCTTATTGCAGAAAGAAAACAACACAGGTGAAAACTGAAAACTTTAATCTATATGCCAAATTTGCTAAATATGCATGCAAACATAAAGTGCTTTTCCTTTTTTAAACTCCTCAAAAAGATAACTAAGTAAAACAAAAATAATAATATAGCTTAAGTTTACAATACGTTTGGAAATAAAATGTACTGCTTTTGCTAAAGCAGTACAAAAAGGGAGGAGAAATAGACCATGAATAACATTATAGGTGAAGTGCTGTGATTTTACTTCAAAATACACTGCAAAAGCACACAAAAAGAATACTGTAGGAGAACAACTAAAAAAATAAAGACATAGGTAATAAACCAATAATGGGAAAAAATGCTAAAAATTACTGAATTAACAATGCAAGTAGGAAAAAAGTATACTCAAATTCGACTACATTAATTATACTAAAAGTACATCTAAATCCAGGGCAAATGCAAAAATTGTCAGCCCAGATTTTTCAAAAAGACCCAACTTTATCATGTGAAAAATATCTAACTAAAAATACACAGAGATTAAAAGACAATGGAAAACATACTATGCAAAAATTAGGCACCAGGAACTTATAGAGGATACATTAATATCAAATAAGATCTTTATGACAAGGACTGAAAGGAACATTTCATGAGAAAATGTTTAATCTATCACAAAGACATAAAAATCTAAATGTGTGCACTTAACAACAAAACTTGGAAATACATTAATGAAAGCTGACAGAACTTTACATGAAAGCTGACCGAACTTAAAGTAAAATGAAATAAATCAGACATGGCTATTAACACTTTGCTTTCCTTTGTCAAAGATTAGTTGACCATAAATCTGTGGGTTTATTTCTGGATTTTCTATTCGATTCCATTAGCCTGTGTGTCTGTTCTTGTTCCAATACCAGGCAGTTTTGATGATCATGGCTTTGTAGTACAGTTTGAAGTCTCTGAGTGTGATGCCTCCATTCCCTTCTTTTTTTTTTTTCAGGAGAGCTTTGGCTATTCAGGGTTTTTGGTGATTCCATATGAATTTCATCAGTATTTTTTCTATTTCTTTGAAGAATATCATTGAAATTTTTATTGGAATAGCATTGAATCTGTATATTGCTTTTGGTAGGATGGCCATTTTTATAATGTTTATTCTTCCAATCCATGAGCAGGGGATGTCTTTCCATTTCTTTGTGTCTTCTTCTATTTCTTAACAGTGTTCTATAGTTTTCTTTGTATAGGTCTTTGGCGAGGTTGTGGAGAAAAAGGAACTCTCCTGCACTGCTGGTGGGAATGCAAACTGGTCCAACCACTATGGAGAGCTGTGTAGAGATTTCTTGACCTACTGAACATAAAGCTTCCATATTATCCAGCAATTCCACTCCTAGATACATATTTACCCAAATGACACAGAAACAATAATTCCAAAGGGCACCTGCACAGCTATGTTTATAGTAGCACTATTTACAATAGCTAAGATATGGAAACAACCCAAATGCCCAAAAATAGATGACTGGATCAAGATGTGGTACATATACACAATGGAATATTACTTAGCAATCAAAAAAGATAAACACATGCAGTTTGCAGCAACATGGATGGAGCTGGAAGGGATCATGCTCAGCGAAATAAGTCAGAAAGAAAAAGAAAAATACCGGATGGTCTCACTCATAGCAGGAATTTAGAAAACCTAAATAAGTGACCAGGAAAAAGACTAATCAATGCAAAGTAATAATCAAAATCAACAAGCAACTATAAACCAGAGACACACTACGGGGGGGAGGGGGGGGGATTAGGGCGGGGTGGGAAGAGGAAGAACTAGAGTCAAAATAAGGGGGGGGGGTGAAATTGTATGGGGAATATAACCAAAATGAAAATGCATACATTGTACAAAGATGAAAAATGATGTAAGAATTATATAAAATAAAATGTTAAAAAAAATTTAAAAACTGCAAGAATAAAAAAATAACACTTCACTTTCTATCAATAATACACTAAAAACATAATACAGGCAATCTAAATACAAAAACAATAAAACATCAGCAAAAGAGAACCCATACCAAGCTATAAAAAATACATAAATCAGTAAGACTTAAAATCCCATAGAGCATTTTCATGACCACAAAGGAATCTGACCATTCAACAGTCACACATACACACCTCCCTACCTGCCTCCCTCTCTCTCCTGGCTCCTACAAATTTTAAGGACTCCTTAGATATGTCCCATTGCTGCAATCGCCCCCAAAGTCCTTTAACCTATCACATCTGCAAAATACCTTCTGCCATGTAAGGTAATAGATTTGCAGTTTCTAAGAATTAGAGTAAGGACATACTTGATGGGTCTTTATTCTGCCTACTGTTAAGTGGAATAGAATTCCCTTGTATGAAATTTTTCAATTTTTAAAGCAAAACTAATATGTAGTGTCAGATTAGTAGCTGCTGGGATGGGAATAAAGAGTAGAACCACAACTTGGAACAGAGGATTTTTTTTCCTGTAATGAACATTATCCTTGAATTACAGTGGTTATACAGGTATTTGTCAAGTAACAGTGAATGATACCATTCAAATTAGCACATTTTACTGTATGTAAAGTATTCCTCAATAGTTTATTTGTCATAATCTCTAGGTGGTGTCTTATTTTAGCTAGGTTGTTCCCTTAGGTTTGCTTATAACCTCAATTCTCGAAGTTATCCTTCTCTGTGTGTTATGTTCCCCCTATGGCTAGTTTTCGATAAAACAATCTACGTGACTATAAAGGAAACAGTATTTACCACTGGAGAACTAAGTAATTTTTATAGCACCATCGCTAAAGAAAAGTCTGTCACAAAATATTTAGAAATAAGACCACACACACCTAAAAGACCAAAGGGTTAAAGAAGAAATCACAAGGTAAATTAGAAATCATTTTCAACTAAATGAAAATGAAAGAAGCATATCAAAACTTGTGGGATGCAGCTAAAACAACACTGAAAAGGAAAATTTATAGCTCTATACATAACAGTATTTCAAAAGCCTGTCTTTGATTATATCTCAGAAACTGATCAAGAAAAACAAATACTGGGCCTCCCCGGTGGCGCAGCAGTTGACCACTGGGTTGCAAAGCTGCCAGCAGCTTCTGCAGTACCGGTTGGGTCCCTGGCTGCTCCCCGGCTACCAGAGGAGGGTCCCACATGGCACGCAGACCTCTCTTGCCGCCCGCTGCTCCCCTCAGCAGTGTACTTCGGTCCTTCTGCCTGCTCTGCTCCCCGCTCTGGCTCTGGTGAATTCTCTCACCCTCCCGTGCTTCTGACTGTACCCAGTGCTTGTATAAATAAATAAATAAATCTTTAAAAAAAAAAAAAAACAACAAATACTGCTAATTATAAAGACTAAAAAAGGTAATATAACCTTCCCACAGAACCACACTTAAAAGAATTAGTAAACAAAGTCTGCAATTTACAAGTAAAGAATTTTTTGAAAGATAAGACTCAAGGTGTCAAAAAATCTACATTGCCTTCTATTAAAAAAAAATGTACTATCTTATATTAAAAATCTTCCCACAAAGGAAACGTCCAGGCCTAAATGACTTTTCTGATGAACCGTATCAAAGAGTTAAAGAACCCCAAACCTACACAAACTTAATGAAAAACTAAAAGGGATACATTTATTTTCTGAAATTATCATTACCCTAATACCAAACCAAACAAAGACTACTAAAAATAAAAAATATAAAGTAATGTTCCTCATGAACATAGATGGAAAAATCTTTAAATATTAAGAAATCAAACCAACAATATATAAAAAGATGATTGTGGAACGCAAGCAAAGTGATTTAACGTTTAACAATGTTAAGTGAGACAACATAATCCATTAATTCTAGCCAAAATAAAGAAGACAACACACATGATCATCTAAAAAGGTACAGCAAAAGCACAAAAATACATCCATTCACAAAATTCTTGGCAAATGAACAGAAAAAAAATCCTCATTGCCATAGAGTATCTATGTCCTGTATTACTAACACATCATTGAACATTGCACTAGAGGCCCTAGCCAATTGAATTTATAACAAAGCCATAATTCTGGGAGTGATACTTCCTAAACTCCACATTGCATATTAAGGGCTAAAATTTCCTACCCGTCCGTCCCTTTGATATTGCTTCTAGGAGACACTTGAGAGTCATTAACTAAGAACTAAGAAACTGGTCTGTGTGTGTGCATGGTCAGGAAATCATCTCTGGCACTTGAAGCAATTTGGTCAAGTACTGCTACCTTTAAAAAAGTTGGAAAACTACTACAAACCCAGAAAGGTAGCATAATCTCCCTGTGGTAAACCTAAAAAATTCTTCTACACACAATACAAATCAAGAACAGAAACACCCATCATATGGACCACATTTTACTAACGCGACTAAAAGGACACATCTTCCCACCTTCAAAGTTAAAACTACATAAATACAATAGTTCTCTAATATCACTAGCAATCAAAAAACTTAAAGGTAGAGTTTCTCATTAGTTTCAGATCTCCTGTTCTAAAATGCAAAATGAACAGGAAGATTTATTTTTAAATTCCTGTAGTGACACGGATGTTACTTACTTATGTGTCACCTGGTTAGATTTTCTCAATGGGCAAAAAGGAGTAATCAATTTCCATCATGGGTTTAAAATGCTGGGTCTTATTCCTGCTGTTAAGGAAAGTAAATAGCTCACTTCCAAAACTGAATGAACAAGCTTCTTGAAATTATATCAGTTTTCGCTCTAATGTTAAAATATTCCCTCAAAAATGGTAAGTAAATTACCACTTGTGGCAAGATGTAAAGCATCACTTTATGAAATTAAGGGCCCTTCATTTTAAAATACAGCATATTCAATGCTATTATGAGAAATGCATGACTTATTAAAAAGAAAAACTACACAGAAGTCTGCATATGTAATTTACACATAATGTAACAAGTCTGGTCAAAATAACTTTTTTTAACAGTATGAGTTCTTATAAAGTCTTTCTTCTGTCTTAAAGTATTTGTAATACCCCTTTTACAAACACTAAAGGTACATTAAATCCTTAACATTCTAGTGAGAAAAGCTGGGGGAGGGGGCTGTCAAGTAAATGTATAATTATAATCAATGGTAAATTTTCTTTTTTTTAAATACCAGCTCCTATGATCCCACAAAAGTCCCCTCTAAGCAACATTAGTGTCCACCTAGTGTATATGGCTTTGGCAAAGACTGACGACAGTTCATGCTTCTAAGATAAATTATGCTGGCCCCAAACTCAACTGCTACGCTGCTAACATTTTTTTTAAGATTTTATTTATTTTCGTGTAGAAGAAGTGGGGTACAGGTCAGAGCAGAACAGGCAGATCTACTGATACACACTGGTAAGGGGTATGCTGCTAACTTTCAAAGACACAAGTTATTCATCTCATAAGGATTTAATATGCTATTTTTCAGTAAAATTTAGCATATTTAACAATCCAAAAAGACTTAACTGATGTGTCAAAGTCATCCATACCACTTAAAGTTAACGCTTAACTTAAATACATTAAGGAGTGGTCAAGAAGCATGACAACACAGCCACATTTGTATTTGATCCTGCATACAATTACTTAATCTGAGAAAGAAAAACTATGGGGAGGGAAGGGGAAAGTTAAGACTGCTTTTCTCTGGAAGCATACACAAAATATAAAAATTTAAGAGCTTCTGGTAGTCTTTTTTTCCTGATTTGTAGATCAGATAAGAATATCTGAATTCCAGAGAAAGAAAAAAAATATGTACAACAGTCTCCACTGAGTCCCTAATTTCCATTCTGTTCCCAATTCCAGGGTGTACCCCTGCACCAAATTTCATGAGACATTTCCAATTAAATTCTCCTTTTTCATCAGACTCAATTATCGAGGCTTGTTATTTAAAACTCAGAGTCCTAAACCATAAAACAAGTCTAAATACCCATAGGGATCTATATGCTTAAAGAAGTTGTGTTCAATTAAATAAAGTAAATAAAGTGAGTTATATATCAATATTATACAAATAAATGTATACAAAGATACCTCGGTTGGTAAATGTTTAACATCATGTAACTGTCCATTTCTATTATATTTTAAGTTAGCACTTTGTTACTTTTTGATAGTTTTGCCTACATATTATCTTAGATAACTTGAGTCAGTTCTTGCCTTTCTGACCTTTCCGGTATTTTAAGTTGTCTATACGCCCCTTTTAACGCTTCTTTTTTCCAAAACCCTAACTGAAGAAAAAAAATTTTTATAAGAAGACAAACATTCCCTGCATCTACCTTACACTATCATGTACATCTTATGAATCTGCAAGGTCAATTCAATTTTCTTAAAAAAAAAAAAAAGATTTATTTATTTATGCATTCAAGAGCTGTGATATAGGCCAAAGATGTGGTGGGTGAGAGGACTCACCAGAGACAGAATGGGGAGCAGAACACACAGATGTACTGAAATACACTGCTGAGGGGAAGAGCAGGAAAGACAGGAGAGGTCTGCCGTGTGGGTCACCTCCCTGGCCGGGATCAAACTTGTGCTGCAGTGGCTGCAGATAGCTTCCTAGTGCTGCGTCTTAACCCCTTGTGCCACCAGGAAGACCCTCAATTCAATTTTCAGTTAATAAAACCTAAGTCAAAGATGCTGAACTCAGCAGTACCAGTACAATTCTATGAAAAAGATTATTACTGCAAAATAACCACACTGATTCCTCCAAGTAGCATGAGCCAGCATTATGAATACTCACAAGACAGTAAATAGCTCAGTAACATACATGGTAGGGTATTTTTTTTTTTAGATCCCTGGACTACATTTTATATATACGTATATACCAAAAAAATAAAAAACATTCTATGACTCCTTTAACTTAGCTAAGGAAATAACAATTCTAATAGATCAATCTAAGAAAAAAAAAAATTCCTCTAATCATACTGATTTGTTAACACTGTGAATTCAGGATTCTTATAATAAGTGCGGGTAAACTAAAATCATCTACATTTCTTGCTTTTAAGTATTCAACCAGTAACGGCATTTGCAGTTGTGATCAGCAACTTGGGAGGAAAACTCTGAAACAACAGTTGGCTATTCTTTTAATTCCATATCAGTGACCTTAGAGAAAAATCCTGAAACAAGAGTTTGTCATTCTTTCAAAATCTACCTATCAAATAGTTAAGCAGTAAAAGTTAAGAATCAGCAAACTTTACCAAGATTCATAAAGCTGGAATAAATAAATAAATAAGCTAAGACGACCCACCCACTGCAAAGTCACCAGACCACAGTATCAAAACTTTCAGTTCTTCTCTGGAATCTTTTAAGATACACTAAACTGGGCCTCCCCGTGGTAGCGCAGTGGTTGAGCACTGGGTTGTGAAGCTGCCCGCAGCCTCTACAGCATCAGTTCAATCCCCAGCCGTGGGGCGAGGGTCCCGCATGGAGCAACAGACCTCTCCTGCCGCCCGCTGCTCCCCTCAGCGGTGCATTTCATCAGTCTGCCTGTTCTGCTCTCCACTCTGGCTCTGGTGAATTCTCTCACCGCCTGCACCCCCGGCACTTCTGACTGTACCCAGTGCTTTTATAAATAAATAAATAAATCTTTAAAAAAAAAAAAAAGACACACCAAACTACCAATACTCTTCATGGTACAGAAGACAATGGAGAAAACATATTAATAAATCAAAAGGCGAAAGGAACCCTATTCTAAATGTAAAATATTTGGAGGAATACTTAACCAACCTATTCACTTACATTTTCCCTTTATCTGGAAGAGCTGCTGTAATAGAAACAAATATAAAAATATAAAATAAAGATTGTAAGTGGTTTGCAGAAGTGTCACTTTAACACTTCCTCTTTGATGATACACAAAAAAGCTTACATTTTGACAAAATGTTTGATTCATTAAAACATGTTAACCTCACAATGAAGATCTTCAAAAAGTACACTATAAAATTCAGAAGTTGGAAATTATAAAAATTTTTAATCAAAAAAATCCTTAAAATCTGCTCACTGAATTTTTTTTTTTTAGCCAGGCAATCAAAAGTAAAATATTACAACCCAGTAAAAAACACATTTGCTAATTCATATCTCAATAGGCATATCACAATGTATTTTAAAACTTCTACAAATAATCCTAAGACCCAATACTGATTTAAAAACGTGTCAACCTTAATTTAAGTACATGATATCTAATATCATGTCATCAAGGAAGTTCAAATTATAATCAATGGAATGGCTAAAAATAAAAGGACTGACAAATACCAAGTATTATTAGCAAAGATATGGAGCAACTATTGTAGTATTCTCAAACATTGCTAATGAAGTGCAACTTGATAAAATCACTTGGAGAAACTGCTGGCCGTAACTAAGTTACACAGAAATATAAGTACATCCTATGACCCACCAACTCCAATTCCAATATACCAAAAAGATGCAACTACTTAGGGCTGCCAAAAAAACCTAAGAATATTCACCATAGTTTTGTTGTCGTTCTTCCCAAAAGAGCACATGGTTGAAAACTGGACAGCTATCAGCAAATTAATAAAATAGACCACTCTCAAAAAGACTTAGATATAAAACCTGAACCATTAAATACACATAAGAAAACAAAAGCAAAACACTCACAATACTAGCTTCAGGAATGTCTTTGGGACTCAACTCCAATGGCAAAATGGCAAAGGAAACAAAAATAAAAATAAACAAATGGAACTACATCAAACTAAAAAAGTGCTGCACAGCAAAATAAACCATCATTAAAATGAAACTACCCTGGGCCTCCCCTGGTGGCACAGCGGTTGAGCGCTGGGCTGTGAAGTGCCCCCCCCTTTGGATCCCCAGCCTGCGGCGAGGGTCCCACATGGCCCGCAGACCTCTCCTGCCGCCCGCTGCTCCCCTCAGCAGTGTATTTCGTCAGTCTGCCTGTTCTGCTTCCCGCTCTGACCAGTGAATCCTCTCACCCTCCCACGCTTCTGACTGTACCCAGTGCTTGAAAAATAAATAAATCTTAAAAAAAAAAAATGAAACCACCCTACTGAATGGAGAAAATATCTGCACATTAAATATCTGCACATTATATATCCCAAAAAAAGTGCAAAGAACAACAACAACAACAACAAAAAAAAAGATTCAGATCAAAGAAATGAACAAAAGGTATAGACAATTTTTCAAAGAAAGCATACAGATGGCCAACAAGCACATGAAGAAAATGTTCAACATCACTTATCAGGGATACGGAAAATAAACCCATGATGAAATGTCACCTCACACTCCTTAGAATGGCTCATTGCAAAAAAAAAAAAAAAAAAAAAACTATTTCAAAGGTATATATGAACGCCTATGTTCCTGACAGCACTATTTCCAATTTATGGAAAGCTAAGTGTCCAAAGACAGGTAAGTGGATTAAAAAGATGCAGTAAAAAGGGGCCTCCCATGGTGGTGCAGCGGTTGAGCACTGGGTTGCAGGGCTGCCCACAGCCTCTGCAGTGCCAGTTCAATCCCCAGCATCCAGCAAGACAGAATGGGATACTACTCAACTGTAATAGGAGATAAACTATTATTGCAACAACATGGATGGAACTGGAGGAGATCATGCTAAGCAAAGTAAGTCAGAATGAAAAAGACAAAAACTGGATGATTTCACTCGTGGCATATAAAGAAACAAAGGAACAGACAAAACTAAACCAAAGGAAATCCTAGAAATATGATGACAGAATTGAGGCTACTAGAGTGGGGAGTCTAGGGGAGAGGACCTAAGAAGGTAGGAGATCCAATGGTCTATATATGGTGGTGGGTATGCAGTGGTAACATACACTTTAAGAGGTATGAAGCTATTCCCTCAAATCATAGTGTTGTAAACCCACGTTATTACCTCAACAAAGGTTACAGAACAGCCCAAAGTTGAAAACCCCAAATGTCTGTCCATCCACAGTAAAACAAATGTTGTATTTATATACAGAGCAGCAAAAAAGAAAATACTACCTGATACAATATAGATGACTCACAGATATTAAACTAATCTATAGTGGATACTGGTCAGTATAGTCGTTACCTGTAGTAGGAGAGAGACTGACAGGGAAGTATACAACAGAATCTTCAGGATCACAGGAAATGTTCTAAATCTTGACTTGGTTGCTAGTTATG
Source organism: Talpa occidentalis (assembly GCF_014898055.3). Taxonomy (NCBI): domain Eukaryota; kingdom Metazoa; phylum Chordata; class Mammalia; order Eulipotyphla; family Talpidae; genus Talpa; species Talpa occidentalis. The sequence goes on from NW_023604295.1 coordinate 25,053,005, forward strand.
GGTGTATCATACATTAAAAACTCATGTACACTATTTGTGGCAACAGAAATCTAAAACATGGTTACCTGCAGTGGGGTGAAGAACTGAAAGAAAAAGGGCCTGAAGGAACTAACTTTCTAGGTAATGGGAATACTCTAAATCACAGCAGGGAGCAATGTATGGTTATAGAAAGCTGTGAGTAGCAAAACTGTACTTAAGAGCTGTTCGTTTTATTGGAAATAAGTCACACCTCAACTACAAGAAAGTTTACTATTACACATTTAAAATGTGTGTACTTGACCTTACGTAAGGTAAATGACGGAAGAGTCTAAAATATAAAAATTTACTAAAATAAATGACTCATATGTAAAAGATGCTCAGTTTCACAGTTTTTTGTTTTTTTTTTTTTAATAAAACTCCATCTTTACTATCTGATTTGCAAAAAGCAAAACATTTGGTCACACTATGTTGGCAAGGATGTGGCAGAGACTGGAAATGGGAGCAATAATATAAACTGAGGTAGCTATATGAAACGAGTCTGGCAGCAGCTATCGTACTTACAAAGGTAGTTCCAATTCTAGTAATTTATTAGTTAGTTATCCTTGCATGCATAAAGAAATGACATGTACCAGTTATTCACTGCAACACTGTTTGTAATAGCAACATAAGCAGCACCTAAATATTCATCAACTGAGGAAAACAAGTAAATAAATTATAATATATCCATACAAAATGATACCTTAAAAAACAAACATCAGGAAAGCACTTTATTTGTTAATGTAAAATCTAAAATACATTTGTGACCAAAACCAAGACTGGGGGGGGGGGGAGACACACAGACCAAGTATACTACCATTTGTGTTTAAAACAGTACTAGGTAGGAGTAAAAAGTATATACTTAGTGACTTTTTTTAGATACATAGTGTTTCTCTGAAAGGATAGAGAGAAAACTGGTAACACTGTTTGGTTCCAGGAGGGAAATAAACACTCATTTTAAACAATGCGAATGAACATATTACCCAGTCAAATCATTTTTTTAAACAGTTGTCCTATACATCACTTACTATACTTTACACACATCACTTCAGTATACTTTTATAAATACGTAAAATGCACTATGATGACGGATTTTCCCACAAAGTGCCTTCCTGTTATTTTTTCAATTAACAAATGATTTTATTTGTAACCCTTAAAAAGTATCAGTAGGCTTAATTTAATTACAATTAAACAGTAAATATTCAACATTACTTTGAGCAAACCCAAAATATATTCCTCCCTCTCCTTGCCTCATATATTCCCAGTATATTCCTGAAAAGCAGTTATTATTCTGCGATGAGAAATGACTATAGAAAAAAACAAGTACATTGACTATATCTTCACTCCCAACACCAACCTTATGCCTTAAAAATAACCGAAGTAACATTTCTAAAATCCTGTTTGAGCTGAATAAAATTCATCATTCATTGCAACTTGGTTAATTATGGCACTCTGACCTGACATTAAAAATCTGCCCACATGGGTCTCCCTGGTGGCCAAGGGTTCAGTCTCAGAGCTATCACCTCTATGTTGGACCACCCCACATGGCACCGCAGAGATCTCTCTCTTTTCTCTCTCCTCTCCACCCCCTCATCTTCCCCTTCCCCCTTCCCTCCCTCCAACTCTCATATGCTGCCCTCAGCAGTGTATTTCAGTAGATCTGCCTATTCTAGTCTCCACTGTGTCTCTGGCGAATCCTCTTGCCCCCCACCCACACACACAAAATTACATTAAAAAATCTACTACAGTATCCCTAACGTTTAACTACTTTATAGCATTATATAGAATACATATTCTACTATAATGTGTATTTTTAACTTTTTAACTTTTAAATATTTCAAACATGTTGGAATTTGTCAGTTATTTTTATAATGGCTAATAAATGCATTATAATAGCATTATAATTTTCCTTACCCTTATTACATTCCTTTCTCTTAGCATCTAAAAATACGTAATGAGACAAAAACAGCAAATTTTGTAATGACAAGTTTGGGCTTTCACATCAGAAAGTAGGAAATAATCCACCAACTTTCAATACCTTTACAGTTAAGTTAAATTCTTACATGTAACAACAAATCTATCAATGCATCAGATACAAACCCGTTATACAACAAAAACCAGGTTTCTGACAAGGGTAAATTGAAAATAATTTATCAATCTCTAATTGCATTTAAAAATTATTCCCTTGGCTACACAGTTTTAAAACATGTTACTACTTCAGGTGAAAAAGAAACTACATAATTACAAACTAGTTTCTAAATGCTCCAAATGCAACATTTTCTTATAATCAGTTGCTACTGCTCTAGTTGGTGTTCATCCTGACAAGAGACATGAATATAACAAAATTTTCTTCTACATAGTTATGCATCCTAAAATGCCAACATTATTCAAAAATATCTAAGTATATACTGTAGAATAAAAAACCAATTACTTTTGAATTACATTTACATATTAAACCTAAAAACTCATTATTTTACTACGATTTAAAACTTGAAGTATTCACTCTATTGCAATCTTTATCCACTTTGTTTTCTCTAGAAGAAAAATAAATATATGGGGCAGAGGGGCAAGTATTAATATACCCTCTTTCTCTTGCCTATGCCTTAGCAATTCAATCATCCATGTAACTAATCGTCTTAAACTAAGCAATTCACTTTTTTTTTTTTTTTAATAGAGGCATGTTATTTATTTATTTGTTTGTTTGTTTGTTTTGTTTATACATGCACTGGGTACAGTCAGAAGCGCGGGAGGGTGAGAGAATTCACCAGAGCCAGAGCGGGGAGCAGAGCAGGCAGAAGGACTGAAGTACACTGCTGAGGGGAGCAGCGGGCGGCAGGAGAGGTCTGCGCGCCATGTGGGACCCTCCTCCAGTGGCCGGGGAGCAGCCGGGGATCGAACCGGCGCTGCAGAGGCCGGTTAGCTTCGCAACCCAGCGCTCAACCGCTGCGCCACCGGGGAGGCCCAGCAATTCACTTTTTTAAATCATTTTGTCCCCTAACCGCCCACAAAATTTATTTTCCCTTATACCTGAATCTCTAGAACTAGATTCCATGTTTACATACACACACTACATATAATGTAACAAAATGAAAACTGTTTCAGTTGTTAATGCAGTAGGGTTGTTTTATTATTTCCTTGGATAATATTCATTAACCAATTGTGAAAAGTGAGAATTTATCATTTCAGTATGTCTCCATGTCAGTAAAGACTGAATCACATGAATATCAATTTTAAAGACTTTAAAGTTATATCTTACCTATAACTGTGAATGTTTATCTGAAGTAAAAATAATAACCAGAACCATCTTGCAGCCACAAAAAAAAAAAAAAAATCCCCGAACTTGACCGCTGTTCATACTTCTTTTTTTTTTTTTTTAAAGATTTATTTATTTATTATTTATACAAGCACTGGGTACAGTCAGAAGCGCGGGAGGGTGAGAGAATTCACCAGAGCCAGAGCGGGGAGCAGAGCAGGCAGAGGGACCGAAGTATACTGCTGAGGGGAGCAGCGGGCGGCAGGGGAGGTCTGCGCGCCATGTGGGACCCTCCTCGGGTGGCCAGGGAGCAGCCGGGGATCGAACCGGCGCTGCAGAGGCTGCGGGCAGCTTCGCAACCCAGCACTCAACCGCTGCACCACCGGGGAGGCCCTGTTCATACTTTCTTAAAAACTATTTCAACATGTTCAGATTATTATTTGTTAAGTTACATTCACTTTCAGTCTGTCGAATTTCTCTAGGACACATTTATTAAAGAGTCAAAGCTAAGAAAACCATGGCTGTGGCAGATATGCTGAATAAACAACTATCCAAAATAATTCTACCACATAAACATTTTGTAAACTATGCACTACATAGTTGGACATATACTGGACAATAGCAACATCGAATCAGTAACTATTATAACTGTTACTCAATACAGAAAATAAAAAAATTCCAGCAATGGTGTGGTGGCACAATTTTTCAGCAGACAATACACAGAACAATTTGCACAATTTGTTTCCCTAATTCCCACCCTTTCTTCACTAATGCAAAAAGAGCCAGTAGTTTCAGAGAACCCGAGAGGCCAAAGCCAAGACCAAGACAGCATAGAATCAGCACCTGGGGGTAGGGCTGGGGGGGGGGGGAAGGGGGGATAGAGGGGCAAACAGATCAGGTGTACACCTCCACAATGACCAACTGCCTTAATTACCTCCACCTAGCCCCTTCTCTTCATTCTCTTTATCACAGTACGGTGGATACAAAAGTTTGGTCCCAAACTAACAATTACAGCATCAAACGCTACTGGAAACCAGCTAGAAATACAAATTCTCTGACCCCACCTTAAACCAATTAAATGCTAGGAATTGAACTCAACAATGTTAAAATACAGACTTTTTAAAGCTCTCCAGGTAAGAGATTAAAATCTGAGAAGCTCACTTCTCACTTATACCATAGCAATAAATCCTTGGTAGCCAATGTACATTCAGTGGCCTCCCTGGTAGCGCAAGGAGTTAAGTCTCACCACCATGAAGCTATCAACAGCCACCGTGGCATGAATTCAATCTTCAGCCAGGGAGCTGACCCACATGGCATAAAGACCTCTCCTGCTGCTCTCCTCAGCAGTGTATTTCAGTAGATCCCTCTGTTTTGCTCCCCACTTTGTCTCTGGTGAATCATCTCACCTCCCACCCACACCTCTGGCCTATACCCCAGCTCTCATATGCATAAATAAATTTAAAGAAAATAAAAACCAGGGCCTCCCTGGTGGTGCAGGCGTTGAAGACAGTGCTAAAGTTATCGCCGAGCCACTACAGTACCAGTGCCAGGGAGATACCCACAGGGTTCAGCAGACCTCTCCTGACTCGCCTACTGCTCCCCTCAGCAGTGTATTTCAGTCAGTCTGTCTGCTCTGTTCCCCACTCTGCCACTGGTGAATCCTCTCACCCCCCACACCTCTGGCCTGTACCTCAGTTCTTGTATGCATAAATAAATGTAAAAAAAAAAACACAACCAATATACCTTTCAAGAGGCTATCAGCATAACCTGATTACATTACCTTCCAACTTCTTTAAGAGTCCCTCAACTTTGCAAAGCCTTGGCTTACCCACAAGACCTTCCTAATGTGGATTCTGCCACCATTTCCTCCCATCTTCCCCAACACTATTACCCCACAGACAAGAACATTTATCTCTAGACCCAGTTCATAATTATCACCCCTGTGGTCTTTCCACTAGGTTTCCTCTTCTTAGAGTGGCTTCCTTCTTGGTACCTTGCCCAACCTCCACACTTAAGCCCACATCTAGCTAAAATCAAGCTGTCTTTCAAGATTTGCTCCACAATCCCCTGGCCCAACACTGGGGGCAGAACCCACCCACCTGCCAGGTGTTCCTAAAAGCAAACTGTGCTGTTCTTATCAAGTCCTTATTTCCTGTTCACACGTAGTACAGTACAGTGCCTGGCACATAACAGACCCTCAATAAAAAAGGGGGGAAGGAAGGCAGAGGGGGAGAGAAAAGCTCTCATACTGAGACGCCTTAGGATCAACGGTCATTGTCTTAATTGTCCCTGGATTCCCAATGTCTATGAATGCTGGCACATAAACCTATTAAAAGTTTGCTGAGTAAATGTGATTCAGAAGCCTTAAGAAAAGTTTGTTGTAAAAAAACTTATGAGCCAATATTGACACTCTATAAATCCATATAAAGACATTACTTCCCGAATTAGCAAAAACTTTTGTTGTGATTCCAGTGAATAGAAAGCCAGGACTTTTTTGGAGAGATGGCTGAACCTAGGGCTAGGACAGGGAAGACACAACATGAGTCTGGAGCAGCTTGTGTGTCAAAAAGAAAGAAAGAATTAAAAAACAAAGGATTTGCCACATTCAAAAGGCTCTGGTTGGCCAAAGCTGGAACAACTTGCACAGCAACATACATAGTCATAATATCAAATTACATCAAATTAAAGCCTCCCCCCTAAAAATATCCAATCCACATTGCCATAAATGATTGAATAATTAAATCAGGGGGGATAGGATAAATCCATAAAGGAAAAAAATCCAATACATACATGTATCAGTTAAGAGGATACTAAAAAAGTCACCAGAGACCACAGTAACCACTGCTGCAAACAAAATGCTACAAGATTAATGCTAAAAATACTGGCCAAAGCTTTAAAGAAAAAAATGTTATCCATACAGTCTCAGAGTATAACCCCAAAATATTTCTTGAGCAGTGCAGTAAGACTTTAACTTAATGCCAATTCCTTGTTAACTTTCCTCTCTAGAAGATATCCCTTGGTTTGAATCGGTGACTTACTGACTCACTTATAGTGAGGAGATATAGAAAACAAAAAAACAGTAATTTCATAGTGAAGAAATCCACACGTTACCCTAACCAAGTGAATAAGGTTAGTATCATCAGTACCAACAGCCAGTATTATCATCAATCTACATAAATATTGATTTGTACCCAATATGATAAAAGTTAGGCACATCACCTCTGCGGCAATCTTCTCCAAGTACTCATAACATCAATCCAATCACTAAATACTGGATAAACCAATATCATTCAGGGTCATGAGAAACAAGATTGAGGAATTGTCACAAATCAGAAGAGACTAAGAAAGCAACTAAATACACTGTAGGAGCCTAGATCACAAAAAAGTCATTAGTGGAAAAAATCAGAGCTATTCAAATAAAGTCTATAGTTTAGTACTCTGTCAATGGCAAATTCTTAAATTTGTTAAATATATTATGGTGTATAAGATTTAACAGTGGGGAAGTTGGATAGAGGTTACAAAGGAATTTTGTACTATTTTCGCATTTTTCCTGTATTGAAAATAATTTCAAGATAGTAATTTTTATTTTATCATTTATTTATGCATACAAGAGCTGGCTGGAGTATAGGCCAGAGATGCGGGGGTGAGAGGATCCACCAGAGACAGGGTAGGGAACAGAACAGGCTGACTGATGAAATACACTTGCGAGAGGGGCAGTGGGCAAACAGGAGAGGTCTGCCCCACCATGTGGATTTCTCCCTGGTCAGCTGGAGATCGAACTCATGCTGCAGAGGCTGTGGATTGCTTCATAGTGCAGTGCTTAACCCCTTGCACCACCAGGGAGGCCCAAAATAGTAAATTTTTAAAGCATTATTTACACAATTTTAAATTAACTGAAAGAGTACTTAAATTTAAGATTAATACTAATGGCATCAGAGATTTTAACAACTTTTGTTACAGTAAAATCTTTTAGAAAACTTTTCAAACTACATCAAGTGACTAATGTAGAATTCAGTAAAAATTAACACCCACGAGAAAACTTTCTAAACTAGTTATACTACACCAATCCATTTCTTTGTGTCTATTCTCAAATAAGCACTTAATTTCATTATTCCTTGGTTAAGGCATTGTAAGGGAATTTCTCCTTCCCATATAATTTCCCCTTCATGCCCTGCCCTCCCTGCTTTTGTCCATTAGTATTTCGATAGCAAATTAATCCCCCATGCCTCACAAACCTTCATTTTTCATAACCCTGGTTTCATCACAAAAGGAACAGTACGAAGTCAGAGAAGAAAACCAGTACTTAGTTCTTTTCAGTACCATTCTCTACTGAATTCCCCATTTTTTTTTTTTTTTTCAGAAACGAAAAAAATGGAACACTTTGGGCCTCCCCGGTGGCGCAGCGGTTGAGCGCTGGGTTGCGAAGCTGCCCGCAGCTTCTGCAGCGCTGGTTCGACCCCCGGCCGCCAAGCGAGGGTCCTACATGGCGCGCAGACATCTCCTGCCACCCGCTGCTCCCCTCAGCAGTGTACTTCGTCAGTCTGCCTGCTCTGCTCCCTGCTCTGGCTCTGGTGAATTCTCTCGTCCTCCCTCACTTCTGACTGTACCCAGTGCTTGTATAAACAAACTAATCTTAAAAAAAAAGGGGGGGGGGACGCTTTGCAATAATCTCAGAAGTATGTTGAGTCATTGTTACCAGTTCAACTTCTCCCCTCTCTATGCAGAGCTAAGCCCTTTCCTCCCAAACCATCACCTCATCTATCACACACTATACATCAAGGGTTGAATAATTCTGCTATTCTGACTCAAAATCCTTCACTAGTTGCCCATCACAGAAGAATGCCCAAACTCCTTATCACAACTTACATTTATCCTTGCTTACCTTTCCTGTCATTTCTCATCACTCTCCAACTTACAAACTACAGGCTACACATATAAACAAAGCTGTTTGCCACAAAAGGCTAACCTGTTTGGCATCTTTTTGCCTTAACATATGCCCTGCCCTCTCTCAACCTACTGTTATACTACTCATGTTTCTTTTTTATTGTAGATGACTTTATATTGTAGATTATAATAGTGTCGATTAGAAATTAACATGCACAGGGCCTCTCCAGTGACGCAGGCAGTTGAGCGCAGCGCTGTGAAGATGCTGCAGCCTCTGCAGCGCGGGTTCCATCCCAGCCAGCCGGTGAGAATCCCACATGGCGAAGCAGACCTCTCCTATCACGCCCGCTGCTCCCCTCAGCAGTGTATTTCATCAGTCTGCCTGTTTTGTTCCCCCTCTCTGTCTCTGGTGAATCCTCTCACCCTCCCACACATCTGGCACATCTGGCCTGTACCCCAGTTCTTGTGTAAAAAAATCTTTAAAAAAAAAAGACATTAACATGCACATATTTGAGACTTACGTTGGTGTTTAAAAAATATGACTATGAACAGCATTTTTTATAGTACTGAGATTTAAATGTTTAGTATAATTTCTAAAATGTGTAGTAAGCAAAAGGGAAAAAAGGCTAGTAAACTGACCTTTACATTCAACAATCATACAATTAAAGACATTAAAAAAAAAATCATTCTCAAAAGTGTAACTGAAGCTATTTTAATTTTCTCTACAGTGAAATGCTACGTAACAAATGTACCTGAACCCAAAGGCTAATGTATTGAACAAGATTCATCTACACATACCTAAAAAATAATTTTAAGGCTAGTCTACTCAAAATTGAGAAGATGTCAAAGAAACGCAAATATTTTCTTTAGGAAAAACCAGTTCAGGTAATAATTAACCTGAAATCAGTACTGTACATTTTCCATTTAATTTGGTTGAACAATGACTTAATTTTTAAATTCTATGTGCAATCATAGGGTCAAAAGCATTAAATCCAGAAGTCTTCCGAAAACCCAGCTCAGTGTTTTTATAGATGAAGCAACTGAAATACGAAAAGATAAGTATCTCTTTAGTCACTGTAAGCTTTTTACACATGGTTGACCATTTTCTTATTTTAGTGGACTGATGAAATAAGGCTCAAAATAGTAATTGCTCAAAGTATGTAACTTGTTAATTTTGTTATATTAAGTATCTGCTTAGGGTGAGGGTGGGTTATCTTCCCCAGTGATTAAAATATCCCCTAAATGTATAATTAACCTGTTGATAATTTTCTAACAGCTGCCCTCAAATACCAGCTTCCATTAGCTGTTAAATTAGCAGAATGTTAAAAACAAAACCAAAACAAATAGTATCTTTTTTTATACCATGCAACTCATTTTGAGAAGGAATTCATATGAACATCACATTAGCTATAGACGAGCACATAAGGGACTTCAGTTTCTTCTCATTTTAGAAATGGGTCTACATTTGAAAAGTTTTAAAACCATAGGGCAAATTATGTGTCAGTTATGGTTAAAAGAGAATTTAAAGTGACAAACAGTCATGGAAAAAAGGTGCAACCTTCCCAGCTAAAAATAGACACACATTTGGGGGAAGAGAGGCTTTCTGGCCAGCTGTTCCCTTGTTTACTCAACTGTCATTCCCCCAGCTCTCTCCATACTCCCACTAACTACACTCAGGAGCAGCTACTGTTTTCATATGGCCACTGACTGGTGGGCACCTTCCCAAACCAAACTAGCCAGTCAATCAAAAATTTTCCAAATGAAAGAGAGACAGAGATTAACCGTATCTATAGAAGGGAAAAACAAAATAAAAACTGACATACAAGTTATATTTTCAGCAATGTGAAGAAAGTCAACTTCCTATGAGAGAAAGAAACTGACCTACAAAAGAAAACACCTGTAAAAGATTTCTGGTAGCATTCAAATGATCCGGTTCCAGACTGAGATGATTCAGGCACAGATGATTCAATGCTCTTCCCATAGTTGAGTATTCAATTCATTTTTGGATTTCATATTGTCAATGAATTCACCTTTTTGGCTTAAGTTTATCTGAAATGATCTTCTATAGCAAAACTAAAAGGGTTCTGGCTCACACCAACTTTGGAAAGTTGGCCATTATTCATCAGGCCATTAACGCAAGTAACAAAAAGGAAATTTACAAAATCTCATGAACTTGTATAAAACATTAATCTCATGAACTTGTATAAAACATTAATGAACTTGTATAAAACATTCATTCTTTTTTAAAAAATGAATCATTAACCTCTTCAAATCTCAACATGTATGATTAGCACAAATACATTTTCAAACTGGCTCAAAAATATCCACTTACTTGGTTTTCCAGATTGAGTCAAATATCACCTGTAAGTGCATTCCCCAGAGAAAAGCAGACAGCACTCACTTATGGTCCTGCACTTCTTAATGTAAATTATCAATATAGTAAAGACTCTTCCAATTTGCTGACCTCTCAATAAATTATTTCCAGTATTGTATTCTAAGAATGAAGCTAGTTTAAAGTTATCAGTTGGTCACAAAAACATTCCTGAGTGAACACTTGCACTCAAATATTTACTGAACAAGTGCTAGGTTCTATTTTAAGTTCTGGAGTGAAAAAGACAGAGCCCATCCCTGTTCTCATGAAGTTTAAGTCCTACAGGTAAATTTAAAAAAAAAATCAATAATCAGTACTATTTTAGAGAGATTAACACTATGAGGAACATAAGAAGGGTCTGATGACTACAGAAAAGTGGCTAGGGAGAAGCAGCTACTTCAAGTGTGACCTCTCTGAGGTGGTGTCATTGGAAATGAAATCTAAATGACACAAAAGAATTAGCCATCTGACAATCTCAGGGCAGAGCCTGAGGCAGAGAGCAAAGCAATTAAGGCATTGAGACAGGAACAAGCTTGTTCAGTGGGCGTGGAGCTGGTATGGCTGAGCACAGGGAGCAAAAAGAAGGGTACTGTGAAACAGGATAAGGTTTGTGGGGTGGCCAAGGGCCAAATCACACGGGGGGAGGGGTGGACACTATGGAAGAATGTTTGGATTTTATACTAAGAGGGAAAACCCACAGGAGGAAGGGAAAAAGGAAGGAAACTGATTATTTATTGAGCATCTTATTGCAGTACCTGACAAAACAGCATGTATAAATATTTCTACTGTGCATTCTATAAAGCAATATACTCATTCATGTAATTATACCATGTGCATTATCATAATATTTATCAAAAGATCATTAGTATGCCTGTACGCACATCTCAAAAAAAAAAGCCACTTTTCCTGCTACTACCAGTTCTCACTTGTAAGAAGTCAATTCTATGTTGATTTGTCAGACCAAAACAACCAACCAATTAATGTTATCTACTAGCAAAACATATATGAGTCATCCGGAAGAAAATGCAAGAAACATAAATGAGACTAGATGAAATAAATCCAACTATTCATGAGAGTGTATGACCCAAAAAGAGAATAAACCAAATAGAGAAGCAACAAATTAGAAACTATACCCAGACACAAAACTCAAACAGCCTAGGGGACAAAACATTAAATTATCCACTTAAGCAAAAGGCATCTCTTGAAGACAAGTAAACAGAGGTTAAAAAAAAATTTTTTTCAAAGAAAAAGTCTGTTCCTATCTCCAATTGTCTCTTACCTGTTTCAATAATCTAAGGGCAAAGGAAAAATATTAATATTTTAAATTTTCTAGCCTCCGTAGTTTTTCTAATCTGTTGATAAATTTTAAAACTATTATTTGTAAGTATAAATATTTCTTAAAACATCACAGATATTGTGTGGCAATTACTTTAGTTTAAAATTTTTAAACTGAAGGGCCTCCCTGGTGGCGCAGGCGGTTGAGCACCGCGCTGTGAAGCTGTCCGCAGCCTCTGCAGTGCCAGTTCGATCCCCAGCCTCAGAGCAACCCACATGGCGAGCAGACCTCTCCTGTCTCGCCCGCTGCTCCCCTCAGCAGTGTATTTCATCAGTCTGACTGTTCTGCTCCCCGCTCTGTCTCTGGTGAATCCTCTCACCCTCCCACGCATCTGGCCTGTACCCCAGCTCTTGTATAAATAAAACAAATCTCAAAAAAAAAAAACTTTTTAAACTGAAACTTTTAAGTATTTTATGTTTTTATGCATACAAGAACTGGGGTGTAGGTCAGAGGTGCAGGGGGTAAGAAGATTCACCGGAGACAGACTGGGAAGCAGAAGAGGCAGATCTACTGAAATACACTACTGAGGGGAGCAGGACAGAGGCAGACTCCACAGCTGGAGATAGCTTGATAGCACTGAGACTTAACCCCTGAGCCACCAGGAGGCCCTAAAACTGAAACCCTAAAACTGAAGCCCTTATCTTCCCTTCCAGCAAAGTCTGGTTTCCAGAAAATCACTCCATTATCTCCCATGGATAAAAACAGATGTTATCTTTATATCTCAAAAAAGTGCAGGGGCAGAGGGAGAATAGTGCCATCTTCAATTTTTCAGTGTCCAAATTATTATAACAAAATTACATCTACCATGACTTCTTATCTCCAATCTCCATTCCAAATAGCCAATATCTCACAATATTCTGGATATGTTTACCTCAGTAGCTAAAATTTGAGGATGTTGCCCCAGTTCATGCTGACAATTTGGTGTTATCATCTACTCCTATTCTTCCATGTAGGACACCCTTCTATCTTTCAACTAAGTCTTCTTACCATTTAACATTAAATGAAAATAATAATGCCACTGCCAGCCTGCACCAATTTGAACCTAGACACAGAAAATACAGGATGTTCCCATGTTAGAATGTGGGTAGTAGTAAATCAGGAGAAGAGGTAAGAATTAAAAACCAATCTGGGCACAATCACTTGTATAGCAATGGATAATATAAAGACACAAAGGGTATGAAGTGTGCACGGCCTCAGAGCCCAGACAAAAGGTCATGGTCAAAATGGAAGGAATTGGCAGGTGTGCTATGCACACATCTAATATCAAAAAGCAGAAAGAAGTCAGGCTAGAATGGCATAAAACTGTAAGGTACAGGGCAGGGTTAAAATCAAGGAAAAGAACAAGGAGGAAAGGGGAGAACTAATATATATGACCATCAGGAACACGTGGACAAGTCAACGCAACACCCCAAATTCAAGCTTAACTACTAACATCTGGTCAAGGACTTCCCCAGGTTCTGAGCATATCATCTCTGCAGATGCCAAAAACTTTAGGATGTTAGATTATCAAACAGAGCCTCATAATTCTTACAATATGAACACAGTAAAATCCAAGAATTAAGGAAATTGTGAAAAATGAATGGATACTTTTTAATTGGGTATATGTGAATCACCCTCAAAATAAGCAAGCATTATTGTACTAGGAAACCTGTACCTCAGTCTGTCAGAGAACCTCATGGATTCAACTCAACATGAATGGAAATCTACGATGTGCCCAACACTGATTATGGAAGAAACACACAACTGTCCTTCAGAAATGACCTACCTAATGTTATAGGAGTCTACAAATAACACTCAAGGAGAGAGGTCTGTGCTAGAAACAGACAACCAGTGGTCATAAGCCAAGATGTCAATTTAAGACAGTCATAAGCACCTTAATCTTCAAAAAGTATAACTTCATACAGTCAACAAAACATGGTATGCTCAATTTTAAATAGTATAAAACAATCTATCCAAACATCTCTAAAGAAATGTTAAGAAACTTAGTATAGTGGCTTTAGAATTTCAAAATTCTAATAGAGCCTCATACTACTACCTTCAGACATTAATACCAATAAATACGACTTACCCAACTCTATCATTCAGAATAACAACATCTGTAAGTCCTAATTCTGTCCACAAATGTTGAGTTACAATTCTACACTCCTTTGAACCAGTACTTTCTAAATTTAGTAAATAATAAAATCATTACTACTTACAAAATTATCTTAGAGGTTAACAAAAGCAAGGTACACTCATAAAATGAGTATGTACAAGATATTAAAGCAAATATTTCCTGAAAACTTGACTTCGGTATTTTCTGGACATATGCATATCCCTTATTGTGCTATGTATTTCTTGGCGTCCATGTCAAAGTTCTCATAATATATAACACATACTTGAAAATGACTGAGCCATTCAAGCAGTATCCACCGACAGCTTGATCTCCCAGAGATTGGAGAAAAAGATTAGCGATTCCATTCCAAGGGGCAAAAAGACGTTTATTTTTAAAGAAAACCAGGATAACTTTTTGCTTGAAATATCAAGGCCAGGTCAGATTCGATATAAAATATTACTTGTAAGACAACATATGCATCAGAATCATAACGAAACTCCATAGTACATGTTCTCATTTGAGAGTGAGCAATACAAAAGTTTAGTTACTAAAGCCAGTCGCAGCCCTCTGAACTGGAAATTCTAGCTATCCTGTTCTCTTCTGCTGCCACAGGAAGCCATGACAAGTTTACAAGAGGGTGTCACTTTTCTGCCTCTCTACAGCTGTTGATGCTGCAAGTAGTTAGGATTAGGCGCTTCCTATGTACCAGGTTCTGTGACAACTGCTTTACACGTATTCTCATTTCAATCCTCACAACAGCTCTGTGAAGAAAATATTATCCTATTTTATTCCCATTTTTCACAGTGGAAATGACCTGGAATGACTACATTATTTCCCAAAGCCATACAACTAGTAAGTAGGGATGAGAGGATTCAAACCAGGTATTCCTGGTTCCAGAGGCTAAGCTCTTCACCTTAGCTCACCTAGTCCTGCTGTCAAGAGAGAGCTCACGAAGACGAGGGTCAGGTCACAGTACAGCAAAATCAAATGCACAAAAACAGGTGCTTGCGCTGAGTTTACTTCAGCTTCAGTTGAAAATGATGAGCACAACTGGAAGGCAAGATTTTTTTACCAGCAAACTAAACTAATGAACAATTACAAGTGATATCAACTGCAACCAAAAGTGGAATCAGAACCTAATATATGTGATTCCTTGGAATCAATACTATATACAAGACAAAATCCATGCCAATATCAGAATCTATAGTTTCACAAGTCCTACTACATCAAAGATGATCAAAAATTATTAAAATCTACTCCTAAGAGGTGAGAACACCAATTCTCACCAGGATTTCCAAAACCCTGAGACAAAACAACACTTCTAAAATCAAATCCTACATATATCTGGACAACAAAAAATTCCTTTTAAAATTTACACTGAATTAATTTCTAGTTATCAACTTTAGATAAAATTGAAAAGAAAAAAATTGAAAAGCAGCAGTTCACTATCACAAAACACATTGAATCTGATAACGCACACATATAACAAAACCAGTAATTTTTTTTAGCGAACTTAATTTTTTTTAAAGATTTATTTATTTATACAAGCACTGGGTACAGTCAGAAGCACAGGAGGGTGAGAGAATTCACCAGAGCCAGAGCAGGGAACAGAACAGGCAGATGTACTGAAATACAATGCTGAGGGGAGCAGCGGGAGCAGTGGAGCGGCAGGAGAAGTCTGTCGCGCCATGTGGGACCCTCGCTGGTGGCCAGGGATCGAACCGGTGCCGCAGAGGCTGCAGGCAGCTTCGCAGCCCAGCGCTCAACCACTGTGCCACCAGGGGAGGCCCGCGAACTTAATTTTTTTTTAAGATTTATATATATATATACACACACACACACACACACACACACACACACACACGAGCAGGAGTACAGGCCAGAGGCGTGGGAGGGTGAGAAGACCCTGCAGAGACAGAGTGGCGAGCAGAACAGGCAGATGAGCGAAATACACTGCTGAAGGTTGCAGCGAGCAGGACAGGAGAGGTCTGCTGTGCCATGTGGGAATCCCCTTGGCCAGCCGGAAATCGAACCCGAGCTGCAGAGGCTGCGGACAGCTTCACAGCGCTGTGCTCAACCCGCTGAGCCACCGGGGACACCCAAAACCAGTATTTTTTAATCATTCCAAGTGACTAATTCTGCGGAAAAAAGATTGTACAAATATACACAGTTCCAGCACTTTAAAAATGGGCTGGAAATTAACACAATTTTCTTACTGTTCAAAATGAAAGAAATAGTAAAATTAAGAATTCTTAACTGAACACCTTGATTTTTCAAAATCATTTTTTGAAATGGTAATGTTAACTAAGATTCAAGCAGTTTAAAATTATACATAAAAATAAAACTCTCCCACATATATAACCACTTGATTTCTCCATCCCCAAAAATCACTGTTACTCTCTCTTGTGTATCATTCTGAAATCACCCAAAACATACAAAACACAAACACTCTCATATATTCCACTTTGTGTGTCCTCCTTTTCACTCTTCTCCCTTTCTTCAAGCTACCATGGCAGCAGACTATACAAAATATTCTGCCTCCTCATTTTTCTCAACTAACTGTAACTTTGAGAAGACCCTTTAAATGCTAACAAGACATAAACATCAAATCTAAACAAAGCTGCAAAGGAACAATTCACACAAAACATCCTTCACCAGGTGTTAAAACTAGTGATCTCTATTGGCAGGCCATAATGAAGTCTAAGATCAAAGAAATCCGTGTGAGAGTCAGTTTTTGTACAAGAATAGAAAACCTGGGCCTCCCTTGGTGGCACAAGGGGTTCAAGTCTCCGCAATATGAAGCTATCAGCAGCCACTTCAGCCTCAGTTCCATCCCTGGCCAGGGAGCTAACCTACATGGCACAGCAGACCTCTCCTTGTCTCTTCAGCTGCTCCCCTCAGCAGTGTATTTTAGTCAGTCCTGTTCTGCTCCCCACTGTCTCTGGTGAATCCTCACACTGCCCCCCACACCTCTAGCCTATACCCCAACTCTTGTATAAATAAATAAAATAAATCTTTGAAAAAAAAATAGAAAACCTATCCCCTTGATAGGGCAACAGTTAACACTTCAAGCCTCAGTCTAGGACCTCAGAAAAATATTTTGTTTACTAAGAAAAGGAAGGATGATTTACAGGAAACACATCACTTTAGTTGGAGAAATTTTTGCAAGCCCAAAGCATATTAAATTTGTATATAAAAAGGTAGCCAAGAATTTTGCTACAGCTACAAATAGCACTGAAAAATTCAGACATATATGATAAATACTATACCATAAAAGGATAATTTTACAGAAAGGGGGGAAAGCTATTAAGGAAATTCATTCATTATCTATTCCCACTACCTGATTCAGAAACCCAAAGTAGATGACCCAATTGCCTTATACTGTGAGTTAATGAAATCTGATAATCACAAAATAGGAATAGAACAAAATTAGTATATACACTCTACCCAATTAGCCTGTTCAAATTAACAGGAATAACAGGAATGCATAAAACATGTCTCTTTCTAACCCATAAGCTGTATTCCATCAAAGGTAGCCATCAAAATATGCTCACTGTAACTTGTCTGGCAGTGTTTGATTATGTGCATATCAAGTACTTTCTGACTGTTACATGGCCGTTATCTTTTAAATCTGAGCAAATTTCCCCAAGTAGTGCTCCCTCAAAAAAAAAAAAAAAAAAAAGTAAAAGTAAATGACAAAATTGCAGTGCTTTAATACAGAAATAATTATATAAGTACTGACTGAATGGATAAGCAAGTTCAGGTAACATTTTCTCTGCTCCTCTTAGAAATAAATTTCTAGAAACTAAAATGCTTTATCTATGTAATTATGGCTTTACAAAGAAGTAAAAATTCATTTGCTTAATATGGAATCTATATTAAAATACTACCTACCATCAAGAAGATATGTAGTAAGAACAAAAATACACTCACTTAACTGAATCATTGATTACCTCATTACAGTGTCCTATCATTTAGTGTGCTGAAAAGGACACAATGCAGAACAAATAAGGAAAGGCACTGACACTACCTCTGATCTCAGATAAAATATGATACAGAAGTTGATTATTTTAGTTCCTGAAAAGCAAAACTTCTTCACTCTTAAAAGGTAATTAAAATTTTAAACATCTCCTTTTACTTAAAAAAAAATTGGGGAGGGCCTCCCCGGTGGCGCAGCAGTTGAGTGCTGGGTTGCGAAGCTGCCCGCGGCCTCTGCAGCGCCGGTTCGAGGTTCGATCCCCGGCTGCTCCCCAGCCACCGGAGGAGGGTCCCACATGGTGTGCAGACCTCCCCTGCCGCTCGCTGCTCCCCTCAGCAGTGTACTTCGGTCCTTCTGCCTGCTCTGCTCCCCGCTCTGGCTCTGGTGAGTTCTCTCACCCTCCCGTGCTTCTGACTATACCCAGTGCATGTATAAATAAATAAATAAATCTTTAAAAAAACCAAACAAAACATGTATACTTATTCAAATCACCTCCCCTTATAAAAAAAAAAAAAATTGGGGAGTTCAGAACACAATATCCTATACAGAAAAGCTATTATATTCAGATACTGGAATGACCATCTGTAATGACTTCTCCCAATTTCTGTTTAAATTTTACTTCCCAAAAGAAATTTTCAATAGATAGAGGAAATAGGTGGCAAATCCCCAACTTAAAGACATTCATTATCCAGTCTTTTTTTTACTCTTCAAACTATTCATTTCACATAAACCTTTTCTTCCCCCTCCCCTTTTTTTTTTTGATTAAACAAATTTACTTCTCATAGTTCTGGAGGCTGGGAACTGCAAAATCAAGGTGCTTGCAGGGATGTTTTATTTTGAGGTCTCTTCTCTTGGCTGTATGATCAAATGATTTCTTTGTGGGATCAAAGGGAGCAAGAAGCTCTCGGGTTGTCTTGTCTTCTAAGGGCACTAACGCTGTTAGACCAGGACCTGTACCCTCATTAGTTCATGTAACCCTAGTTACCTTCTAACCCCTCACCTCCATATACCATCACATGGGAAGATGGGGTTAGGGGTTCAGCGTGTGAATTTTGGCGGGAACACAAACATTCAGTCTGTAACAGTGAGACAGGATCCACAATTTCAAAACGATTTCTGAAAATTTTTTCCGTTAATTTTTCTTTTATCAATTTTCTTACGGTGTTGTTCGTTTTTGTACAGTATTTGAATTCTCCCAAACTTCTTCCTTAATCTGGATTCTCTTTCCATGTTTAATGAAAATTGCTGCTCTTTCAGCATGATCCTTACAGTTTGTATTAATTCTGAGTTAAGAAAGCAGGGTAACATCCAACTCACTGCTAGTTGCAAATACAATCATACTGGAAAAAATATATAAAATTCATACTATATTTTAAAACTTGAAACTTTTAAATGGATATAAATACCAAATTAGTTGCCTTCAGAGTAAATTACCCCGGGTTGTTTGGAACTAATACATCACTAATACATCACAACATTACCATTAAAACCTACTGAGGAAATAGATACGATGACATTGTTCTGGTAGATCAAATTCACTTAGACTAAATAATAAACTCTATATGGACTGCTAATACATTCACAGCAATGACTCAAATGAAACTCCACTGTGGTCACAATACCGTCGCACATACTGAGAATTAGGATACAATCTTACTTAGGCACACTTAATGAGAAAGTAATGAGCAAAAAAGTCTGAGAGATTAAAAAAATAAAGGACAAAATCTTAACTTGCATTGTATCTGGCAAAAAAATAAACAAATTTAACAGTGTGACACTGATTCCCAACTAAACAAGGTTTTTCACCAATATTGTGGCTACTATGCCAGGATTAAGAGGACAAAACTATCCATTCCATTTCACACTAAGTTGGATCTAGGTTTTTTCCCCTTCCTTGTCAACACTATAAGTACTAAAATTCAAATTAACAATTACATTTGGCTGATTACAGTACACCTAAAATTTTGAAGGCCCAAGTGAAAGAGAAGCTTCCCCCACATCAGCAGTCACCATTCTTATTTTAACAGGGGCCCTTGTAGAAACAATCCAGTTTAACATGAAGATGATATGGTACAAAAATCAAGAATTCTGGTAAACACTATAAGGAACAAGGTTCTTTCCTTCAAGAAATGTGGTATGTAGTTGGGCTAATGGGACAGACAATGAATAAATGGAAATAAATACCAACTTATTTGCCTTCAGAGTAAATTTCCCTGGGTTATTTGGAATACCTCACAGCTTTACCATTAAAATCTACTGCAGGGGAACAGATAAACTGATAATAGATACCATGACAACTATATCTACTTCTCTATGGAACAGTCAATGATTATGCCGCCTATGATATTCATTATAAGCAATAAAAGAAATATACTCAAGTCAGGAAGCCAAAAAAGACTTCATGGAAAAAGTGGGACTGAAACTAAAGGACAAAGAGAAGGAGCAGCCTGTACAGAAGTGGAGGTGAAAAGCGCATGGCAAAACTGCAGTGTCTGATGGGCAGTTAAAAATTCCAGTCGGGGGGGGGCCTCCCCGGTGGTGCAGTGGTAGAGTGCTGGGTTGCGAAGCTGCCCGCGACCTCTGCGGTGCCGGTTCAGTTCCCGGCTGCTCCCCGGCCACCAGAGGAGGGTCCCACATGGCGCGCAGACCTCTCCTGCCGCCCGCTGCTCCCCTCAGCAGTGTACTTCGGTCCTTCTGCCTGCTCTGCTCCCCGCTCTGGCTCTGGTGAATTCTCTCACCCTCCCGCGCTTCTGACTGTACCCAGTGCATGTATAAACAAAACAAACAGACAAACAAACAAATAAATAAAAACATGCCTCTATAAAAAAAATAAAAAAATAAAAAATTTAAAAAAAAAAAAAATTCCAGTCGGGGAAGAGCGGGAAATAAAGCTGAACAGGAGCCTTAAAAGCCAAACTAAAGCAATGAACTCAATCCAGTGGGCAAAGCGAAGCCATTATGGGTTCTCCTCCAGCAGGGAAGAGACATGAGGAAACCAGTATTTTTAATAAATGACACTGTCAGTTGTTACAAAAGATAGGATGGAGAAAACAGACTACTGAAGGCAACCAACTAGAAAATTATTGCAACAACCCACACCTAAAACCGTTTATTCTTTTAGTCATTCACTGAGAAGACAGACAGTAAACTGCTAGTAAAGAACACCGGCCTACAACTCAGGGACACTGGGCCAAAACCTCTCTGTGTGCCCCTTACTACCTGAGCCTTCATTTCCTCATCATTAAAATCAGGATATCAGCAATTCAGACTGTCACTGTTACCTGTCAAAGCATCTATGCAGGTTCTGACACATAGAATTCTATTAGTAGTTAAAATTACTGCTAAAATAAGAATGCTAAGAAAAAAAAAAAGGGCAAGTGGAAATAAGACAAAGCTCACAGATATTTCAGAGATCTACAACTTCCAAGCAGAACTGTCTTGACAGCAACTGAAAATATGAAACAAGAACACAGATGAAAGAAAGGTCAAGGCCAGAGAAAACAATAACCTACTTGAAGTAAGCACGGAAATCTGAAAAAGCAGATCCCAGGTACTGTAGGATCCTACCTCAAGAAACAAAATTCCCTTTTTATTTAAAAAGAGCTCTATGATATTTCAAGTGGTGGGAGAGATTTTTGAAAGTCCAAGTCCAGGTGACTAAAAAACAGCAACAAAGGCATACAAAAGATCCACTACTGTACCCTATGCTAACCATGTATAACTTGATAGTATTCCAATTTAGTATTAAAATCCAATCAAATGCTTAAAGATATGTGGTAAGCCTTAAATCACAACTTCAAAATTAAACATTTATTTCAAGTATTATGCCCTGGAACTCAGGAAGTAAAACTGCCAAATTCTTTCTAAGACATTATCCCTCCATTATAACAAGCATTTAAAATGTAATACAAAGACACAAACTTGAAAACCAAATTCATCAACATCAGTAAACCGTTCACATTTTTGCATGATCCTACATGTATGTTGAGCACTCTTCTAAGTGCCATACACATACGAGTCTCTCAATCCTCTGAACTCTAGGAAGCTGACTGTCCCCAATACACAGAGAAAAGTGAAACACAGAATAACACCCCTTATCCAGTAAGTGGGGGTGCCTGAAATTGAACCTGGGTAGTTGACTTCAAGGACCACTAACCAAATCACTATGCTAGACAAAAGGACTTAAAAGATTTTTCTTCATATTTTCAGAAGTACGTACTCTGAGGATAATTAGGCATAAAACTTATTTGCTTTTTCTTCTTAGCTGTAGATATGGAACCACATTTTCCTATTTCTGCCAGGAGTACTCAGGCTGCTTCACCACTGTCAATCCTGAAGTCGGAAATAGAGCAGTTGACAGGCAGATTACATCTTATTAAACAGTTCTAGAGGGTAAAGCACAAAAATGTTTGAGCCCTATGAATTTCATCTGTCCATGCTATAACTTGACCCATTGAGTGGAAGCGCACAACGACAGAATCATAAACTTGATGAGAAACACTAGTTTTGCAAGACCATGCACATACAAGACTGACAATACAAGAGGGAAAATATGGTACCACCACAGTCACCTAGAAAAAACATGAATAAGGGCCCAGAAAGACCAAAGTTTCAATCCTAGCGCATCATTTAATCAATCATGTGTCACCTTGAACAAGTGATGTAACATCTCCACATGTCTCTGTTCCATTATTCACAAAGTCCAATACTACCCACTTCTATGACTTAGAAAACATCTCACACCTTTTGTAAAGCATAGCCCCAGCAGAGTCCCTTTCTCCTGGCTCTTGGTAATGGGGCAGTTAATTGCAGGCTTCCAGAGTTCAATCCCAGAGGAAGTGGAGCAGCAAACCTCTTCAGCATCTCTCTCACTCATTTTTCATTTATTTTGATTCAAATTTCTGTTGTAGATCAACCTGGAGATACCATCAGGGTATTGTACAAAACAGACCCAACTCCTGCCAATTCTTGGATTTGTATCAATGTCTCCATGTTAACTACTTTCCTTTTCTGCATTTCAGTAACTTATATTGTAAGTATTTATAAAATGAGTCAAACTCTTGTACTAGAAAAATACAAAGCCCCAGGCTGTGCCAACACTTCTGCCATCTCACTTCTCTGACCTACTGCCACTCACATTCCTCTCCGTTCTTTCTTATATAAATAACAGAAATTAAACCCAACAAGTTATTTCCACTAACTTCACCAAGATGTAGCAAGTCAAACTCTCCGAAGTAATACTGCTGTAGTCAACTGGAGGGCTCCTTTGTCTGCTGTTCCTTTGACAAGCTTGCACTTATATTTAATTTCCATACACAACAGATGTATTTATTCAACAAGTAGTCATCCAAAGGGTCCATTAGTCTCATCTCTGTATCAGTAACCCCTATATTTATTTACATGAAGCTTCTGCCCTTTCTGCATACTGGCTTGAAAGGTTCCCAATACACAGGAAGCAGTTACTTTTTATTCTCTTGTTAGGTATGTATTATGGTAATCATGAAAATCCTTAATTAGATGTTGAGAACACAAGTAACAAAAACATTCCTGGACACACTTAAAAAGTTATTAAAATAGCTAACATTTCTTTTAAAGCAAAACTACAACCTCCACAAGGGGCCACTCCACTGACCACAGGTGTCTCCCATATTAGTATCCCAAACTGGTCTATGTTGGAAGAAAAACATCTCCTAAACTGACGGTGAGCTTTGCAACGATTTTATGCCATTTACAGATCTCTTAAGTTCCTTAAATGAAAGAAAAACTTTTTCCATGCACATAGTTTTCATCCCCCATACAGATTAGCAGTGTAACCCATAGGTTTGATTCTAACCACTCAAATAGCAGAAAATAGTAGTTATTTACAGATTTAATGGTTATGATTACATACAATACACAGTGCAGGACAGCAGAATAGGAGGGGAAAAATATATTTCAAGCAAACAGGAAAACCTCAATTTAAAAGCAAAATGTATAAACATGAATCACAAGCCTGGCCACTCTCAGATGTATTTCTTTCTGCCACCCTTCCTCTACAGGTGAATGCTATTTCTAGAACCCTCAATGTCTGAAGCTTGCTTGCCATGAAAACTCCCATGATACAACTCAACATACACACCGTTTTCATGGAGACAAAGCTGCTCTATTTCCCTAGACCATAAACTTATCAAAACGGTGAATACACACAGTCCCAGGAAGTCAGGATTACTGAAATACACCAATGTCGCATGAATCTTACTTAACAAAAATGAAAACCACACTGGGAAAGGCGAGAAGTCACCGACTTGTGTCATCTTCCATGTGCAACCAGGATATTTATGGCAATTTGGCTAAAACACCAGGACGGCCTTTTCTATTATTCCATCTGATAAAGGAGTCTTTAAGGGAGGGGAAAAAGGAGGGGGGGGGGAAGGAAGGTGGATCCCTTAATTATAGGTGGGGGAAGGGGGAATAACCACTCAGACTATAAAGAACCATCGCTTCACCCACTATATTTTATTAACAAGTTTAGACCGGACTAAGATTCTTGTTTGGACAACAAGAAAACCAACAGCAAACTTTCTAAGTCAACTGTAAATGTAAATCACAAAGGCACGGAAACTCTTCATCTTGGAGCCTGCAGAGTCCAAGGTTGTAAGTAAACTTCAGACACTGCGGAAACTGAGTTGCAACTAGGTCCCGACGCTTGTCATTGGTAATAACCAAATTATTTGAGAGAGTGTCAGCAGACGACGACGGGAGCATTTTTTGGGAACCAAGACCACCCAGATTTCCCATGAAACACCCCATTTTCACCACCTCCATTTAATTTCATCTCGGTGGCCACTGCAAAGCGATGCTGCCTGTTTCGGCAACTAGCAACTTCCACCGACACTGAGCATGTGAGCACACGCCTGGCTCCCTCGAGCTGCTGTGCAAGATGAACACTCCACTCCTGGAAAAGTCCGCTTAGGTTCGCGAAAGTGACACGGACTGCGAAGAGGAAGTTACCGAGGAGCCGAGCTCACAACGTGGCCTCTGCACTGTCAGGAACGCCCGTGAGTCCGGGTCACCCAAAACTTACCAGGAAGCCGGCGGCAACTTTCCCCACTCCACGCGCCCCAGCCCAACTCCAAGGAGGCGCCCCGCCAGCCCCCTCCGGCGGAGGGAAGCACCAAGTTGCAAACACGCTCGTCCAGAGTGCGGCCCCGACACCGCGCGCCCCTCCCCCGCCCGGCGCCCCCGCCCGGGACGCGCCACCCCGACAGCAGCCAGGGGCCCCCCGAAAGCCGGCCGGCGGGGTCGCCGCGCCGGGGCCGGGCCGCAGATGGCCATTGCTGCCCGCGATTTCACAAAATAACATGCACCGAAGAGCTCCCTCTCCTCTGCTAAAAATAGGCGATAAAGGAGTCGGCCTCATGATGGCTCCTTGATTCAATTTGCTGCAAATTCGTTCCTGAAAGCCTCCCCCCCCCCATACACACACACACACACGCGCGCGCGCACACACACACGCACACACACACAAAAGGGGGTGTACATGCACGAGGGGTGGGACAGGGGGAGAAGGCCGAGGTGCACATTTTCGGGGGCAACATATTCAGGGTGAGGATCCCCCGAGGCCGGGGAAGGGGAGGGGGTGGGCAGGCACGTGAGCGTTTCAAAGCAGCCCGAGAGAGGCATAAGGGGGGGATGGGGCACCCTAAACGCCTTCCCTCCCTCCCCTCCCCCACCCAGGCCCCAGCTCCCCAAAGGGTCAAGTTGAAAAATGCAGGCTCCCCTCCAGCCCATCCCCCCCGCGGCCCGGCGCCCCCCCAGGGCCGCCTCCGCCCGCGCCCCCGGCCCAGGCCGCGGCCGCCCCCACCCCGGGGTCCGGCCCCCGGCGCTTACCTGGAAACGGTGGCCTCCGACGCCGCTCCCCCCTCCCGGGAATGGAGGCACAAGGAAATTCCCCTCCTCGCCGCCGCCGCCGCCGCCTCCAACCACCCCCAAAATAACCCCTCCGGGGGGTGAGAGGCAATTATAACCCCGGCGAGCGGAGGGCGCGGGGGATGGGCGCGGGCGCGCGGGCGGGGGCGGGCGCGGCGCGGGTCCCCAGGTGGCGAGCGGAGGTGCTCCCGCCGCGGGGGAGGGCGGGGGCGCACGCGGCCGGCGGCGGGGGGAGGCGCGCGCGGGGGAAGGGCGCGAGCGAGGAGAGGAATTGAGGCAGAAGGTAAAAGCTGTTACTAAGGGAAAGAGCCAAACGGTTCGGAGCAGCCAACGGCTCAGACACTCAACACTGGGGAGAGAGGAATGGGGACCAGCCAGGCACAAATGAGCTCGCGAGGCCCGCGGCGGCGGCGGCCGCGCAGCAAAACAAACCCGAGCGGCCTGCGCCGGGCGGGCGCGCGGGGAGGGGCGGGGGGAGGGGCGCGCGGACGCGGGGAGGAGGCGGCGCGCCGCGGGGGGGGGGTGGGGGGGGCTCGCCGGCCTCGCTCGCTGCTCGCGCTCCCGCCCGCCGCGGCCGCGCTGGGGGCTGGGCGTGTGCGGCGCTGGCTTTTAAAAATAAAGAAAGACCCGCGGGCGCTCCCAGGCGCCGCCGGGGCCCGGGCCTGCCCCGCCCCCGCTGCCGCGGCCGCCGGTGCGGGCGCCTGGGGGTGGGCCGCGCGGCCTGGCCCGGTGGGGGCGGGGAGGCGCGCCGCGGCCCGGGGTGGCGGGGGTTGGGGGCCGCGCCGGTTAACTTTCCTGACTAGGCCGGCGGGGCTCCCGCGTGCTCGGGGACACCCCGACGCGCACACTGAGGGGAGTTGGGGGCACCCTGACGCGCACACTGAGGGGGGGTTGGGGGGTCCCGACGCGCACACTGAGGGGGGGTTGGGGGGTCCCGACGCGCACACTGAGGGGGGGTTGGGGGGGTCGTGGGGTCCCGACGCGCACACTGAAGGGGGGTTGGGGGGGTCCCGACGCGCACACTGAGGGGGGGTTCTGGAGGGGGGGCTGAGGGGGGTTTGTGGCGGGCGCGGCGCAGGCATCACAGGGACGTTTGTTTGTGCGAAGCTTGCACACACCTTTGTGTGCATAAACACATCTGTCTCGCGGCAGCGTACCTGGAAAGGTGCTTTTCTCTGTCATAAGCGGTTTTCAGCATGTAATCCCGAGCACGGGAGCCGCAGAGAAAACACAGGCGCACCAGGCAAGGGTTTTGATACGAAACACAAAGCTGCAGTTGAAGTGTTTGTGCCCAAATGTACTGTGAATTAAACATATGGTGGTATTTATCGTCTGGTGGGTCTGTTGGAAAGGTTTGGTCGATCGGTTCTCCTTTCGGGAAATAAAATAATGGAACTCCATGTTTACCAACTAGACCTCTACGGCAGCAGCGACAGGAGAAGTTTATCCACTTTGTATACTTTTTGCATGGGGGTGGCACCAGCAGGCAGGGCATGGAGGACTTGGGCGAGAGGAACGTGACGAGCTGATGGAGGAAGGGCGGCCAGCCGATTGTTTTCAAAAGGGGAAGCTCCTCTCAGTTTTCGAAACAACTGTTAATCTTTCTAAAGCCCTCAAAAGGCGGGAGTGGGGGTCGTTCAAACCTGTGCATGTGCCTAGACCGTACAAAGCAGTTAGCATTTGAAGAGGTGACCTGAAAAAATGTTTTTGTTGTCATTTTCAGTTATTGTTTTCACAGTAAAATAACATTGTTGAAGCCTTTTTTAAAAGGTGGGGGGCTCTGTGTCCATGCTTTCATCATCATATTTGGAAATAGGTGTAATGACTATTTTAATGCAAGAA
Organism: Talpa occidentalis; assembly: GCF_014898055.3. Taxonomy (NCBI): domain Eukaryota; kingdom Metazoa; phylum Chordata; class Mammalia; order Eulipotyphla; family Talpidae; genus Talpa; species Talpa occidentalis. Next base: position 25,080,688 of record NW_023604295.1, read on the forward strand.
CCTTTTCCCCTCTGTATCAGAGAGCTGAATGTTCACACCAGAGGGGGGTGGGGGGAGAAGAAAAGTTGATTTAAAGTGACTTTTGCACATGTGGACTTGGGGTGGGGGGACTGATAAGCTCAGTGGTTAGACAGGTGCTTTTGGCCAAGGTCAAAGGCTCTTTCCCCAGAGGAGCCCTGGCTTATGGGGGAGGGGAGCAGCCTGAGACCTTCCCTGACAAACTTGGGGGGTAGGGAGCACGTGAAAACTATCTGAGAAAAGGGAGTGGGATTGGAAACTCCCTCCCAACCACCAGAAAGAGTTCAAAACATCTCCGTGGTTTGTCCTTAGAGCTATTTTCATATATAAAAGAGGGAATGTTAGATTAAACAATGTCACCCGATGGGAATTTAGATAACTGCAGGTTTCCAAAACACTGTGTTGAGTGTACAGGGAAACAGCACAAAGACAGAGAGTTTTGCATTTCAGTAAGATTCGAAAGCTTAGGCTTATTTACTGCCGGACTGCAACCTGTGTAAAATCTCTGTATTTCAGGAGCAATGAGAGTCTATCTTCCTACTTTATAAAATATTTTTAATAGTTGATTAATGGCATGTATTTCACTAAATAGAATCTTCTCTTCGGTAAACTCATTCAGTACAATTAGGATTCATTATCCGAACCACCCAAGGAAACAAATCTATTGACCTAGTTTTTGAAGTTTCACATTGTGCCAGAATGTATGGGTCCTCTCCAAGCAGCGGCTTCTTAAAAAACGTAACCACTGATCTGAACAAGGCCATCTCCAAACCTGGGACGCCAGACTTATCCTACCTCAAAATGACCTCTGTCCCTCCCGTCTCAAGGGAAGGCCCAAAGTTCTTCCACGCTACACCAAGCTGCCTCCTCTCCTCACAGGAGTTGATATTACCATAATGATCATAATAATTCATGCATTTATTTACATCCTTGTAGTTTACAAGGTATTTCTGTGCATGACTTACTTTATTTGAATGTCATGGTAAAACTCTCCAAAGGTGGGACCTGTGCTTCAGCTAGTTCCAGTGAAGTGTACATCCACCCCGCTCACTGAAGAGAAACTTTAAGTACTTTTGGACCATAAAAAGTACCCAATGTGAGAAAGCTTCAATTCTCTCAGCGAAGGGGTTTTTAAATGAAACCATAATTTTGATCATTTTGATTTCTATATTCTGAAACCTATCTGAGATGACAGTGTGGCTTCACCATGGAATACTCCAGTAAATGAGCTACCATACAAAGGTCACAGGTACTATCACCTCACCCTCCGGCCACCTCACCCTCTAGCCATTCCAACATATTACAAGATCACAGGACTCAGAGAAATTCAAGCAATAATTTAGACAGAGTAATGTAAGGGGAAAGAAGTAACTATTGTTACTAATTTCTAGTGCTTTGTTCTAATCTAAAAACTGCCCTCATGCTTTGAATATAAATGTTAATATGTTTCTAGAGAGGAGAAATTTATGTTACTAAAAAGTTTTAAAGCAAAGAACCACATTATTAAGAAAGTTCTCTTGAACTTTCTAGCTCATTGCTCAACAAAGAGAAACCTCACACCAGTAACTGTTACCAGAAGTTACATATATATTATAAAATGACTAAACAAATCTTGACTTGTTTCATTTCAGTAATATTACACCCAAGGGTGTGGTATGGCAAGATAGCCTACACCTTTGCAACTTTCATCACTTAGGAGATAGAACATTTTAAAGTTAAGGTGGTTTAATCCCAGGCCTATAGAATCCTATTACTGTATGTATTTTTAAAGCCACCTCAATGTTTTAAGCTGTTTATATTAGCTGATCTATGTAATTAAAGTGTGTAAAACAAGCTTAATAACGTGAAGAAGGTATGTGATACCAAAAATATTATGCTGGTGTGACTCTTTATATTCTTTACTCACCCAGGAACTCAGTGGCTTTATTATCTGCAGCATTCACCCCGCAGGGTCTTGCTGATACCCTGTGCTATGTTTCTGTTTCATTTTGACTCAACATGTGCAATTCTGTGGTTCTTCCAGCTATCAGCTTTTGCCATCCGGACTGATGCACATCTTGGCCACACATTGCAAGATCTCAGCACACAAGCTCCTTTTCTCCATCTGTGCTTAGCATTCGACTTGTGACCTTTCCTCATCAGTGTGAACCTTGTCACAGTTTTCCATGACTCTGTGACCTGATTTCATTATAATGAACTTTACTTGAGAGTCCTCATTTAAATTACAAAAGAAACATACAACCATCTTACAAGTATTTATGCCTCTCAGATGATGGAAATAGCAGGTTGTATCCTGCCTTTGTGATTCAGGCAGAACAAAAAACCAACCTCACAGAGACACATTGCTATACCAATCACTTATACTGACCAACCATGTACTTCCCCAGAGCTTCACTCACAGCCTTTCATTATAGTGATGGTTTCACTCTTCATTCATTCAGCAAATATTTATTTGAATGCGTAGTGTGCCAGGCACTGTTCAAAAGGCTATTTACAGTGAACCAAACACAGCCCCTACTATCTTGGAATTTACATTCCAGTCCTGTGTCAGTCCTGTGTCAGGTTGGGAGGGCAGACAGACTTTCAAAAATATAATTGTCTGTGTTAGGCTATAGTATGACTTCTATAACAAAGGCTACATAAAAATGGCTTAGACAAGATAAAGTGTTAAGTCTCTTGGGCAGCCATTCAAATGTAAGCTTTTCAGAGCTGGTGAGATATCAAGGACCCAGGTTGCTCTACTGTTTCAAAACACATCTTCTAGCTGGTAATCTAAGATGACTTATTATAGCTCCTGCCATCACATTCAAATTCCAGCCACTGGGGGTCAGAAAGAAGAATAGAAGATAGTATTGATTACTATTTATTGAGCATGTGGTTCCCTCTTTGGGGACAGTTATACTATCGATTCCATTCATACTCTACTGACCAGAACTTGGGCACATGACCATACCTGCTGGCTTCTAGAAAATCAGGTAGATAGAAGTACCAAACAAGAAAAATCAGATGGGAAATGGGTGTGTGTTATTTTTGATAGGGCATTTAGAGAATCTGCTCTGTTATGCTGAAAATGGAGGGGGCAGTCTAGGGGTGTGCAAATGTCAGAAAGTGTTCCAGGCAGAGGGACTGTCAAGTTCAAATGAACAGATGCAAAAGCAAGTGTGTTGTATTCTAGGAATAAAAGTGATGTGATTTGACTGATATGAAGTAAGCATAGGAGGTGGAAGAAAGGGTCTGATGTGCAAAACCTTTTTCTCGTCAGGACATGAAAAGTCAATAGAAGGTTTTGAGCAGAGAAGTGACTCGATTCAACTTCTGTTTTAAAGGGACCACTGTAGAGAATCAACTGCAATAGTGTACCAGGGAAGGTGTTTGACTAGCTAGGGGCCAGTGCAACAAGCCTAACGAGAGGGCCTCCCCGGTGGCACAGTGGTTGAGCGCTGGGTTGTGAAGCTGCCCGCAGCCTCTGCAGCAACGGTTCGATCCCAGGCCTCCAGCGAGGGTCCCACATGGCTCTCAGACCTCTCCTGCCACCCGCTGCTCCCCTCATCAGTGTACTTCATCAATCTACCTGTTCTGCTCTCAGCTCTGGTGAATTCTCTCACCTTCCCGCGCTTCTGATTGTACCCAGTGCTTGTATAAATAAATAAATAAATCTTTGGGGGGGAGGGGGAAGCCCAACGAGAGATAGTAGCATGGTTGATAGTGGCCGGATGCTAAAAAACTAAGCTCTATGTACATTTTAAGTGAGAAAATCAGGATAAATTATAAGGTATATTAGAGAAAGAATCAAAGGTGATTCCAAGATTTTAGATCAAACAAGAGGAAGAATGGAGTTGCTATAAGTTGGGAAATACTGCAAGACAATAAAATTTGAGGAAAAAAAATCAAGTCTTATTTCAGGGTTTGATGTCTCTCACAACTCTCCACATGAAGATGTTGAATAGAGAGCTACCTATACAAATCTGGGTTGCAGAAGAGATATCAAAATTAGAAATATAATGATACTTGAAATCTTTGAGGGGTAGAAGAATTGGAGTGTAGGCCAGAAGTGCGGAGGGAGGGTAAGATCAGTCACCAGAGATACAGTGAGGAGAATAAGCAGATTTTCTTTTTTTAATAGAGGCATGTTTTTTTTTATTTATTTGTTTGTTTGTTTGTTCTGTTTATACATGCACTGGGTACATTCAGAAGCGCGGGAGGGTGAGAGAACTCACCAGAGCCAGAGCAGGGAGCAGAGCAGGCAGAAGGACCGAAGTACACTGCTGAGGGGAGCAGCGGCGGCAGGAGAGGTCTGCGCGCACCATGTGGGACCTTCCTCCGGTGGCCGGGGAGCAGCCGGGGATTGAACGGGCGCCGCAGAGGCCGTGGTCAGCATCACAACCCAGCGCTCAACCGCTGCACCACCGGGGAGGCCCAGAATAAGCAGATTTAATGAAGTATATTGCAGCGGGCAAGATAGGAGGCTGTTTGGTGATAGCACGAGACTTAACCTCTAGGCCACTGGGGAGGCCCTATATTTGAAATCTTATGCCTAGATACAATTGACCGGGAGAGTGAGTATAGGTTTAAAAAAAAGTGGGGGGGGGGGAGGGAGTTCTTTATTATCTCGACTTGCTCCTGACCCAAAAGTTAATTCTCCTCTGTACTTGATGCCATCATTAGGTCAAACATTTTTCATCATAGGTTGACATAAGGTGACATTCTAACTGTGCAGGCACATTGATGGAAACCATAGATAGTATTAATTATTATTATTTATTGAGCATGTTGCCAAGCATTTTTAAGTTGCTGGCTCTCATTTTCTCAACAACCTAAAGGGGTAAATAATTTAATTATCTCCATTTTTGATAAATGAGTAAACTAAAGTAATAAGACCAAAGAGCTCATCTAAGAACATGCTGCAAATGACAAAATAAAAATTTCAGCTCTAGACTGAGTGCAGTGTCTGCTTTTCCACTGAGTGAAACTAAGCAGGTCCAAGCAAGAAAGTGCTTTCCGAAAAGTCTTCAGGTGAATGAGGAGAACAGAGAAATGCAAAGTAGATAAAAGGAGAAACTGCTTGAAGGAGGAACCATTTCTTAGTCACATCAACTTGTACCACACTTTCTAGATCAGAATCACAAAAAATGTTTGTTAATGCAGACTTGGTTGCAATCAGAGTTGGAGTCACTAGGTTGTCCTCTGATACTATTAGTGTATCTACTGTTTACATAAGGAAGATCTTTGTCACACACACTCCTACCTGTCACCACCACCTCCTCTGCCACCACATGTCATTTTGGTATAGATTGTTCTTGTAGACAGATCTTGTAGGCAACGAAGACAATGTACATTAATTTAGTCTCATTTGTTACACATTTGGAAATGTAGTTTTCTCTTAAGTTTGGAATTTCAAATTATATATCTCTTTCTTTGATGAGAATATTTACAATTTGGTTAATTATATTCCCTTGAATTATTAAACTGCATTTATATCTTTAATATATTCAATCTTCTTTTTTAAATACTTCAGTTGATCAACAAACAAAAGAATCACAAGTGGTTAAATAATGCTCATAAATTTGATAAACTAATTATAAAATATGATGAATCTTAAGTTCTCTTGAACATCACTAAAATGTTTACTGATTTAATAAGATTCTCTTATCTTTTCAGCTGAAATCACAAATTTAAATCAATCACAGATCTAATTTAGATGTTTTTAATTGGCATCATACAGATAACCTGTTAGGCATTCTAAAATGTCGAATTATCTTACAAATATGCATATTATTTTGAAACATAAAATTAAAATAATAGAATGATGGGTTTACCTTATCTCTTTGCTTAACCGTAGGCTTTTCTGTGGCTATAGGAAGCTGTGGCTTTAAATAAATAATTCTACCTTGCAGGGGAGTTGGACTGTCTTTTTAGAATGCTGAGTGGCTTGTTGTCCTGAGAAGTTCTGGCTGGAGATATGGTTATCAGAACAGCATTTCTTACAGCTGGTGAGACATGCTGAGCCCTCCACCGTGTCAGCACCAACTTTTAATGCCAAACCCCCATAATGCCAAGAACCCTATGTGCTCACCTTCAAATAGGGGGCCTTGCCACAGTACATGTCCACAGATTCTGGCAGCACCTTATTTCTTTGAAATGACTACTGAGTGCTGAGACACATAGCTGGACTTGACTAATGTATATACTACATTTTATTCTGAATTGTTTTCATTTTCTCTGATAGGATACATTTCTCACAAATTACTTGTATATTCTCTTGTATAGGTGGCTGACTGTAATTTTAACACACAAACACACACACACCCGATTATAGCTACTGGGTAGTGAGCAGACTATAAGAAGAGTGCTCCAAATTCTCCCCTTTGGTAGGTAACTGCCATTTTCTTTTCACAACTGCACTCATTTCCTTATATCAAGATTTCTCAAACTGTTCCAGTCATAGTGGGCACACAGTAGAAGTTTCCAACATTAAAGAAACTTGGGAAATCTCGCATTTTATGTCCACTTTCTAGAGATTTGAAATGCTCATTAGCATATTAAAGACTAAGAAACCTTGCAGGAGCAAAGTCTTATAAACTCATTGAAACTCCTTTTTAAAGACACCTTTCAAAAATACTGCAAAAGCTAGAAATCTGTGGAACATCATTTAGCAAACTGTATTCGGTAAATGATTTTATTTTATTTTTTTGTACTTGTAGCTTTTGGAGATCAAAACCTATATAGGCAACGCAAACCAAATTGGCTTCCTTGTATTTCCCCTTACCCTGATTTATTCCACCCGCCACAGGCAGAACTCCACAGTTGCCACCCTCCCCCAAAGCAGAACCGAAACTGCTCTTGCAGGCACAAAGGGCAACAAAAACTGTGTCCTGTGGCAAATCCCCTCCGGAAAAAGAGGGGAATTCCCCGAGCATCTTGTGCGCATTCACTTCCTTCCCACACCCTTTTAAGTCTCTTGTGCTTTAGGGAAAAAGGTGCTAGCAATGATTGCAGAGAACTCCAGGGTATGGGGCCTTATCTGGTTCTATACAACCTACTAATATTGTGATCAGCCTGGAAGACTGTGCATATCTGCACCAAGACTATTATTGGAATCAAATGAAGCCACCTTGATATTAACCATGTGTAGTGATAGGTTTAACAGCTACAGAACTAGTGTAGAGGTCAGAAGAATTGGGTTCCATATGCAGCTCTACCTTCAGTGTGTATGATCTCAAGACAAGGCATTGAACAGCTCAGAAACCGAGTGCCCTCAGTAAGGACCTCATTAACTCCACTGCTCCAAAGTAGATATTCAAAATACTTATCAATCAGTTCTACAAGGCCACTAACCGATCAGTCATGCAAGATAATTCTGCTGGCAGTCTGACTCTGTCAACATTTACACGTACTTACCATGTGCCAGCTATTTCACAGGGCTGTTGTGTGCATCGAATTAAATAATGTTTGTGAAAGCAGACCACAAACTCTACACAAAAGCAAGGTATTTTTAGTCTTTATGATGGTATATAATAAAAGATATGAAGGAAAGGGAGGTGAGACGCCAATTGCACCTGTTTCACTATCTTCCCTACCTTCTAGGAGTGGCCTGTCCCAAGTTTTAGAGCAGATGTCACCTTAAGCAGTAACGTGAGGAAGTGGAGATCTGAGCCAAGACCAGCACAGAACACAGCTTAACCTCAGAATATCAAATAGTAGTAAGAGCTAGCACTGAGTACTTTAGTACTGAGTGCTTTAACAAGGTTAGTCCTTGTTCGGAAAGATTTTATGCAGATTAACTCATTTAATCCTCACTGCTGAAGATGAGGGAAGAACTATTATTATCCTCTGTCCACAGATGAAAAAACCAAATCACATAGACTGATGAAGTAACTTGTGCAGCTTCCCTAGCTGGTAAATGTCAACTGGCTTTTTGTCCAGGTGAATGAGTCCATGTTCTTCACTAGTAGTCCCAAGCACACCCAAGCCTGGTGGGGAACCTGGGAGTGGAGTTGGGAGAAATGTTGCTGAAGGACTGGCAACCAAGAGCATTTTGGGTCACAAGCTGAGCCTGGAGGCTGGGTGATGCCTGCCAGAGAAGTACAGGTGTCATAACGCAAAGCCTCCCCAAGGAGCAGATCTCTCTGCTGCCCTTGCAGAGGATACACAAGACCCCGGATCTCCAGAAGCTCCTGGCTGGCAGGTGGCCAACAGGAACCCTTGCTTGCTCCCAGACATAAAGAACGGGGTGTCAGGGGCAGGAATGGGCACATAGTGCAGGTTTTCTATGACTCGAGCAGACAGGGTAAAGGAGAAGTGAGTCCTGGAGACCTCAGTGGCTTTTCAGGCTTTTATTGGGATTTACCAGGTATACAACAGGCAGGGGTGCAGGTGGGCCGGGAAGCTGGCAGGCCTCCCAGCCCCCAGCAAGTCTTCACTCTTTCTGGGCTCTCCAGCGTTCTCTCGCGTTCTCTCTGCTTCTGCTTGGTTCTCGGCTTCTCTTTTGCTGGCATCCCCGTGACGCTGCCCTTAAGAGCCCAGTCTTAGCCCAAGTGAATCCCATCTACACATGCCCACACCCTAATCCAGGTGCCCACCATCAGGCATGCATTCAGGACCTCAGGGTTCCATCATCTATCCTGCGGGAGGCCAGAAAAGCCTGACACTTTTACATTACCCTACACGGGGTTACCCACAGCTTGAGGTTGGGCAGTGCCTCAGCACACGGTGGAAGTCTTGGGAAGGTGGATGGGGAAATGTGACCCTCCTCCACTGGGAAAAGGTAACCACTTCAATGGGTTTGCCTTTGATACATGGATTAACCTTTAATTGTTGAGTCAACAAACCAGGAGCCTAGGCCTGAGCCCAGGTTTCTTTCTACAGAGGAGCCAAGCAAGAGAGGAATGAGGGCAGAGAAAGGGAGATTGGAGGAGTCTGAAGCTAGGTGGACATGCTCATACTATAAAGGGCTAGATCCTATTTTAGGTTTTACAGGCCATGTTCTTCTGTGTCGTACACCACCACTCCACTACCCCCAACTCTTTTAAACTGTCTAAACATTTGCAGTTCCAGTCTGTGGCTGGATTTGGTTTGTGGGTTACAGTTTGCCAACTTCTGCTCTAAAAACAATAACCTGAAACTTCTCCTATTTCCCTGAGTCTGCTCCTGTCCTCCTCCAGTCTTTTGGCCACTGAACTTGATTTAGGGTTTGGAGGGGCACTCTGATGAGGAAAGGGGCACGGAATTCTGATTCAGGAGATGCTTCGTGAAATCTGAGGTATGCTCCCCTGAGGTGCTCGGGTCTAACTCTGTTTGGCTCCCGGAAGGTGCGCTCTGGGGATTTTTATGCCACGCACAGCTGCACCCGTGAGCAGCTCTGCAAGAATTATGTTTCATGCCACATTCCATTTAGGAACTGATGCCCAAGACAATATTGCAGAGCAATGAAGAGAAACAGAGAGCAACCTTTCTTTCTCAGTACCCTGAAATGGAATGTTTCAGCACCTTTGGGAAGAGTGTACCTCAACAGGAAGATAGCAAACATTTTAGTAAATTTGACTCTCATTTATAATCTCTCCTTTAAGGAGAACAGCCATGTAATAAGGAAGTTCAGCTGTGGAAACAAGCAACTATATATATTTGTTAGAGGAATAACTAATTGTCCTACCGTCTACCCAAAAGTATCTGTCTCATAGCCCGACACAAAACAGTCTCCTCTTCCCACCTTGACCTTGAACTGCTAACCACTTAACTATTAAAAAAAAAAACAAAAACAAAAAACACCAGAGTGTGGTTTTAAAGCCAGGAGGTGGGGAGAGGGGAGGGACTTATGAAACATTTCTTTTTAACCTAAGAACTGGCGGAAAGCCATGATTTCCAAATAATTATTAGAACTTTCCAACACATTTAGCATGAATTAATGTTTCAGAGAGACTATTTATAATGGAATACAGGGGAAGGTTATTGATATAAGACAAGGACAGAAAAAATTTCAATAGGAACATCAAGTTTGGGAAGAAAATAATAAAGAAAGGAGAGACAGAGATAAACACCCCGTTGAATTCTGGTGCATAGTGACTTCAAAGTGGCTACTGGCTGGGACAGAAATGGGAAACATTTTCTTGGAGACAATTTCATCTCTTCCACAAATCCTGCCTAGGGTCTGCTTAAACACCTCCTGAACTCATTGCATTGCTCCTTACCTGGGCAGCTCACTGAAATCTTGTTGATAAGCATTCCTGTGTTGACCAAGGCAGGCCAACTAGACTACATATTAACCAAGAAACACTAATTAGAGAATTGCCCCACAATAAACTTTAGGAACTTGCTCTGTGGGGGGTTAAATTATAAATAATTATCTACTTGTAGTAGTCTAGGTCAATTACTACTTGGAAGTTCTAAAATAAAGTTTATCTTAAAGATCTCTTTAAACCCTATTAACATGTATATATTTGGAGGTTAGACCAAGCAGCAGTATCTTTTTTTTTTTTTTTAAGATTTATTTTATTTATACAAGAACCGGGGTACAGGCCAGATGCATGGGAGGGTGAGAGGACTCACCAGAGACAGAGTGGAGAACAGAACAGGCAGACTGACTGAAATACACCTTTGAGGAGAGCAACGGGTGAGACAGGAGAGGTCTGCTCGCCATGTAGGTTGCTCCAAGGCTGGTGGGGATCGAACCGGCACCGCAGAGGCTGCAGACAGCTTCACAGTGCTGCACTCAACCGACTGCACCACCAGGGAGGCCGCAGCAGTATCTTTCATCTACCCTAAACTAGACTTAGTGTTGCGGCCACACCGAGTTTCTTCCAATTCATCACAGCTGCCACACTTCTTCCCACCATAAAGCCTGAACACTCTCCTCTCTCTTCTGCCAGCACCCACACCATCCCTCTCCCTGGTTAAGTCTACACTTTTCTCTTACTGCAAGTCTTATTTCAAACATCACCTCTTTGGGAAGACTTTCCTGATCCCTGGACAAGATCAAATCCTATTATTCATATAATTTTGTTATAACAGGACTCTGTTCCTTCATAGTGCTTATCATGGTGGTCATTTTGTTTGTATTTGTCTTATTATTTGATTTATAGTCTACTTATTCACTAGACCTTGAGCTTCTTTATGACAAAGATTATCCTTGTTTTTTTTATTAATGAACAGGACACAGAGTTAGCATTCAAGGTGAGCACAATTTTATGATACACATCTGGAATAATAGACCAACTTTTTGTTTGGGATCTTTAAGAAGTTTACTACTTATAAAAGTGATAAAAAAAAATGAAACACTGTACAAACATGATGTAAACCTATTCTCTGATAAATTCATAGAAGTATGAGAAACAAAGCTATTGGATATATTTGGTATATTGTTCTAAAGGGTCAACTTATTCATGGGTAGTTTGTGTGTGTAGGAGGTATTTTTATAGCATAACTAAGAGATATTTTGGAATTTTAAGATAAAAAAGAAATTTTAGAGATCTTTTGAGCTGTGGGCAGAGCATTTAAGGCATGCTCCTAAGATTTCCCCCACCCCCAATTCTTACCCTAGTCAGCCGGCAGGGACATGAGCTTCACCATTAATAGTATTATGGTGGAAACATTGAAATATGCTTTTATTTATTTTTTTAAGATTTATTTTATTTATTCAAGAACTGGGGTACAGGCCAGATGTGCGGGAGGGTGAGAGGAGTCACCAGAGACAGAGCGGGGAACAGAACAGGCAGGCAGACTGACGAAATACGCTGCTGCGGGGAGCAGTGGACAAGACAGGAGAGGTCTGCTGCGCCATTTGGGTTGCTCCGAGGCTGGCGGGGATTGAACCAGCACTGAAGAGGCTACGGACAGCTTCACAGCTCTGTGCTCAACCACCTGTGCCACCAGGGAGGCCCTGAGATATGCTTTTAAAAGAGGATTATAAGACACCCCCTAAATTAGGAAGAAGTCCTTTTTTTCTCTAATCTATTTTAAATGTGAGATTAGAATATTAGTAATAGGTAACACCCATGCCCTCCCTCTAGCATTTTCTCAGACCTAAATCAGTATGTGAGAGAACATTCTTTCCTAAATTACATAATCTCAACATTAAAAAATATATATCCCTATGATTTATAGAGAAAATATTTGAATGAATAGAGTGTTATGGAAATCTCAGTATTGTCATAGGCAGATCAGACTTGCATTTGGTGAACCCCTTAAATGTGCTGCCCCAACTTGATTTAATGTAAGAGGCACATATAACACAAAAACAAAAAATGAAAGTTTATAAAAGACCCACTCTACCCACAAAGTTTAATAAATGTTATTTAATTGTTTTCCACAGCTATATTCCAGATAAACTTGAAAATGTCAAGAAAAGTAGTGATGGTATTTAGGGAACTGGTCAACTTTGGATTTAAATTTAAGTTTTTGAAATGAAATTTCCTCAAAACTTGTGCTTTATTTTTTTTTTAAGATTTTATTTATTTATTTTTGTGTAGAAGAACTGGGGTATATAGTCCAGAGCTGCATGGGGTGAGAGGATTCACCAGAGAGACAGTGGGGAGCAGAGCAGGTAGATTTAGATTTACTGAAATACACTGCTGAAGGGAGCAGTGGGTGAGACAGGAGAGGTCTGCTACGCCCTAAGTAGGTTAGCTCTCTGGCAGGGGCTCAAACTCAGGCCCCTGGGGTGATAAGGATGAGACTTAACCCCTAGGCCACCAGAGAGGCCCAAAATTTTTGCTTTAGAGACAATGCTGTTATCAGAAACAGACATCCCGGTAAATACATACAAACACAAACACACATGAATGAAGAAGGTCAAGAGGAGTTTAGGGGACAGGTTAAAGATTTGTTTCTTTTATCTGGAGATTATTTTCTTCAACAATGATCCTGTGATTCCACATTCATAAAATAAATCATTTATAATTTAAGCAAAATAACATCACATGCCTACATAGCTATAGAAAATGTCTTGTGGGGGCTAATATGAAACGAGGGATAGAACACGTGTTTGGAGTTTGTTCTATTCTAAGGGGCTGACAGTCGGTAGAAAGGCTTACAAACCACTGTTTATGATTCATACTCCCTTCTACCCACTCTTCCTCGCCAAACTCTCAATACCATGAGGGCTTCTTAAGCTCTCCTGTGGTTTTATTTTATTTATTTATTTTCTAAAGATTTATTTATTTGTTTGTTTGTTTATTAAAGATTTATTTATACAAGCACTGGGTACAGTCAGAAGCGCGGGAGGGTGAGAGAATTCACCAGAGCCAGAGCGGGGAGCAGAGCAGGCAAAACGACCAAAGTACACTGCTGAGGGGAGCAGCAGGCGGCGGGAGAGGTCTGCGCGCCATGTGGGACCCTCCTCTGGTGGCCGGGGAGCAGCCGGGGATCGAACCAGCGCTGCATAGGCTGCTGGCAGCTTTGCAACCCAGCGCTCAACCGCTGGGTTTTAAATCCACTGCTTCCCACCATTCTCCAATCAACCAACTTCTCTGTTTGTAGGGACTCAAAGAAAGAGTGGCTAACGCATGATGACACAGGGTGTTTTTCACCCAAACCAACCTACATTCAATCTATGTGACACATTACTAGGTAGTGGTTAAGGTACCAGTTCCCTCCTCTTGTGCTCATCCTCATCCTACCTTGTCTTAGTAGCCACAAGGGTAGCCGCTAGCTAAGTGCAGGTTATGTTCTCTCCTCCAGTCAGAAAACAATAGAATTTGAAACTTATCTTGGATATTCCTGATCTGACCTGAAATGAATACCAGAATCCTCAGATCTATCTGACTGCACATACTTTAGCCAGTTGGATCTCAATCCCGGTGCCACTAGGGAGGCCAGGACACCAAACTGCCTCCCCTCTGATCATAGTATACTATTGCCCTTCCCCTGGTCCAGCACATGGGTATGGGGTGGAGAGAAACCCACGCCTGTATCCCAACCATGAGGCTGAAAGTAACCTTTCAAATGGATCTTGCCACACCATTTTCCTGGAGGCAAAACTTGGTGGCATTCCTTCTAGTCCAGGTATTTCAATGGCCTACCTCCTCTGACCTTCACCTCCTCAGTCCTTATTTTCCTTCCAACTCTGCACACCCACTTCCTCCCCTAGGCTTATACCAAATTTGCAGTTCCTCTCTTCAACCATCAGCTTTGATTTCCAGCCCTGATTTGGATCCTTGGCCTAAGTCTGATTTGATCTGAAAGGTTGCTAGGTTTCTGCTAACTCTTCCTTCCTTCACCTCTTGTCATTCTAGCTCTGCACCCCGACAAGCCCTTTCACACGCATGTATGCATACACACATGTGCACATGAACACAACCACATACACACACACACATTGCAAAGGGAGTGAAGTATTCAGATCACTTGTAACAATGGTATTTCCTCTGAACAGGAAAGAAATCTAATCTCGGTCATTTTTTTCTTCCTCATATGACTACCTTCCCCACTAGTACCCAGCATGCCCCCTGGATGGTTACTAGTATATCAAGTGACTGGCTCCAGTGCCTAAGGGGGGACTCCAGTTAACTCTGCAATAGTCCTAAATGCCGACTTCTTGGGAAGAATCTTCCAGCAGATGCTAAGGCTTATTAGACACCAAAATGAGTTATGGAAGAAGTTTTAGATTCTCACTCCCTGGAGGTCTTTAAACGCAGGATGGATTCTCACCTGTCTGGGATGATTATGTGGGATACTGCTGGTAGGCCAGAGGATACACCAGCTCATCATCAATACGTGATATTTATTAAACTCCTGGGCATTCATGATACTATGCTAGATTCCCTATATGTTAAAAAATATTTTTAAAGACACAGTTCCTATTCTCAGAGAAGTTTTTAACTAATGAAATAAAAGCTTTATATGGGGGTAAAAAAGGATATAATGAATGCCTACAGGCTTTAAATTTTCATGACATGCAGGTTTCTCATTTTCTTTCATTCTCTTTGTAAACCTCTTAGTTTTAGTATGGGGCTACACAGAGCAAGATTTCCAATGAGCAAATTTTTCTAGCTCTATTTTCCAGGAGCTATGACTGCTGAAAAATGTGAGCAAATAACAGAAGAATTAAGTGGGGCAGAAATCACAAAATGGTCTCAGTTCTATCATGCAGAAAGCAAGAAGCTGCTAGATTTGATCTCAAAGGATCCTTGACTTTCTAACATCCTGAGATTCAAAGTCAAGGAGTAATTAGGGTCAAGGTAGAAAAAAGGAATATAAGGGGGTGGGAAGAGAGCAAATTATTGAATATTTTTCTTATCAGAACCGCAAAGTAGTATTATCCAGGGGTCTATTTGAGGCCAGATTTTTGGCAGACAAATAAGGTTATGTTCCTGGAAAGCCAGCAAGATCATCTAAATGCTCTCTGGCTGAGTGCAGGAGTAGCCCTATGCCACATTTTGTGCAGGAGAAGCACCATCTTACTCCCTCTGTAAAGCACTGAAGATGTGGCCGTGCACTATGCAGCCTCAGATCTGTGCTGTCTAGATTGCACAAAGCCCAGAAGGCCAAGTTGAAGTTGCATTTATGTTCACTCCCACATCCCCAACAAAGTTTCTTTCTGGGCTACTTCCTTTGTCCTTCTCACACATAATGATAGGACCATTGAGAACCTCAGTCAGCACACCCAGGTCCTTTGTGTCTCTTCTGATTGGACCAATAAGACCTAGATACACCTTTTTCCTCTGGGACCTAGTGCTGTGCCAAGGTGCAGGGCTTGCCCAAAGGGGTGTGATGGAAGCTACCCTCAAATCATGCCACTGGTGCTGTGCCTAACCTAATAGCACAGTAGTCTGGTATGTAATGAGAGAATTTTGAAAAATTCTATATGTTTATTTCTCTGTCTGAATCAAATAACTAATTACATGTAACTTACGATTTTCTCTAATTTTTCTGCATATAAAGAGATGCAAATGGACCAAGTCTCATCATTATTGACTTCTAAACATAATCCCTTTTTTTTTTCCCACTGAAAGAAAAGGTGGATAATTTTCCCTTTAACTTTCAGGAAAACTGGTATTGTTATAATGTAATATTCATGTACAGTTCATTGGCTATTTTTCCCCTTCTAGGAATTTATAGGAAACAGGGAGTATGTAACTATGCTGCTTTTCAATTCAGTGAAATCCTTTGGCTAAAACTACTTCTTGTTTCTGCTATCTTAATATAACTCAGTGAATAGCTGAAGACATAATTTCTAGACTACCCACAGCTACTGACAACATTGGTTTAATTATTTTTTAAAGATTTTTATTTATTTATGCATAGAAGATCTGGGGTGTAGGCCAGAGGTGCAGGGAGTGAGAGGATTCACCAGAGAAGGAGCAGAACAGGCAGATCTACTGAAATACATTGCTAAGGGGAGCAGTGGGACAAACAGGAGAGGTCTGCTGCTCCATTAAGTAAAACATGTAAGTTGAATTTACATAGGTAAATACATGTGTAGTATAATTTAAATTTTCTAATAATTCAGTCAAGAATTAACTGCCTTTGAGAAGAAAGTATTTAGCTTGTTTCACTCAAATTACACACACACACACACACAAAATTGGTATGTCATTGGCAAGTTTTCACCATATTTAGTGAGTCTAGTTATTTTACTAAATATTTATTTTTTTAAAGAAGTTATTTTTTATTTTTTAAAGATATATTTATTTGTACAAGCACTGGGTACAGTCAGAAGCGCAGGAGGGTGAGAGAATTCACCAGAGCTAGAGGGTAGAGCAGAGCAGGCAGAATGACGAAGTACACTGCTGAGGGGAGCAGCCGGCAGCAGGAGAGGGCTGAGCGCCATGTGGGACCCTTGCCCGTGCTGGGGATCGAATCAGCACTGTAGAGGCTGCGGGCAGCTTCGCAACCCAGCGCTCAACTGCTGCGCCACCAGGGAGGCCTTTACTAAGTGTTTAAAGGAAAACTCTTAGGTTATAATTTTGTCTACATCTTAACATTTTAGGCTAATAAACACTAGCCCACTAAGTTGTTTTCAACATTAAAGAGTTGATCTATTTTTAAAACTTATATAACTTCTCCTAGAATACAATGATAAATCTTTTTTACACTTTTGTCGTTAAACAGTGGTATCCTAAGTGATGATTTGCCCAAATTCCTGACAGTTCAGAAAAAAGGGTTTTAAACAGAGAAGATTGATAATGGTTCATCTTTCATTCAAGTAATAAATTTTCCAACCAGATGTTTAGCAGGTACTCCAGTTTCCAAGATGGAAATAGTTTTATTCGTTTGTAATTACCTATTAAAAGCTGGTAGTTTCAAAGGCCAAATCCATGCAAATGAACACTTGGTGTTCTCGACTATACCTGGCAGAGAGTAGGAGAGAGCAAAGCTTCCCTTTGCCATAGTAGGCCCCTGGGATCAAGCTGATTCAATACATCAAGAGGAATAGGGTTGTAGCTTATTTCCTCATGACCTGTGAGGCTTTGAGCTATTTGCTTAACCAGTCTAAACATTTAAATCTTTGTTAACTGAGGATATCTACCTAGAAGAGCATTTGTAAATATTTTAAATATTATATGTAAATTATTAATTATATTGTTTTTCACATAGATGTTCAATGAATGGTAGTTGTGCCGTTGAGTGCTGTTTGTTTTCCTCCCTCCACACTATCAATTCCTTGAGAGTGAGAACTACAGCTCCTGGTACCGATTGTCCTGTGTTGCTGATGACCAGTACAGACCTGTTGAGTTGAAATCTCATTTTTCAGAAGTATTTTAAAATAATCTTTTCCTTAGAATTTAAGCCTCTGTACCTGACTTATCTTTCTCTTCAACTTCCTAAAATTTAATTTCCAGGTGTCTTGAAGCATATTTGACATCGTTCGATATCACACAATGGAAGGTGACCTGGGTGCTCTCTCTCGCTCTCATAAGAATTGAAAACAAAGCAGTACTTTCATCTGATTGTTTCCTTTACTCTCTGAGAGGTAACACTGTCAGAAAAGCAAATCACTAATTTATCAGATACTTTATTTTTAGTACAATGAGATGCCCTGATAACAGAAGCCCCCTTTACTGCTAAACCTTTCTTGTGCCCATTTTGCATCTGTTGATAGCAGGTTGATTACAACATACATCCAGTCAAGACAAATTAATTTTATCTTATCTTGGTCAAGTATACTATTATTATGACAGTGCAGACCTAAAATATCAAGTTTCTCTCTTCTATTTCTTTTCTGGGACTCTCCCTTGACTCAGAATCTAGGTTCAGTTTCTTTGCACTCAGGTCCTCATCCATCCCCTAATGAGAAAATGAGCTTATCCTTTCAGGCATGCATATTTCTAAAGACAAGTGGTCTTTTCTCATTTCAGGCCTGAGTTCTTTAGTCCACTTTTTCTTTGATTCAGTTAGAAATGCTTTCAGTTGCAAGTAACAAAAAACCAACTTTTAAAATGAAGAGCATATGAGTGAATGAATGAATGAATAAATGGTTGAACAGAGGAATGCCCTGGTTGAAGGAAGCATTGTGCTAATTGGGATTAGTGGTGTCCTAAGGGACTGTTTTAATGATTTAATATTCCTGTTTATGGACCATACCAGATCAATAATAAATACCCCATAAGCCCATTTCATCCAGTTTAGGTCAAGCTTTCTCATCCTCTCCTTTTCCCCTCTCCAGCTATCTCCAACTAGTAGTGTTCCGGATAAGTATTTAATGCTACTTCTGTCAAACAAGTCTACTTGTATGAACTTATTATTAACACAAATGGGCCAGATGTTGTCTATAAGTATTTGACCACTTTTATACTTATTGCTCCCTTATTTTGCAGGGACTAGAAACCTGGGAACATTTCTTATATTCCATTGCCAGATACAATTGGGCCTTAGTACCTCACATATTGGTGAGAGATTTGGAAGGCAGAAGAAGAAGGTAACTGCCTTTGGCTTTTCCCTTTGTTGATGGAGATAGGCAGCCTTTGTCATTTCACCCCCCAGGGCTCAAGACTGTGAAGTCAGCAGGGTTTCCAGTGGCCTCCAGACTCTAGGAGGCAGAAGCTCTTTGATGCTTTGTGTGAGGATATGCCAGGCACCACCCTGCTCCCCAGGGAAGATACAAAGGGAACAAATAATAAGTCAGAGTAGGAATAAGCTCTCATTAACACACTTCTATCAGAAAACTTTCCCCTTCATTTATTTGAAATTGGAATATACATATCACAGAAACTTAGTGGAAGACATGAAGGAGTTTTTCCATAGTAAATAAATAAATAGTTGATCATCAAGTCAAGAGTTCTTTTTATAATGACTCCACTTTTATCTGTGAACCAAGATAGCTGGCATTTCTGTTAACATAATAATATAAGAAATAATTATATTGGATAATTAAATGCTTTTTAGATCATCTTAGGGGGATATTTCTGTTCTGTTTCTCTTATTTGACATTATACTAATATTATAGTATTATAAGAATTTCAAACATGTCACTTAATATGCATTGTTCTGGATGGGAAAATTAAAGAGGGATATTTTGGCTTCTTTATGTGGATATACTAGGAAATATTTTATTTATTTATTTTTATTTTTTGCATCATTGTTCATTTTTAAACAATGATTGTCTCCCTGCTCCCCCCGCCCCATAGAATTTTACTAGGAAATATTTTTAAAATATATTGGACTCAAAAATGATTCTACTCTAAAGTGGAAAATAGAGTTTTCCAGATATTCAAATAAAAATATATCCATGAGTGTACCTAGATATTTAAATAGATATTTGAATGTTTATAAAAATTATCCTCACACTTTGTTTTCTTTTTAAAAATTAGAAATTAACAAAATTTAAATTTATTATTAAGTACACAAAGAATATGTTCACATTACAAACATTTTAAACAAAACAAAACTGACAGCGTTTCTCCACCCTGAGAGATGAGGCTGTTAGCCCACTGACCCTGGCAGACATCTTGCTTCCCAGATCCTTCCGGCAACCATATAACTCCAGTTACTTTTATTGTTATATTGTTATGGTTGGTAACAATTTTTGTTGGTAACATTTTGAATTTTTATAACTTTAATTAAGTCTTTAATGCTTTGTAGGTTGACTCTAAAAGATGAAAAGTAATAAACAGCACTTACATTATCATGACTGGGTAAATACTGTTCACTACAGAGATAAACAATGTGATGTGTTTTCTTCTCTATTGTTCCAATGTCACAACACTAGTAAGAGGCAAAAAATATTATAATGAATTCTTCTTATTCCAGTCTACCAATTGCTAAGTTCACATAACACTTAAAAAATATCAGCATCATACCTTCTCTCATGGAGTTTTGTTTTTATGTTTTTCCCCTGATTTTTCTAATTACATTGATTGCATGCCTTTTTCCCCTGCTACATGTAACAGTCTAGGCATCGAAGTGCTATAATTTACTTCCTACTCCACCATTGTTGAGCATTTAAGTTGTTTTCATTTTCCCACTATGAACATGTTGCTCATGCATCATTATGCACATACAAATTTCTGTAGGATAAAAATCTAGAGGTGGAATTGCTGGGTTGAAGGGAATGTGCATTTTAATAACTACTGCCTAATAGCCTGAAGAAAGGTATCGCTATCTATATTCCTACCAACATTCCACAAGAAATTATAATTCTGTATAGCATTTCTCAGACTTTTATTAATCATGTTGATCATTTGGCCAAATTGAGAAGTTAAAAGTATCTCATTTTCATTTGCTTTTTCTTGTTTAATACTGGGGTAAAAAGCATCATTATATTATTTATTGGCACTTGGTATTTCTTCTGTGCTGCATTATTTCCCTCCTCTTTGTTATGTTTAGGATTCTTTATCTATTTTGTATGTTAATTCCTTTTTTTTCCTGTTGAACAGATTACAATTATATTCTCCAAATATATCAACTTTTCTTTAGTTTTGCTGTGTCTTTTCTCAAAGACAAGTTTTAATTTTTATGTAGTTAAAAATCACCCTTTCTCCCTTATGGGTTTTATACTGTCTTGCTTAAGATGGACTTCCTTAGCCTAGGGGGATAATTATATCCTCTTGTATGTCTGAAAATACTTTTATAGATTTTTCTTTACATTTAGCTCTTTAACCCATCAAAAGTGTTTTGTTTATATATAGTAGAGATAATTTTCTTCATTCTGTATGTGTGTTTGACAGACTGTACAAATTCTCCAACTCATGAGCAGAAAGGAGACATAATAACATCTGCCCCCTGTGCCATTTTAATCACAGCTCCCTATTTATTTCTCTCCTACTCCTGAGGCAACACTGGTCCATGTGACATACTTCAACAGGCCTTTCTAATGTTATGAGCAATTCCAGCACCAACTAAATTCCTATTCTTTTCTTTCTCTCGAAGGCTATGCTGGGGTTCAGCTATATGCAGTTCTCTCCTTTATAAAAAGAAGACTGAACTTTGCAGCTCCTATGCAGTTAGTTCATGCTATGCACCAGTCCCGGCAGAAAACTTCTGAGTAGAAGTGGATTGTGATTTGCATGTCACTTCAGACTAGGGTGTAAGAACCTGCTTGACCATGTAGTTATATTCTGAGCCCTTGCTTGAGATAGTGGGGCCACATGGGAGCAGCCTGTGGACTGGAGGACAACTGCTCTGCTGACTTGCTCAACCTACAAAAGACATGTTGTAACCAATAAATAAACTCCTATGTGTTAAGCCACTGAGATAATTGGGCTTGCATTTTATTACGACATCAAAGGGCAAATGAATGAATGGCCTTAATTCCCACTTGACTCTGTTCTATTTTATTTTTCAAAGCTGACAGATTGCAAACTTTGGTATTTTATCATTTGTAACAAATCTCTTGCAAAATACCTTGCAAGTGATGTGAGAAACACCAATATCATTTATTCATTATTTAAGGATATTTATTGAATACATACTCAGAACCAGGCTCTGTGAATAAAATGAGAATACAAGAGAACTTCCTGGTCTCTCTCCTCATGGCTTGGCAGCAATCCCAAGAAGAGGTGGCCGTGCAGGGAATCATTAAGGGTATAGTTCTGGAGTTAAATACACTGTTTAAGTCCTGGCTTTGCCTTTATCTGGCTGAGTTGCCTTAGGTAAGTATCTTAACCTTTTGGTGCCTCATTTCCTCATCAATAAAATCAAGAATTAATGAGTTAATACTTGTAAAATATTTAGCACAGGGCTTGACAAATGATACTCGACTAATATTAGTTATTATCACTATTGGGGCCATCACCTGAATGACATGCAGGTGCATGGGGTAAGCATGGGTGCTTACCGTTAGAAAATTAGCAGAAAAATCCTAGGCAGTAAGAAGCCGGGAATATGAAAAATATAACTTGTGCTGTCATCTTTTATTTTTAATGTTTAATTTTTAATGTTCCAGGGCGTCTGACTTAACAAAAAACAATACTCTATTTTTAGATGGCCTATAAAAGAGTGATAAGTTTAGTTTTCGAACTCTGAAATTCTTAGCTTATGAAGACATTATAAGAACTGTGTATATTTAGCTTATGAACATATATTGCATGTTTATACATATACTTAAAATTGTATAGATACACAGACATTTAAGTGGAGCCACTTTCTATAGAGGGTACCAGATTTGTTTTGAACCCTGAACTTAACATTTTTCTGTTACCCAAGATCACAGAACTAGTCAGCGACAATTTCAGAAACATGAAATCAACAAATGTTCTTATCATAACCTTGTCTCCAAGAAGAAATAACCACCTTTGACTTACTAGAGCTGCAGTCAACACGGAAAAGATAGTAATACATTACATATGCACACATTTTTATTGCTAGACCATATAACCTTGTCTTCAAAGGAGGTTTCAATATTTTCTATGTAAATACACACCACTTCCTTTGTACACCACGATAGCTAAATTATTAATAGATCAGTAGAAGGCAAGGTCTTTGGTGGATTGTAGATCTAATATTAGGTCAATTACAGGCGCTTATTTTTTTCACCCTATAAAAATATACTATACATTTATATTATGATCTCTTCTAAACCACCAATCAAATCCCTTAGGGAAAGGGAAACCAATATCTATTGTAGTCCTAATGTTTATAAGCTAGGAATTATGAAAGAGAGACTTTACATAAATACAGTCATTTAGGAAATACACAATTAAGTTAAATATATATATTATGCTTTTTTTTTTTTTTCCAGTTTTACAGGTCACAGAAAAAAGAACCCACAGAAAACTGTATCAGGGTTAAAAAACTATGATCATTTCATCATCATAATTTTGCTGAGGTTGAATATTGCCTCTAGTACCATATAACCTCTGGATTTGTACATGAGTGTCTTGTGTTTATATGTTGATTGCAATCAATATGTAACTGTTGTCAAAATATGTGAAATATGATCAGCAAATTTTTTAGAAGATTCTTATATCTCTCTACTACTGAATGAGAAAAGCACTCCCTGAGAAAACCAGAGTCAATGAATTGATGTATATCCTTCAGATTTTTTTCCTGTGTGTCTATATATTGTGAAATTCACTTCCCAAATGACACATCCAAAATATAACTACATTTTCTGTGTTAAAGACACCATCTTTTCACTTTTTCCATACACCTGTGTATAATTTATGTATCAAATAGCATGTTGTTGGTTAATTAATTTGTTTCCAATTTTCCCAAACAATGACTTATCCTAGGGATATCGCTGACATAAATTCTTTTCTTTTTTTTAAAGATTTGTTTTATTTATTTATATAAGAACTGGGGTACAGGCCAGATGCATGGGAGGGTGATAGGATTCGCCAGAGACAGAGTGGAGAACAGAACAGGCAGACTGACGAAATGCACTGCTGAGGGGAGCAGCGGGTGCAAAAGGAGAGGTCTGCTGCGCCATGTGGGACCCTCACTGGCTGGTATGCACCCATGCACCATCACCACGGTCCCTTGTGCTCCTCCTTCCCTCCCCCTGATCCCTCTCCCTCTTCCTCCCCTGCAGGATTTTACTGGTTTATAATTGTCTGTTTTTGTTTTGTTGTGTTTTGTATTGTTATTGGGTTTTTTTTTTTAAAACTGATGTCTAATTTGGTTCCCTTATATTCCTGCTATAAGTGAAACCATCTGATATTTTTCTTTTTCCTTCTGACTTATTTCACATAATTCCTTCTAGCTCCATCCATGTTGCTGCGGATGGCATGAGTTTATCTTTTTTGATTGCTGAGTAATATTCCATTGTGCTGACACAAATTCTTCAGAACAGATCCCAGGACTATTCAAGTAATAGTACGTGGCTAGGCCCCTGTTCACCATGGTCAGTGCACAGCCCCTTCATCCTTCTCTTTCCCAAGCAAGCACATGGAGGAAACAAGGATATGGTAATCCATGGACAGTGGATCCCAATCTCAATTCTGATTACTAATTAAAATAATTACTTATCATCCATGGGATAACTGGATGTAAATCTCCATTCTAATTACTGAGTAATTTTGATTAAGCCATTTTAGATAATCTGTAAAATGGGGGAACTAGATTAAAATGGAGGGACAACAGATCAGTTGATCATTTGGATTACCCAAGAAAATCAATATTTCTGGGTTTGATATTTCACTGTTGAATGTAGATCTTGTCAGCAAGTCTTGGGAATCTGTGTCTTCACAAACTCCCTGAGTGCTTCTGATGTGCTGTAGGCTGGGACCCACTGGACCAGTTTGCCCTCAAGGCCCTCTCCTGCTGTGGCTCCTTCAGCCTTTGTACTTCCCTTCCCATCACCCTGGGCCCCAGGCAGTTTTCCTTACAACCCCCAAGTTTGTGTGTAATAGCACTGGGAGAACAAAGGTAGTTGAAGGTAGTTAAAAAGCAAAATTCTTCAATCTTTAAAAAAAGCAAATTGAAACTGACATAATAAAAGAAGTTAATTTCTGTTTCTTATTAGTTTACCAATTGTTCTATTAATTTGGCTTAAAAATTTGTACTTTTGTTTCAAAGCCCAATTAAAATTTTTCTTGATGTTCAAATAGATGTCATGTGGCAAGTGACAAGTGAGCTTATGGGATTACAATGGAAGACTCCAAAGTCACTCGTAGTTCTAAAATTGATGATTTTATTTCAGATGGTTTTATAGATGCTAGGAAAACACACAATCAACTCTACATGTCCAGTTGGCACGTCTAACTCTACAAAGCATGCCCAACTCTGCAAGGAATATACTAACATAAGTTGTTTTTTGAAATGCAGCTGTTTCTGGGAGAGTAAAAATATACTGATTCAAAGGTAGAAAAACAGGGTTCAACGAAAATCTGTTTTCAGCTTGTTGCTGAATATCATTTCAATGAAGCTAATAGAGAAGACTTTGAAATCAGATTAGTGTTTTCAGTTCTCATTCTTAAATAAATGCAGGTAAAACATTTCTAACGCGCCTCGGTTTCTTATTAGTATTTACATCTTGGGCCTCCCCGGTGGCGCAGCGGTTGAGCGCTGGGTTGCGAAGCTGCCCGCGGCCTCTGCGGCGCTGGTTCGATCCCCGGCTGCTCCCCGGCCACCAGAGGAGGGTCCCACATGGCGTGCAGACCTCTCCTGCCGCCCGCTGCTCCCCTCAGCAGTGTACTTCGGTCCTTCTGTCTGCTCTGCTCCCCGCTCTGGCTCTGGTGAATTCTCTCACCCTCCCGCGCTTCTGACTGTACCCAGTGCATGTATAAACAAACAAACAAACAAATAAATAAATAAAACATGCCTCTATTAAAAAAAAAAAATTTACATCTTGCCCATAAGAGGAATAAAGTCAGTGATTCAGAGAGGAAACATACATATTTTGAAAGTAAATAGTAACTACATTTAACTTTTCTTTATGACTGCTGTAAAATGAAGATTATCTCTCGGAGTGCTAAAAAGACAAAAGAGAACATGAGGATTTTGAGACCTAAAATGTATCATCTTAAGCATAAAAAAGCTTTGCTATTTTAATTTATCAATTAAGACACAGACACGTGTAACGATGAGATTATAATAAAAATATGAACTTTTTATTCAGAGATCATACTCTATGATAGCATCTGCATTTTCAATGGATACTTAACAAAGTGAATTAACACTTTCTATCAAATATCAATCCCATAATGGATTATTATAATTGCATAATATTCACTTCTGCATTCTAATTTATATCATCTGATGTAATAAACCATTTGGCCCAGAATCAGTAATATGATCAAATAAAACTATTGTTGAAGACATTTAAAATGGTGAGTTGTTTTCTGCATTGTACTTTACTTAGAATGTAATATTGCAGAACCAAAGTACCATAGATTACTGTTACTGGGAGTCATTTATCTTGCTTCGATAACAAAACTAGTATTAAATATAAAACCTTCATAATACCATACAACAAAGAAAATATCATTAAAATAACCCCAGGGCTCCAACTTAAGTTCACAAAACAAAAAGAAACTTTGAATTAGAATTGTTGTATAGCCTCAATTTACTATTTCTAGACTTGGAGGAGAGAGTTAGGGAATTTCTCTCTCCTTGGGGACAGAGAAGATTGTCATGAAATTAAAAAGCCATAGATCAAGGATCTTTCCCTTTTTTTGTAAGGGAAAATGATTTTTAATTTTCCCAGAACTTAGAGATCTTTGTTAGTAAATGTAGTGGAGAGGGACCATTCCATCATCTATTTCCCCAGAATCCCACAGGGTGTGAAAGGAGTAGCTGGTTGGTGAGGTGTAATAATCTACTCTGGTTTGTAGTAATTTGTGTATTTGTCTTATTTTTTCCACGGGACTATCCATCTCCTATGGGAGCGATTTGTATTTTTTGTGTCTTTTAAAAAAAGATTTGAAAAAGAATAAACAATAAAAAAATTTAAAAAAGAAAAAGAATAACTTTTTTTATTTATTTATGCATACAAGAACTGGGGTGTGGGCCAGAGGTGTGTGAGGGAGGGGTGAGAGGATTCACCAGAGACAGAGTGGGGAGCAGAACAGGCGGATCTACTGAAATACACTGCTGAGGAAAGCGGTGGGTGAGACAAGCCCCAAGGCTAGAGATAGCTTAATGGTGCTGAGACTTAATCCCTATGCCACCAGGGAAACCTTATTTTTTGTGTCTTTATTAAAAGGATCTTGAAACAAGGAGAGCCTCCTTGCACCCAAAATGACTTTAATGGTTTGGCATTGCAAAGGTGGATCTGGAAGTGAGTTTGGGTTTAGAAGTGATTTCATTAAATTAAAACTGATGACTTACACACTGTAGGGAGGAAAATTTGGTGTACTCAAATTAGGGCAATTGTAAGGAGAGGGTTAGGAAGAAGAAAGTGAGGCCTAGGGTTATCTCTTCTAGTGTTTTGGGAGTAGAGTTGAAAGATTGAGGAAAAACTGTGGTTCTCTTTAAAGTTCCATAGATGGTACAAAGTAAATGCTTTCACTTTCTCACTGCACCGGGCACATTCAGTAAAGTCAATGAAATAACAAAAGCATGTGAGAGAAGAATGCAGGCAGAAGGAGGTGGAAATTGAGTAGAGGTTGCATTTCATGGTTAGTTGATGCTGCTGGGAATAGAAAAAAATATGAATAAACTCTTCTAATTTTGCAAAGCCAAGAAATCAGAGCCAGAGGGGAGCATAAGAATACAACTTTGCAGACATCACAGTAATCTTGGGCGAGGATTTGAGACTTGCACAGCAGCTATGGTTACAATGGACAGGGTGACCTCAGTCTGAAATGAATTTTCTTTTTTTTTTTTTTTTTTTTTTTTTTTAAAGTGCTCAATAACATTTATTTTTTTTTTTTTTTTCCATTTCTTTTTTTTTTTTTAATCTTAAATTTTAATTTTATATTCCCCCATACAATTGCAAACGCCCCATTCTGACCCCAATCCTTCCCCTCCCGCCCCCCACCCCCAAAAAGTGTCTCTGGTTCATAGTTTTGTTTTGATTTTGATTTTCACTTTCTTATATTCATTTTCCTGGTCCCTTATTTAAGTTTTCTAGATTCCTGCTATGAGTGAGACCATCCGGTATTTTTCTTTTTCTTTTTGGCTTATTTCGCTGAGCATGATCCCTTCCAGCTCCATCCATGTTGCTGCAAATTGCATGTGTTTATCTTTTTTGAATGCTGAGTAATATTCCATGGTATATATGTACCACATCTTCTTGATCCAGTCATCTACTTTTGGGCATTTGGGTTGTTTCCAAAGCTTAGCTATTGTAAACAGTGCTGCTATAAACATAGGGGTGCAGGTGCTCTTTGGAATTGATGTTTCTGTGTCCTTTGGGAAAATACCTAGGAGTGGAATTGCTGGATCATATGGAAGCTCTATGTTTAGTAGGTCCAGAAATCTCCACACAGCTCTCCATAGTGGTTGGACCAGTTTGCACTCCCACCAACAGTGCAGAAGAGTTCCTTTTTCTCCACACCCTCGCCAACATTTGTTGTTGCTAGTTTTTTTAATATGTGCCATTCTCACTGGTGTGAGATGGTATCTCATGGTAGTTTTGATTTGCATTTCCCTGATTACAAGTGATGTTGAACATTTTTTCATATGTCTGTTGGCCATTTGCATTTCCTCTTCAGAGAAGTTTCTTTTTAGCTCTTCTGCCCATTTTTTGACTGGATTATTTTCTTTGTTGTTGCTGAGTCTCATCAGCTCTTTGCAGATTTTTGTGATCAGTCCTTTATCATTAGTGTTGGGTGCAAAAATGTTCTCCCAGTTGGTGGGGTTTCTCTTTGTTTTTGTTATTGTCTCTTTTGCTGTGCAGAAGCTCTTTAATTTGATGTAGTCCCAGCTGTTTATCTTTCTCTTCACTATCACTGCTTTGGGTGATGTGTCTGTAAAGATGTCTTTGATGTGCAAATCCCGTAGTGTTTCGCCTATATTTCCTTCTATGTATTTTATGGTTTCAGGTCTTATGTCTAGTTCTTTAATCCATTTTGAGTTGATTTTTGTGTATGGTGTGAGGTAGTGGTCAAGCTTCATTCTTTTGCATGTAGCGACCCAGTTTTCCCAGCACCATTTATTGAACAAACTTTCTTTGCTCCAATGCATAGTCTTTGCTCCTTTGTCAAAGATTAGTTGACCATAAATCTGTGGGTTTATTTCTGGATTTTCTATTCGATTCCATTGGTCTGTATGTCTGTTCTTGTTCCAATACCATGCAGTTTTGATGATTATGGCTTTGTAGTATAGTTTGAAGTCTGGGAGTGTGATGCCTCCATTTCCTTCTTTTTTTTTCAGTAGAGCTTTGGCTATTCGGGGGTTTTGGTGATTCCATATGAATTTCATCAATAATTGTTCTATTTCTTTGAAGAATGCCATTGAGATTTTGATTGGAATAGCATTGAATCTGTATATTGCTTTTGGTAGGATGGCCATTTTAATAATGTTTATTCTTCCAATCCATGAGCAGGGGATGTCTTTCCATTTCTTTGTGTCTTCTTCTATTTCTTTTAACAGTGTTTTATAGTTTTCTTTGTATAGGTCCTTTACCTCTTTTTGTTAGATTTATTCCCAAATATTTGATTTTTTTTGTTTCAATAATAAAAGGGGTGGTTTTTTTTGATTTCTTCTTCTTCAGATTTATTGTTTGTGTATAGGAAGGCTACTGACTTTTGCGTGTTGATTTTGTATCCTGCCACTTTACTGAATTGACTGATGAGTTGAATTAGTTTTTCTGTGGAGATTTTGGGGTTCTCTATGTATATTATCATATCATCTGCAAATAGTGATAGTTTGACTTCTTCTTTTCCTATTGGATTCCTTGGATGTCTTTCTCTTGTCTTATTGCTCTGGCTAGGACTTCCAGTATTATATTGAAAAGCAGTGGTGAGAGTGGACATCCTTGTCTTGTTCCAGATCTTAATGGAATTGCTTTCAGCTTTTCACCATTGAGAATGATACTGGCTGTTGGCTTGTCATAGATGGCCTTTATGATGTTGAGGTATGTTCCTTGTATCCCAAGAATTTCAAGGGCTTTATCATGAATGGGTGTTGCACTTTGTCGAAAGCTTTCTCAGCATCTATTGATATTATCATATGTTTTTATATTTCTTTTTGTTGATGTGTTGGATAACGTTGATTGATTTTCGGATGTTAAACCATCCTTGTGCCCCTGGAATGAATCCAACTTGGTCGTGGTGAATTATCTTATGGATACATTGTTGGATTCTGATAGCTAAATTTTATTGAGGATTTTTGCATCAGTGTTCATTAGGGAGATTGGCCTATAGTTTTCCTTTTTTGTGTTGTCCTTATTCGTTTTGGTATTAGTGTAATATTGGCTTCATAGAACGTGTTTGGTATTGTCCCTTCCTTCTCAATTTTTTGGAAGAGTTGTGAAGGATAGGCACTAATTCGTCTCTGAATGTTTGGTAGAATTCATTGTAAATCCATCAGGTCCTGGGCTTTTGTTTTTGGGGAGGTTTTTGATTACCATTTCAATTTCGCTGCTTGTAATTGGTCTGTTTAGGTGTTCTATTTCTTCTTTATCTAGCTTTGGGTGATTGTAGAGTTGTAGGAATTTGTCCATCTCCTCTAGATTGTTGAACTTGTTTCCATATAACTGTTCATAGTAGTTACTGATTATTCTTTTGATTTCTGCTGTGTCCGTTGTGATTTCTCCTCTTTTCATTTATGATCCTGTGTATTTGTGCTTTCTCCCTTTTTTCCTTTGTGAGCCTGGCTAGGGTTTGTCTATTTTATTTATTTTTCAAAGAACCAGCTCTTGGTTTCATTGATCTTTTGGATTGTTTTTTTAGTTTCAATTTCATTTATTTCTGCTTTGGTTTTTATTATTTCTTTTCTTCTACTGGATTTGGGTTTTTTTGTTGTTTTTTGTTCTTTTTCTAGATCTTTGAGCTTCGAGATTAGGTTGTTTCTTTGAGTTCTTTCTTGTTTTTGATGTGAGCTTCTATTGCTATATATTTTCCTCTTATTACTGCTTTTGCTGCATCCCATACATTTAGGATATTGTGTCCTCCTTGTCATTCAATTCAAAGAATTTTTAATTTCTTCTTTGATCTCCTCATTAGTCCAGTGGTCTTCCAGTAGTGTGGCTTTTAATCTCCATGAGGTAGGATAGTTCCTTGCCTTCTTTTATGATTATTTCTAGTTTGATGCCTTCGTGGTCAGAAAAGATGGTTGGTATGATTTCAATCTTGGTGTATCTGTTGATGTTTGTCTTGTGCCCAGTATGTGATCGATCCTGGAGAATGATCCGGTGTGCGCTTGAAAAAATGTGTACTCCGTTTTTTTGGGTTTAGTGTTCTATAGATGTCTGTTAAGCCCAAATGCTCTAGGTCCTTATTTAGAGCTTTAGTTTCTTTACTTATTTTTTGTCTTGTTGATCTATCCATTGTTGATAGTGGTGTGTTGAAGTCTCCCACTACGTATGTGTTTCTCTGATGTCTTTTCAGAGAGGACAACAGTTGTCTGATATATTTTGGTGCTCTTTCGTTTGGTGAGTATATGTTAATGAGTGTTATTTCTTCTTGAAGTATTGTCCCCTTAATCATAATGTAGTGACCATTGGGGTCTCTTTTTATTTTTTTGAGTTTGAAGTCTGTTTTATCTGATATAAGTATAGCTGTTCCTGCTTTCTTTTTGCCCATTTGCTTGTAGGATTGTTTTCCATCCTTTGACTTTGAGCCTATTTTTAATCTTTTGTAGCTAAATGTGTTTCCTGGAGACAGCAAAAGGTTGGGTTTTGTTTCTTAATCCAGCTGCAACTCTGTGTCTTTTTATTGAAGAGTTTAGTCCATTTACATTTAGATTAAATTGATATGTTAGCATCTGTATTTGCCATTATGTTTGTCTTTCCTTTGATTTCATTTATTCTTTTAATAACTTTTTTTTTTTGTCTTCTTTCGTTTGTTATTCGTCCTCTGAGTTCTGGCTTTAGATTCCTTGTAGTATTTTTTTGAGTGGGGGTTTATTCGTAATGAAATTCCGGAGTTTCTCTTTGTCTGGGAAGGTCCATATTCTTTCTTCATGGAGGAAAGAGAGCTTGCGGATAGAGTATTCTTGGTTGGCATCTGTTTTCTTGGAGTCTGTGGACTATGTCCCTCCACTCTCTCCTTGCCCGTAGTGTTTCTTCAGAGAAGTCTGATGTCAGCCTGATTGGTTTTCCTTTGAATGTTATCTGTTTCTTCCCTCTTGTCAGCTTCATTATTTTTTCCTTGTCCTGGATTCTTGGGAGCTTTATAATTATGTGTCTTGCTGTGTTTTTCCTTTCGTCGTGGAAGTTTGGTGTTCTTCTTGCTTCTTGTATATCAATTTTCAGCTCCTTCTTCGCATTTGGGAAGTTCTCTTCAATTATCTCCTGGAATATTTTCTCTGTTCCTACATCTCTCTCCTCTCCTTCTGGAATTCCTATAACTCTTATATTTCCTTTCCTCATGGAGTCAGATAGTTCTCGAAGTCTTTCTTCATTTTTTTTCCTTCGTACTTCTCTTTCCTTTTCTGTTTGGTTCTTTTTATTTCTGTGTCTTCAAGAGAACTTATTCGTTCTTCCATGAAATGAATTTCTTAAGTTGTTCAGAGTGCTGGTCCAGTCCTTGGGTGTTATTTGGAGGAGGCTGACTGCTATAACAAGTAACCCCCATGTCCCACTGGCTTTATACAATAAAAGTTTATTTTTTGCTCACAAAACACTCTAATATGACTTGACAGCTTCAATATCAAAAGCTAGTTTTAAACATAAAACTATTCAGCAAACTTCCCTGTAATAAGGCCCCACTAACTTTTTGCCTGGGCTCCAACTTAAACTCACATAACAAAGAGAAACCTTGGATTGGAATTGAAGAAGGGAGGTGGAAACTCTACTTCAGGATGGATGTCAGGGTCCTCTAGTATCACCTCAGATAAGGGTAAGAGAGTGCAATGCTTGTCTTGAATCGCCATGGACTGAAAGTGCCACCCATCACTCTGCTTGTAACCCTTCCTAGATTCAAGGCCTGCTGAGGAGGACAAGAGCACAGATAATGGGAATAGCCAGCGGTCTCCATCATTCTCAGTAAATATTCACTAGATTAAATTAACTGCTTCTCTCCATTTCATTTATTAAAATGACCCATCCTAGGCCTTGCACATGGAACTTGCTGAGAAGACTTGCGGTGATAAAATAGCTCTCTGTTTACAGCTCCTGGAAGACATCTATTGAGAACAAGACATTCCTAAGTGGCACACTTTTTAGCCCAAAGCAATGTGTTAAAAATGGTGAGAAGAGGGTAGACCTGACTTATATTCTCTGATGTTGCAGGTACATAGACTTGACTACTGAGACTAGGTACCTCTCTGGGACTATCATTTTCCATGTAACACGTTTAACCTACAAACACTTGTCCTCTGTCAGGTGGATGTCAGAGTGTCTGTTCCACCTCAGCTGGGCTTCCCTCTAGACTCCCGTCCTAGTATTTGGAGAGACAGGCTGGATGCAGTCACTCTCATCTCAGGCCAGTGTTGCCATGACTACGTGTGCTTCTCTCACACAGATGTCCAGGGTGTCCAAGAGTGGGCCCCACCACAACTGGAGAAGGGGTGGTGGTTGTCCTCTGTGGTCAAGGACTGGCCTGCAGAATTTCCTTCCTTTCTGGAGTTAGGCCTCTGAGGCTCCGCAGTTACAAGTGTGGCCCAAGATCTAAGCCAGGCAGAACCAGGACACCTTTTCCAGATGGAAAGATGGCCAAGGATTCTTGAGTCAATCAAGGGCTGTCAGTTCTTCAACCA
The DNA here is from genome assembly GCF_014898055.3 of Talpa occidentalis. Lineage (NCBI taxonomy): Eukaryota > Metazoa > Chordata > Mammalia > Eulipotyphla > Talpidae > Talpa > Talpa occidentalis. The sequence goes on from NW_023604295.1 coordinate 25,114,324, forward strand.
CTTCTACCGCAATACTACAACTGAACACATTGGCCAAATGAAGTTGAAATGTGAAAAAAGCATTTCACTGAATCCTCAAAAGCCTACAAGGGACATAATACTTACCTCTCATTTATAGTTAAGAAAACTGGGCTACAGAGAGGACAGAAAGCTGGCCATGAGTGATAGCTCCTAAGTGGGGGACCGAGATTTAAGAGCAGAGACTGGGGTCTTGAAAGTCGGGGTGCATAACCACTGCATGGTGCCACCTCTCCTCCAGCAGGCCTCTCCTCCCCTTTCCACAAGGGAGTCTGCAGCTCAGAACATTATGTGCACAAGTAGGGGTTTGCCTAAAATTTACATAGGGGCATTGCTCTCTCACATTGTTTCTAGCTGGAAGTTACAGATGGAAATAGAACCTGATAAGCATGAAATTCAGGCTCAACAATCAAATTCCAGAAGATAATCCATATCGGCTCATCAGATTAGACAATGGAAAGGATTCCAGGTCCTCACAGCAGACTAATGGGAAAGATAGGGAGAAAGGTAAAAGCACCTTTTACCTTCGTCTTAGAAATCATACCCCATGCCTCATGATTTCTGTTCAACCAATATTTATTAAGTCCCCCCATAAACCATGTGATAGAGGGTGTGTGAAATAAACTTGGCTTTGACTCTTATGAGCCTGTGGCCAACAAGGGAGCTATTCTTGAGTCAAATATGTTTATAAATATACAGGTAATTAATTACAGCTTGACACGTTCAATGAAATATTATGTGTATAAGTGTGTAGCATGGGAAACGTGAATAAATCTGAAGTTCCAGGCAAGGAACTTGCCTAAAAATGTGGCATTTGGATAAGTGTTAAATATATTGAAGGAGGGATGAGGGGAAAGGATATTTGCAGGAAAAGGTACAATCTGCATAAAGGCTCTTTAGGGGGAAAGGAGATATGCCTTGAGGGAACTAAAGGAAGGCAAGTGTGGTGGTCACTCAGAGAGTGAGGAGGAGTTGGAAGCCAGAAAGTTAGAGAAATAGGCAGGCGATCCTTAAAGGGTTAGCAGACACAATAAGGATTTTTTATGTTCATCCCAATAGCAGTGGAAATCCGGTAAAGGATTTTGAGCAGGAAAGTGACATGCTCAGATTTTCATCATAGAAATGATTGTTTTGGCAGACAGATTCAAGGGCTCATCGTGGAAGTAGGGGGATCAGTAAAATTACTCAAATATCCACAACACCCTCCAACTGAGGGCCACTGTGTGCCAGGGGCTCCTCACCCATGTCCCCTTGAAACTCAAACCACCACTGGAGATTTCCATATGGACTTGAAATTTGCTGTTTTCCCGACGGCTAACCCATCTCTCCTTGAGGCGAGGACATGTGTAGGTCTCCAAATATAACTCATAAAAAGGTATTTTGCAGTTACATCCTCTCTCCCTATTATAATTTCAGATTGATAATGTGGAAGCAGCAGGTCTTATAGAGGGCATCTAGATAACTGGATAATAAAAAATTGAAAGGTTCTATAAATAGATCATTGAATATAATAAATATTTATGGTACCCATGGTGGTAGGAAAAAGCATACGAGAAATAATAAGTGAAATGAGAAGTAATTCTGGAGTTTTTTTCTTTTTAAGAGTAGGCTAGTATTTTTCATCAGGGAGGCTGGGGCCTGGAAGTCTTATCTGGAGTATTTTTTCTTTTTTTTTTATTCATGTTATAGTTTAAGAGTGTTACTCCAGAACTGGTGAGGTGACCCCTTAGAGTCAAGGATACTAACTCGTGCCTCACTGATCCTTTTTTTCCTAAGGTTTTTTTTTTTTAAGATTTATTTGTTTATGCATACAAGAATTGGGGTACAGGGCAGAGGTTTGGGGGTGGTGGTGAGAGGATTCACCAGAGTGGGGAACAGAACAGGCAGACTGACTGAAATACACTGCTGAGGGGAGCAGCGGGCGAGTCAGGAGAGGTCTGCTGCACCATGTGGGTCACATCCCTGACTGGGGATCAAGCTCATGCTGCAGTGGCTGCGGATAGCTTCATAGATTGCGTCCTAACCCCTTGTGCCACCAGGGAGGTCCGGTTTTCCTAAGGTTTTGATATTGCTCAAGTTTACTAGCTAGAAGGAAGGTGAAATGGGGAAGTGAAGATCAGACTTTTTCCTTCAACAGCAGCACCTGCTGTTTCTGCATACACGCCGTAGCCAGGACACAGTCATAGCACAGGAGGCTGAAGGATAAGTGGTGCAGACTCCAGACCATACTGGAGAAGCAGGAAACAGATATTGAGGACAGACAGCATTCTCAAGAGTGATAGGTTAATGAAACGATATTTGCAGAGCTTATTGCCTACTGGGAAAAATTAAGGAATTGTACTCTTAAATATATATATATATATATATATTATTGAAGACTATTTATAGTCCAATAAAGCTGTTAAAAGTAAATAAAAAAATATTGGCCAAATTTCCCCCCAAAATTTGAGAAACTCATATCCAAGATGTTCCATAAACACCATGCAGGATGACACATAGAAAATCACATGAAGAGGGGGCTCCCTGGTGGTGCAAGGGGTTAAGCACAGTACTGTGAAGCTATCCACAGCCTCTGCAGCACAAGTTCGATCCCAGCCAGCCAGTAAGTAGACCTCTCCTGTCTTGCTTGCTGCTCCCCTCAGCAGTGTATTGCAGTAGATCTGCCTGTTCTGCTCCCCACTCTGACTCTGGTGAATCCTCTTACCATATGCACCTCTGGCCTACACCCAGCTCTTGTATGCATAAATAAATAAGTCTTAAAAAAAAAAGAAAATCACATCAAGTATTTTACACGTGGAAATACTCCACTCAGATCCACCTTCAGTGGAGTTGTCCCAACTCCAGGAGTGCTATCAGTAAGGTATACTTAGTTTTTAGCCCTTCTGGGACTGCTTTAGTGGCAGGTGAGCTGCCTCATAGAGATTATGCCCCTCAGCTGGGACCCAATGCCTAGATCTAGGCAGAGATACTAGAACTCCTCATGGGGTTGTTTGACCTCCATTATAGACTATGTCTTTCTCTGCCCGATTACAAACTTAACCTGCCATCCTTTTGTCTAATGCCTGAAAATAGTTGCATGCATTTTTCTAGTCTTCTAGTTGTCTCTGCAGAAGGGTATGTCTGGTATCAGTCATTTCATCATGACCTTAAGGGGAAACTCTCTGAGATAGATTCAGCTTGGACACAAATTCTTTGCTATTCCTCCCATTGCTCTAGGTCTTAAGACTCTAAATAGCTTTCACTTGGATTCTTTGCTCTGGAAGCCAGTTTCCATGCAAGAAGTTTGACTACCGGGAGAAGGCTATACTGGGTGGCAAATTGCGGGTGCTCTGGATGACAGTTTCAGCTAAGTTTAATATTCTAGCCATCCCCATCAAGGCACCAGATAAGTGAGTAAGTCTGTCCTGGAATCTCTAAGCCAGTTTGCATCAGGTGTGTAGAATCAAGTAACCTCTGCAGAAGTACAGAAATGGTAAAATCACCCAAGTGAGACCTGCCCACTTCCCTGATCCACAAGATGGTAAGATACAATAAAATAGCAGTGTTTAGCTACCAGGGAGGTAGTTCTGGAGACAAGCGCCTGATTCATTTATTCCCTTATCCCACTTTCTTTTTCTCTCCTGTCAAAATGGAGCATCAGAGCTACTTCATTGCTTTTCTTCTTTCCAAGCTTGAGCACTCATCACACACAGGCACCAGGAAGATTGTTCATTTTTCAGGGGGCAAATGGCAGTAGCTCCCTTTTACTACTTTTAGGGAAAGAGGAAAAGCTCTGAATCATGTAGCTTATCCAAAGGCTGCAATTTAGTGAATTACTCTGGCAATTGCACCAAAACTACTCTACTTTTCATTTGTTGCCTCTAAGCTTAGAGTATAACTGGAGCGACTCTTGTTTTTCCAGTGGAGAGTTGTATTCATATTTAATGTTCCAGAATTTGATTACATTAAAGGGGAAACAAAAAAGCCCAAAATTTAATATGGCAGATGATTTTGTATGTTAGTCTGTTCAATACGTTCTGTCCCAGGGTGAGCAAATCTCAGATGGAGATGTAAGTCTGCTGTTCTTTCCATCGTATTTGGCATCCACAGGCCTCTTGTAGTAAAAGCACTCACCACATTTAGTATGACGATAGTGATTAAAGATTTAGTATTATCCCTACAGCATGACTCCTAATGTAAGCCAAGCATTTTTTCACATGCTTAACCAAAAAATGTTCTGTTCCAATACTTGTGCTGGATGCTTAGGAGGTATTTCATTTGACTGCATTGTGACGCCTTCCCAACAGCAACTCAGGAGTAATTTTTATTTATTAATTAAAGGAATATTAAAGAAAGTCATTTTCATAAATATAATTGTGTGGACTGAAAGGCAAAAAACTTCAGTAAATGGCACTACTTTGTTAAATGTAAGTAGAAAAGATAGAAGTTGTTATATTCAAATAGTTTTGCAGGCAAAGGGCACACCCGCTGCTTCCCGTTGGAGAACCTTACTTGACTCCCGTGAGAGTGTCTTGCTGCTGGGAGCATTACCTGTTAACAGAGAGAACTTTTCGGGATTCTGAAGAGCCCTTTTTGTCATTCGCTCAGAAGTTTCTACTCTCTCTTGATCCCTCTCAACTGTTCTGGAGACTTTGCTTTAGTTTCTAATGTTCACCAGATGCAAACTAACTCGTGACCACCAGCACATTCCTGAGTGCTTACTGTAAGAATGAACAGATTGGAGATCAATTGCCCAGGGCTGTTTATGCAGGTGTACCAGCCCCCTAGCAGGCCTTGGGCTTCTGAAACTATTCCCTTGTAATAGAGGCAGAACCACCACATTTCAAATATACAAGAGTACAGTGAAAACAAAGGCCCTTTGGATGATAATTTTGATGATAAACAATTTTTGCTTATAAAACAAATTTACTTAAGCACTTTTCTCCTGTTTGTGTTTTAGGCTGGGTGGAGTTCTCTTTGTTTTTATTGACTGGTATCCCTTCCATTTCTCATCCACTTTGTTTCTTCTTAAGTTTCTGTTCAGATGATGACAATTTTTTGTTTTGTTTTGTTGCTTCAGCACAATTATCCTTCATAAGTGAAAATTTTTAAAAAAAGCTGTAGACTAAGGAGGAGAGACAGGATGGGCAGATACACGTGTTCAATCTGTCATCTTGATCTAAACTTCATTTTTATCTTTGATTACTATCTTTCATGTGCTCCATGTCCGGACTCAATTTTTGGTTTTCCCATGAGGACTTTTGCCTTTGGTGTTCCTCTCTCTCCCTGTTTTTGTTTTTGTTTTTTTTACTATTTCAGGTAGATTTTCTGAACTAGCCAACCTCTTAGAACCCAATTTCTGTTCCTGGTATTTTGTTTAAGGTTGTTACCAACCTTCCCAATTCTCCAGGATGGGGGAGAGGGCTCAGGAAGACCTCCTTCCTGTGCCCACCATCAGTGCCTGGCCCTGGGGATAAGGGGAGAGAGGAGGAGGGGAGTGGAGCCCCCCCCACTAGACTCTAGGTGAAGCTGGTCCCACGACCCATTACTCTCAGCTTCAGCTGCACAGGTTTCCTCTCAGGGCTCTGAACTGAAATTCATGCTCAGTTCTGCTTCACAGCTTTTCACTGGCTTTTCTCTTTGCCTAGGGAAGCCCTTTCTCCCACAGTTAGTTATTGTTTTATCATTTTCAGGCCTCCATTCAAATACCACTTGCTCAACCAATCTTCCCTAGCTCCCCCATAACCTGGGTCCCAGAGTACATTTAAGGGGATATACACATTTTTTCTTCACAGCACTAATTATAGCCATATATGTTTAAAATGTTGTACTATATTTTGATAAATGTATTTCCTTTTTAAGACTACTAGACTTACAGTCGTGTCCCTAGAATTGTTTGTTTTACTCATTTTTGTATTCCCAGCTATTAGTCCAATGTCTATATGAATTGTTAAATGAGTAAGTAAAGTGCCAGTAAGTGTTCAGTAATATTGTTTGAATGAAGACACTGCAATGATGAATGAACTTATATTTATTTCTTCTTGGATTTCTGACAGTAGTAATACAGTTCAGGTAATTATAGCATAGCACAATATCTTTATATCTGTATACATAGCATAAAATAACTTAAATAGATGATGATAATTTTTAACATGGACACTAATTTATAGACTTCTTAAATTATATACTCTGTTCTGATAATACTACATTTAGCATTTAATTTAAACTCAATACACCTATATGTCAGTGAGTCATGATTTATGAAAATATCGTAAGATACTTGTTTCCACTCTGTAGCTTTATTAACAACATATGACATCAGTGTAAGTCATGATTTATAAGGCAACAAGATATGGCTACATTAAGTCAATTAATATTGATATAACAGATCCCATAAATTTGAATTAATCTAAATTTGCTTTATTAATATGTAGAATAGAATATTCTTTACCATGTTGTAAACACAATATAGCATATAGGTTCCACTTATATTTTAAACTAGATTTATACTCCTAAAAATTCAGTGGTATTTTGGTTAGGGTTCTTAGTAAATGAACAAGTCAACTTTGACTAATTTAAAAGTACATATAGTAAATCACAGTATTAGAGTTACTGTGTGTTCCTACTGTTCGGTGTAGTGCTAGTTTACCCCTGAAATGAATAGCATTCCCTTTCACTTCCAACTGTGTCTTAGTTCAAATGATAAGGTTTATGGTCTCCTACTTGGAATTATTGGGAACATTGGAGAAACAGATTAACTTCTAGAAACAGTAATAACTGAGCCCATAAAACTGGACTAATAAGGGAGTTGTTCTGTCCTGAGGTGGAGGCTGCTGCTAGTCCTCTGGTTCCAAGAACATTTCATGGAATGAGGAGGAAACCTCCATTACGATCTCCATCCCTGGTGCCACTCACTTTATCAAAAGAAGAATTTCCTGTGCAGATGCTATTTTGCCACATGGCAGAAACCAGGTAGCTGCTTGAATTATTTGGAAAAGAGTCTGTAAAGATGTAGTTTGGTGGATTGCACTTGGGGAAAATCAAATTTTGAAAACAGGAAAGAACCATTAGGTAAGGGTAATATTTCGAGCAGTCACAAAAGACAGATGCATAGTGGAGTCCACTCTTTGTCAGGACTTAAATCCATTTTCCAAACTTAAAACCAAAACCATGTTCTTGCCTAACAAGATGATCATCTGTCTTACAAGAAAAAATACACATTCTTCCCTGATGAGGAGAGACTCTAAGACTCTTTTTTTAGAACAATCTTCTCTAGGTTTAATATACATGTATATTCAAATGTATATATCACACACACATAAATCTAATATATATTCTTATATATAGTGCTACATATGTATATATATGATTATGTTTCTTCAGTTCTGCCTTGATATTTTTAATGTGAATATTAAACTATAAAGTAAATGCAATAAAAACATTTCAAATAAAACAAGGGTAAAACAGAAAATCAGTTACATTCTCTTCAAATGGTCTTTAGACAATGTTAGTAACATTCTTCATCCATATAACTTTCACTTTTAAATCAGTTTTGACGCAGTTATCTGGAGTTCTTCACCTACTGTGGAGTAGCTCAAACATCCAACCCATTCCCGGGGATTTGAGTCTTTGCCTATATATGAGGGTGCTCTAGTTTTCCATCAACATTTATTAATGGATATAGAAATACTTAGAAATGTTTATGTTAAAGAAATATTCTTCTATGTTTCCACTGCATAGAGCAGTAGTTATCCCTTTTAAATTATGCTCAGTTCCACAGCTAATATGGTAACAACCCCTTTGTCTGCTTTGTCAGGTGATTTGGACACAGTTGTGCCTCTTGGTGGAAGTACTCTTCCCTTGAGATGCTTAGGCCAATGCAGTTGAAAGTGGCAAGGATGTGAAGTCAAATTTACTTTAGTGGACCATGATGGGACTAGTGGGAAGTGTCATTCTTATTTTCAGTTCTAGTTTGCTAGGTTTATCTGTTCTGTCATGACTGAAATAACACTATGCATTGGTTCCTATTTTATAGAATCTACTGTGTTCTACAAAATGTCATACTAACCTTGTAAGTTATCTCCCAAACTAAATCTTTAATAAGCCTTTTCACTGCTTTACAAAGCTAACTGCTTCTGGTTGGAAATCCTAATGCATCCTAAATGCATCAATGTAATGTCCTAATCATATTGCTATAAAATAACATCCCTGTTCAAAACCAGTGCTATGTGAATTATAGTGACAGTAAGTGAGGTATTTGGTAAGTCCACAGATGGTATTGTTGGCAGAAGCTTGTTAGACAAGATAGACAAATCCATGTCTAGCATGTATCAGTGAATTTCAAAGAGGACAGATTCCAATATTCACCTATGTAATTAACCTGCCACCAGCTAGCTGGTTATCCCTTTCAGGGTATGGTACCATATGGCAGGGCTCATGTTTATTCACTACTACTTTCAAACTAGGCACTCAGTAGAAGTAATATCCAGACATCTGGGGGAGAGGAAGTGTAGATTGTTAATACCAGGCATCAACACTCCCTCAAGTCACTATCATATTTTCATGAGACTCTGCAATAACTACTGGGTGACTGTGGAAAGAGATGAACAAATTCACATCATAGGTCATCTCATCCTAACATCTACTCAAAACTTCTCCATAGTTTCACATAGAATCCTGAAATTCATAGAGTCTTTTTGAGCATTCATATATGCAGACACCAGTGTTCTCAAAGTCTAATATAGTCTAAAAGTCTAGATTGCATTTTGCATTAGTCTTTATCACCATTCCTCCAGTCTTATTCTTCTGGAGTTCCTGACCATATGATTAAATTATTGGCTGCTATCCATAAATTATTGTAAGCCTGTAGCTTACATCTCTTTCAACATAAAAGTCTCATTAGTGTACTCTGAATTTCTTCCCTTGATAATATTTATTATTCTACACTGAGTGGGGTGTTGTGATGTAGCAGTCCACATATGTAGGTGGGGTGATTGAACTGCATTGAAAGGGACATGGACATACCACTGCACAATGTGGGCCAGAAGACTACTTCGATAACATAGGTGTTCCCATAAGTGCTTCTTGATATTGCCATGTTCACCAGAGCTGACACTAACCTGGGATATTTTCCCTCTCAGTCATCTAAACACAGGAATCTCTTTGTGAGCCTATAGGAGTGACCAAAGACAGCAAGGCATTGGTCAATGCACTGAGAGCATGAGTCTCCTGCTCTTTGAACTTGTGCTGTCAGGACCTACTTGGCCAGTTCAAAACGTAAGTGATTTCCCAGGGATAATGGAATAACACAAGAAATATCTGATTTTATAGCTTGGTAGATGAGTTCATGGTGGGTAGCTTAATTTCCATGGCCACATGGTATACACTCTCAAACATCCAGTCTCCACCAGGGTTCAATTGATAGTCAAGGGTTTCTTAAAAAGAGAATGCTTTTTCTCCACATCCTCGCCAACATTTGTTGTTGCTAGTTTTTTTAATATGTGCCATTCTCACTGGTGTAAGATGGTATCTCATGGTAGTTTTGATTTGTATTTCCCTGATTACAAGTGATATTGAACATTTTTTCATATGCCTGTTGGCGATTTGCATTTCTTCTTCAGAGAAGGTTCTTTTTAGCTCTTCTGCCCATTTTTTGACTGGATTATTTACTTTGTTTTTGTTGAGTCTCTTCAGCTCTTTGTAGATTTTTGTGATCAGTCCTTTATCATTAGTGTTGTGTGCAAAAATGTTCTCCCAGTCAGTGGGGTGTCTCTTTGTTCTGGTTACTGTTTCTTTTGCTGTACAGAAGCTCTTTATTTTTTTTTTTTTTTTTTTTTTAAGAATTTCCTATTTATTTTTTTTAAGATTTATATATTTATTTATTTATACAAGCACTGGGTACAGTCAGAAGTGCGGGAGGGTGAGAGAATTCACCAGAGCCAGAGCGGGGAGCAGAGCAGGCAGAAGGACCGAAGTACACTGCTGAGGGGAGCAGCGGGCGGCAGGAGAGGTCTGCGCGCCATGCGGGACCCTCCTCCGGTGGCCGGGGAGCAGCCGGGGATCGAACCGGCGCCGCAGAGGCTGCGGGCAGCTTCGCAACCCAGCGCTCAACCGTTGCGCCACCGGGGAGGCCCTGTACAGAAGCTCTTTAGTTTGATGTAGTCCCAGCTGTATATCTTTGCCTTCACTATCACTGCTTTGGGTGATGAGTCTTTAAAAATGTTGCTGAGGTGTATCTCATATAGAGTTTTGCCTACATTTCCTTCTATATATTTTATAGTTTCAGGTCTTTTGTCTAGTTCTTTAATCCATTTTCAGTTGTTTTTTGTGCATGGTATGAGGTAATAGAGAAAAAGGAGCTCTCCTGCACTGCTGGTGGGAGTGCAAACTGGTCCAACCACTGTGGAAAGCTGTGTGGAGATTCCTCAACCTGCTAAAGATGGAGCTTCCATATGATCCAGCAATTTCACTCCTAGGTATTTACCCAGAGGACACAGAATCATTAATTCAAAAGGGCACCTACACCCCTATGTTTATAGCAGCACTATTAACAATAAATAAGCTGTGGAAACAACCCAAATACCCAAAAATAGATGACTGGGTCAAGAAGATGTGGTACATAGACACCATGGAATATTACCCAGCAATCAAAAAAGATAAACTCATGCCATTTGCAGCAACATGGATGGAGCTGAAAAGGATCATGCTCAGTGAAATAAGTCAGAAAGAAAAAGGAAAATACCAGGTGGTCTCATAGCAGGAATTTAGAAAACCTCAATAAGGAACCAAGAAAAAAACTAATTATAATAAAGTAAAAATCAAAATGAACAAGCAACTATAAACCAGAGATACACTACAGGGTGGAAAAGAGGAGAGAAGGGTTTGGGGTCAAAATAAGGAGAGTGGGAATAATATGGGGACTATAACCAAGATGAAAATGCACACATTGTGCAAAAATGAAAAATGATGTAAAAAATATATAAAATAAAAAAATAAAATAAATAATTTATATAAAAATTAAAAAAAGAGAGAATGCTGTTATTACTGCTTACTGAAAAAAGTTGCCTGTATATTGAAATTTGAGGATACATTTTAGATGTTCTAGAAGGTCTTCTATTGCTTTCTGCTGCAATTAAAGTTGGAAGACTTTCAGAGGAGCTCCTAATTATTTGGAGAAGCACAACCAAATGTCATATATATTTCGTTCAAAATAAAAAAATTTGAGCAAGTATGGCTGTCCTACCTTAGTGACAGGAGTTGCATAATGTAATACTTTCCTTTCATGTCAGAGGAGACATTTTGAGAAGCCTGGGACCGCTGGTTTCCCAGAAATTTTACTGAAGTAATGAATCTGTATTTTTCAGATCATCTCTTTTGACACATATGTTTTATGAATGTATTCTTCCTTGATGCTGGATTTCATTAGCATGAAGTCGTCTGTTTACAGACCACTATGATGTTCAGTGGGCTAAATTAGGCATAGAAAAAGTTCATATTACTCTTAGGCTGTGAAGCCAGTGAATCTGCACCTAGTGTTTTCTATTTAAAGCACCCAGTGTTCTCTATTTAAAGGAAAAGGTGTAGGTTCTGATCAAGGACTACATTCCAGTTACAACCCAAGGGCTGGATTGATTTCTCTACCACAAGATCGTATCCTTATGATACAATGACACCATTAGTGTAAAATAATCCTTTGTCATTTGCAAGACCCATCTCTCTTCTGCAAAGGCCAAGTAGGTAAGTGAGATGAGGAAGCAAGAGTCGCCGCCTGTGTGTTTTTTAAGTCTGTAATGATGGCAGGAGTCTCTAGGATTACCTCAGCTGTGTGGTACTGCTTATGATTTAATATTTTGGGAAGGCAGGGAGCTCTAGTGACTTACATTCAGCCATTTATATCATACTTTAAGCTTTTATTCTGTGGGTCAAAGGCAAGTATGGGGATTATAGAGGCAAGAAAACACAGTGCAGGATCTCAATGACCCAAGCAGATGGGTAGAGAGTCCTGGAGCCCTCGTTGGATTTTCAGGCTTTTACCAGGTACACAGCAGGCAGGGGTGCTGGGGGTGGGGCTGGGGGCAGGAGGCTTGCAGGCATCCCAGCCTGGGGCGAATCTTCAGTCTTTCTGGGCTCTCTGGCATTCTTGTTGGTCTCTCATTCTGTTGCTCTTCTCTTTCTCCTGTCTCTCTTTTCTCTCTACTGGCATCTCTGTGACACTGCCCTTATAAGCCCAGTCTCAGCCCAGGTGTACCCACCTACGAATGCCCACACCCTACTGCAGGTGCCCGACATCAGGCATGCATTCAGGAGCACAGGGATCCATCATTAATGCTAATGGCGGGAGGGCAGAAAAGCCTGATAATCACTTACTCTACAGGGATTTTTGCCAGTTGCTGAGATCTGCATTCAATTTGGGAAAATACTAACAAGATCACTTTGTGGAAGTACAGGGTCCACTTGAACTTAGTCCTTAACTTGCCTATATTCCCATGGATTACCTGTTGCCCAGAGCCAGTGTCTAATAGTCCCCCAAATTGTTTTCCTCTCACTAGTAGTGCACAGATATTATTGCAAAATGGCTGCAGATTTGTAGGGTAAGGTAAAAAAGTATCAGGCTTTTCTGCCCTCTCGCCATTAGGATAGATGACGGAACCCTGCGGTCCTGAATGCATGCCTGATGGTGGGCACCTGGAGTAGGGTGTGGGCATGCATAAGTGGGTACACCTGGGCTAAGGCTAGGCCTATAAGGGTGGTGTCATGGGGATGCCAGCAAAGGAGCAGAGAAGCAGAGAGAACAAAACAGGAGAGAAAAGGCCAGGAGAAAATGCCAGAGAGCCCAGGTGGAGTGAAGACTTGCTGGGGGCTGGGAGGCCTGCCAGCCTCCCGGCCCCCCGGAACCCCTGCCTGCTGTGTACCTGGTAAATCCTAATAAAAGCCTGAAAAGCCACTGAGGGCTCCAGGACTCTCCTCCTTCACCCGTCTACTCAGGTCATAGAGAACCTGCACTGTGCCCTTCCTGACGCTACAAGATTCCATTAGGGAAGGCCAGAAGAGAGTTTTATATATCACTTACATGTGATGTCATCTTAGTGTCTTTTTTCACGGGTTTTATAGGCTCCCTCCTTCATTGGGCTTCAAGGCTGTAACAACACAAATCTGGAACAAACCTAAATGTTGGATTAGACTATCATGGCTGCCCATGGTTTACTTTAGTTCTTTACAATTAGAGGCTTTTTTATTTCGTTGTTGTTTATTTTGATTTTTTTTTATAGAGGCATGTTTTATTTGTTTGTTTGTTTGTTTGTTTTGTTTATACATGCACTGGGTACAGTCAGAAGCGCGGGAGGGTGAGAGAATTCACCAGAGCCAGAGCGGGGAGCAGAGCAGGCAGAAGGACCGAAGTACACTGCTGAGGGGAGCAGCGGGCGGCAGGAGAGGTCTGCGTGCCATGTGGGACTCTCCTTTGGTGGCCGGGGAGCAGACGGGGATCAAACCTGCGCCGCAGTGGCTGCGGGCAGCTTCGCAACCCAGTGCTCAACTGCTGCGCCACCGGGAAGGCCCTGTTTGTTTTGATTTTACATCAAAAAGATCTTATGCTTTGTGCTGGGAATTCCATGACCAGTTAGCACTGTCAAAGATCACCTATTATTTATATGATGATTTTGTTGGCCTCATTGTCTATTAGCATAGTCATGTTCACTTTATTTCTGGAAGTTAAGCACATCTACTAGACTTCTGTCAACTAAATATCTCTTCCTCAGAGAGAGTCCATTTTCAAGATAGTGCCTCTTGCCAGAGAATAACACTTTTCAAAGATGTTGACTTATTTATTTAATTTTATTTTATGTATTTTTTACATCATTTTTCATTTTTGCACAATGTGTGCATTTTCATCTTGGTTATAGTCCCCATACAATCCCCCCCCTTATTTTGACCCTTATCCCTCCCTCCTTTCCTCCTTACCTCCCCTTAGTGTGTCTCTGGTTTATAGTTGCTTGTTGATTTTGATTTTTACTTTATTATAATTAGTCTTTTTCCTGGTTCCTTATTTAGGTTTTCTAAATTCCTGCTATGAGTGAGACCACCTGGCACTTTTCTTTTTCTTTCTGGCTTATTTCGCTGAGCATGATCCCTTCCAGCTCCATCCATGTTGCTGCAAATGGCATGAGTTTATTATCTTTTTTGATTGCTGAGTAATATTCAATTGTGTATATAGACCACATCTTCTTGACCAAGTCATCTATTTTTGGGTATTTGGGTTGTTTCCATAGCTTAGCTATTGTAAATTGTGCTGCTATAAACATGGGGGTGCAGGTGCCCTTTTGAATTAATGATTCTGTGTCCTCTGGGTAAATACCTAGGAGTGGAATTGCTGGATTATATGGGAGCTCCATTTTTAGATCAACATTGTGTTTTTAAATGGTATGCAGAAAGAAGTTTCTTCTGGGATCTATTGAGGGCCGTGTGTGTGTGTGTGTGTGTGTGTGTGTGTGTGCAGTTTGAAAATTATAAATGTCCACCAATTAATTAATTTTTTATTATAGTAACAGTGGTATACAGCACTGTCTATGATGAGGAGGTAAAGGTTCACTCCTCTTCAGATATGACACACCCACCATCAAGGCATCCATCGTCCTTCACTATATTCTTTTTGTTCTTCCCCCTTCTCTTCTAGTAGCCTTAATTATACAGTCATATTTCTAGAATTTGTTTTATTTTATTAAAAGTTTATTTATTTATACAAGAACTGGAGCATAGGCCAGAGGTGTGTGGGGAGCAGAACAGGTGGATGTCCTGAAATACACTGCTGAGGGGAGCAGCAGGCAAGACAGGAGAGGTCTGCTGTGCCATGTGGGTAGCTCCCTGGCCTTCTGGGGATGGAACTCATGCTGCAGTGGTTGGCAACAGTGTGATAGCATTGTGTGTCTTTAACCCCGTGCCACCAGAGAGGCCCTCCAGGATTTTTAAATACAAACATTCTTATTTATCCTAAATCTTTGTGTTTTTTCATCTTCATAATATCAGATAATATCTTAACACATCTTCATTTAGGGAAGACCGCCTCTGAGTTCAGGTTTGAGTGAACTAATTGAGCAAAATTTTAACCTCCAACTACTCAACTTAGCACTTTGACTCCAGAATATTTAATAAGTATACACATATCAATAATTCAGCCCAATCTAAATTCATGTTTTTCCATAACTGGCCCACGTACACTTTCATTTACTAATGCTGTGTAACCAGCTATCCCAAATTCAGTGACCAAAAACATTTCTTCTTGTTAATAAGCTCATGGAATCTGAAAATCAGGAATTTAGAAAGAGTATAGTGGAGACAGCTTATCTTTGTTCCATGATTTTGGAGGCCGCAGCTGGAAAGATTTGATAGCTGAGTGGGTAGTTGCTGAGTAAAGGCCTACTTTTTCACATATCTGGTGACTGGTACTAGCTGCCACCTGGGACCTCAGTCGAGGTCACAGATTAAGAGACCCGCATGTAGCCTCTTCATGTGGGTGCTTGCGCTTCCATGAAGTATGGAGTCTGGATTCTAGGGGTAAAGATCCCAAAGACAGCAGCTGGGAATCATTGCCTTTTATGACCTAGCTTGAAAACCATGTAATGTCACTCTACCTGTCACAATACTACTTGAATTCATGTTCGAATTTAACTCTATATGGAATGGTAGATGTCTGGCATTTTTGAAACATTTATCTGCAACAAGCTCCTTCCAAATATATCCCCACATATCTTCCCTAGATTTTCACTGTTGTAAACTAGCAAAATCTTGCTTCTTAAAAGCATGCATGCATGTATACATTTGTCTATGTCAGCTTTCTTCTTCCTGGGTTGATTTTGTAGTAGGCCTCTGGAAATTTCTAATTATAAGCCTGTAGGCAATGAGGATTCTCAGGGGAGGGGAATGATGAGAAGTAGATTTCCTTTAAATGTAATTGCCTCTGTCTAGGCCATTACCTGGAATTCAAGAAAGGCAGGAACAGCCTCATCAGGCAGATCAGGAAGAGCTGCTTCAGCAGGTATGGGGAGGTGGTGAAATTTGAGAGTCTGGAGTAACATGAATCATCAGACTCCTCCCATATATTCCATTTTAATTATTAGGGATACGAGGAGTACTACTTTCCCCTAAATGACAACTTCATTTTCATATAACAGAAGCAATGAGACTGAAATCATCTGCTCTAACTCAGCTCTAACTCACAGGATAATACTGTATGCAGTCAGAACAGCCCTGACCACATGAGGCACTCTTTTTAGAGCATGTATAGTTCTATTGCTGTAACTTATTTCGGGTCATGGTCAAATTTGAACCTGTTTATATCACTATATTAGTCATAATTCTCCAGAGAAAAAAAACCAAAGTGTGTGTGTGTGTGTGTGTGTGTTTGTGTTTATATTGACCAAATATCTGAGTACCATGGCCTTGCCATGCTGACACATAAAAAAACATTATGCTGTCTTTTTATTCTTATAACAGTGAGAAGCCTGCAGAGGGATCTTCTGTTTTTTCTTCCACATGCCTTCCTACTTGCACAAGTGCAATCACCTAGGTCCTCAGAGTCCTGCTGTGAATAGCCCTCCCATGCTATAGGACCACGTGATAATGTGACTTGCTCTTTCTGCTGTTGCCATGGTCTGTGTTCGCACTGTCTTTTAACCACTTCAAGTAAGCAACAGCACATTCTCATTTCCTGAAAGGTTTGTTGTCCATTACCACAACTGATGTTAACTACCTTATTGGTCAAAGTTCTTGTTTGCAAATAATAGCATCCACTCTGGCTAGTTTTTGTTGAAATAGATTTAATAAAAACTATCAGGTAACTCAGGGAATAATTGGGAAGACTGGAGAAAAGGATAAGATTCCATCAGTCAAGTCCAGAGCCACACTGAAGAACCAGCCAGATGAATGAGGTGCCACAATTATTGTCAGTTACAGAACCATGTGGCAGAACCTGCCTGAGGAGAAAATTCCTGGGTGCCAACCCCATGGGTGGCAGTGTACCCCAGATGGTATACCCAAAAGAAAGGATTAGACATACTTGCACCTTCTTTATTCTAGTTTGAAGGAATGGTCATCCCTAAGTGTTGAATACCTACATTTAAAATGGCTGGGACAGTGAAGAGTTGACAATGATTTATAGATAATTAGGTGAGAATATGGGCCTCACTCTTCAGAACTGTGAATTAAAGGTAACCATTATAACTACTCCTTTCAGCAACAAAATGCTCTGGATTGTTGTGGTAGAAAGGTTTCTGAGGTGGCCCCAGGATTCTGGCCCTTGGTACATTTATCCTCTGAAATCCCCTCCCCTGTGTGGGTGGGAACAGTGAGTGTGATGGGATCATGCCCATGATTAGATGACTAATTGACCTTGACTTAGTCGCAAGGGAAATTGTCCTGGCTGGGCCTGGCTTAATCAAATAAGGTCTTTAAGGTAAAGTGTCAGTGAAATGTTTTTCTACCAGCCTTGAAGCTATCAAACTGCCAAGTGAGAGAAAGAGGACACAGTTGGATTCCAAAGGCCCTTGGCTAACAGCCAACAAGGTGTCTACTTCAGGGTTAATTTGACAGTGTAAGGTGGGGAGAGACCTCAAGTCCTATCCCTTAGTCTTATACCATAAAAAACTAAATTCTATCAACAATCTGAGCGAGCTAAGAAGAGGGTCCTAGCTTGCGAGAGACCCTCGCAGACAAGCTAGTGTGCAAACTAAACCTCTGACCTGCTGAGAGTGTGAGGGGGAGAGATGGCATAGTTTCAGTCACTAAATGTGCGATGATTTGTTATAAAGCAATGAAAACAATTTAGCTGAGGAGCTGTCATTGAGAGAATTTTAATCCCATAAAATGCCTCACCAAATCTCTTTACTTTGGATATGCGTTGGAAATGGAGAATTTCTCAGAGATATGGGACAAGAAAAGAATAAAGTCAACAATTCATCTAAGAACCCACTGAATACCTCTCTTCTGGTATAGGATTCTAATGCTCTGATCAGTGATTTAGAGATATAAAATCCAGGTTTGGGGATTAGTCAAAAGGCCTACTTTCAAGTCCCAATACCTACTACAGAACTTGGCCCATTATTAACACATTTTAAGTAGTAACTATTACACATATAGATTAAAAAAACCTCATCATTCTTAATACTTTTCATACTTTTTTCTATTCTATAATTCAGTGGTTCCTACTGCTCCCTTTATTAAATCTAAAAGTCCATTCACTGTGTGAACTATAACACACACATTCCTGAGCACAATAATTCTTCATGTTAAAAAGCCCAAAACTTTATGTACTTCCTGTCAATTTCCAAAGAAAAAAATCATTGGGTATGTCTTTTCCATGTCCAAATTAAATTTTTTAAAAGATTTTATTTATTTATAAAAGCACTGGGGTACACGCCAGAGGCGCGGGAGGGTGAGAGAATCCACTAGACACAGAACAGGGAGCAGAACAGGCAGAAGGACTGAAACACACTGCTGAGGGGAGCAGCCGGTGAGGCAGGAGAGGTTTGCTGTGCCTTGTGGGAATCTCCCTGGCCGGCTGGGAATCGAACCAGTGCTTCAGAGGCTGCAGGAAAGCTTCACAGCGCTGTGCTCAGCCTGCTGCGCCACCAGGGAGGCCCCCAAATTAATTTTACTGAAAGTGGAGAGCGTAGATGATAGCTTTATTATTTTTGTCTATCTTGATAACTGGATTATATTCTCAAATGATTGATCAGCAGATGGTTTGATTTCAAATATTGTTTAAAAATACCTAATGACTATATACCAGATTGCTTAACCATGCTTTGTAGACCTATCCCAATTTTTAAGTTTCAAGACATTGAAAAACTCTATATCCTCTGCTATTGCAACTGATCAATTTTTAAGTTAGAAATTGTACTTGGTTCTGAGTAGAAGAGCCCAGCAAAACAGAAGCTGGAACAAACTAAGTCTTTGATTTTCTTCATATTGTGTGATGTCTGGAATGGGGCTTTATCAGATTGGTTTAGTGGCTCCCTGCTACCAGTATAATCCATATACCTTCTGTGCTGCTTCTATTCAACCATCTTGAGTGTGTGCTTATTGCTCCACAAGCCCAAGTTCACGGCATGATTTCAGGCATCACATCCACTCTCTAGGGAGAAAGAAGAGAAAAGGCAAAAGAAAATATATGTTAAGTGAACCTATACTGCTTTTGAAAAGTTTTCTTAAAAGACCCACCCATGACATTCACTTATATTTTGCTTGTCAAAACACATGGCAAAAGGGGATATTGCTGTCTGCAAGGGGATATTGCTAAGAAATAGAATTAGCTTTTGCTTTTTAATCAATCACTTTGCTGTTCCAATATGGAAGAAGGTGAGAATGGAAGAAGTCATGAATTTTTGCCATGTAGAACATAGACAATGATTAGTATCATTTGAAAAAGAAAAGCAATTTGGACTATCCAACTCTGAATTCATAAGCAGCAAAACTATTTCAACATTTCAGTGGTAGAATTTGATACTGTAAAAACAATGTGACACTACAGCACAATAGTATTGTTTTGGCAGTAAGAAGTTATAAAAATCTTTGGAATTATTCAAAGAAAACAGGGAGTTATAAATAAGTTCCATTGGAAGGGATGGCTAAAATCCAATGTAACTTTTGTGGGTTCTTTGTTAACCGTCAACTCTCATTAAGTACAGATTTGGTAGATAAGTATTTCAATACTCTTTTTTTCCTTAAAAAAAGGTTAATATTAGTTTTCTACTTCATGTGGATATTTATATAGCAATAAAACAGATGTTTGTAAGGAAAAACTATAATAATAGATGAATGACATTATGAAAATTTCCATGTTACAAATGTAGCATTTTAGTTCAGGATATCGACAGTGGGAGAGGGTGTGTGTGTGTGTGTGTGTGTGTGTGTGTGTGTGTGTGGTGGGGTGGGGTTGGGGGTGGGGAGATAGGGAACACATGGTAACTGTGTTACCTAAAACTATTGTTGAAAAATAAGATTTATTAAAAAGAATAAGAGAAAATTTTCAGCACTAAGATTTGGTCTTTAAAAGTGAGATACCGGGCCTTCCCAGTGGCGCGGCGTGTTGCATGAAGCACTGTGAAGATGTCCCCAGCCTCTGCAGTGCAGGTTCAATCCCAGCTGGCCAGGGAGATTCCCAATGGCGTGGCAGACCTCTCCTGCCTCGACCGCTGCTCCCCTCAGCAGTGTATCTCAGTCAGTCTGCCTGTTCTGCATCCGGTCTGTCTCTGGCGAATCATCTCCCGCACCTCTGCTTTGTACCCCAGTGCTTATATAAATAAATAAATCTTAAAAAAAAAAAAAGTGACGATACCATTGTCTTGCAGACAAGACAGTTGATCAGCGGGGAGAAATCTGACTTTCAGGTACAGGCTCAGTGCAGTTGGATAATTTATTTTTCCCTCTGAGGAAGCAAGTTGTTTCATTGTAGTGCAATTTTGGGTGGGAGGGAAATGGTGAGTGAAGATATGAATACTAACACTTCATCAACAACTGTCACTGAACATACCCTCAACAGAAACATCTCTAGAAGAAGGCATTTTTCATGCCTGCTAATGTATACTTAGCCCGCTAACAAGTATGTAAAATACATTTGCGCCTTGGGTTTCTTTGTCTATAAAATGAGAAAAGTAATTTACCTTCTTCATGGAGTTGTAAGAATTGGAAGAGTTAATATGTGAAAACCATGTAGGATGGCAGTGGTACATAGTAAAGGCTATGTGAATTTGTTATTAGTTATTAAAACAAATACAAAAATAGGGTGAATAACATCAATTCTTTGGAAGTAGTTAGTGTAGGATTGTCAAAAGGTGATTTATTCTTTCTGTTGGGAATGGAAATGGTGGTTTAAAATTAAATTTGTGCCTCCCAGTGTTTTTGTTGGCAATGATAAGGTCAGTTCACTTTTATTCACTTGTGGGTCTTAGCTGAACTGTTGGAAAAGGATGAGTGAGCTGGTTGCATTCCCAGAGTGGATAGGAATTAACATTCATTATCTATTTTCTCTATGTTCTCTACTTATTTGCAAAGCCTCTTTCATCCTGTTGATTATAAATTTTTGCCTTTAAGTTTCAAGACTATACATTCCCTGCTGAACCTATTAAAGAGAAAGAAATTGTTGCTTCCACAGAAAATGTGCCATACTCAAGCTCTTAGGCTAGGTTGAGGCCACTGTAGAGAGAGAAACTGAGATGATTGGACAGGACAGCAATGTCTTAACAGGAGATGAAATAGTAACTATTCTAAACAAGGAAGCTGCCAAAGGACATGGAATAAAATGTCACATTTCATAATATGATATCACTAGTCTGTTATAAATACACATGTCTGACAAAGACTTCTTTAAATGGTGGGTTGCTGGATCCATAGCTTAGCTGTGCCTCTTATTGGTTATGTCTCCTTCAAGGAAGCTGGCATCTACAATCATGATCACTGTGTTTGACAGGGGTCCACCCAAACTTCTGTAACAAAGAGTCCCCAAAATACATGGACTTAAACAAAGTGGGTGCAGGGCCTCCTTGGTGGCACAGGGGTTAAAGTCTAGCACTATCAAGCTATTGCCAGCCATGGTGGCATGATTCAAACCCTAGCCAAGGAGTCAACCCACATATAGTACAGCAGAATTCTCCTGGCTTACTCACTGCTCCCCTCAACAGTGTATTTCAGTAGATCCACCTGTTCTGCTCCCCACTTTGTCTCTGGTGAATCCTCTCACCCCCTGCACCTCTCGCCTACACTTTATTTCTTGTATGCATAAATAAATAAAAATAAATCTTTAAAAAAATAAATACCTGAGGGGGTGGGGGGAAGCAAATATTGTTTAAAAATGAACAATGATGTAAAAAATTTAAAAAAAAAAAGAAAAAAGAAATAAACCAAGCAGGTGCTATTTCTTTCTCTGCTGACATGCAGAGATAGGTAGTTCATCTCTGGGTTTAAGGTGCTTGCTTTTGTTTTTGCTGTTCTGTAGCCAGCAGGAAGCAAGTAAAAGACTCAGAGCAGTTCCTTAAAATGGTCACATATCACTTGCTCTAGTCCAATGACCAGAGCCAATGACCACATGACCTCCTCTAGCTGCCAGGGTGGCTAGATGATATAATAGTCTTTACTTAAGTTGCCATATGCCCAGTTATACTCTATCACTATGGAAGGGGAGAGTGGAAGTGGGGAGGTAATTAGCAATATGACTTATGTGCTGTACCCACATCACAGTATTCAGGAGAGATTAAAATCACAACCCAATAGAAAAAGCACAGGACTGGTTTTGATCCCATTTTCATGGTGCCACCAATATACTTTGTGAGCAACTCAGTCAGCCTGGTTGTTGTGAGTGAGAAGGCATGGATTATAGCAAGGGTATTGGACTCAAGGAATCTATAATTCCTTTGTATAATTGTATAAAAGGGTATTTTTTTTTTTTGTGGTGGCATTGGGTTGGTTTTAGGAAAGAGAATTTTTGTTCTTCTTGGGACTTTGTGTGCATGTGGTATGTGCTATTGTTCTGTGTATGTGCTATTGTTTAAAAGTGGCCCAAATATACCCAGAAGGAGGAGCAGGAGAGAGGGAAAAAAGGAATAGCTTCTCCATACACTTGTAGGGTGACCCTGAAATAAACAGGATATAGAGTCCTGCAGGCTACCCCGAACTGTCAAGTGCCCCACTCCCCAGTATGTGTGGTGGTCTCACAGTGTTGTCATGGATTACTTGTACTATGGAATGTCCTCCATGTGCATGCATGTGTGTGTGTGTGTGTGTGTGTGTGTTTGCGCGTGTAGTGAGGAGCCACATGGTGTTGTTGGAACAAATTTTAGAGTAAAAAGAATTCAATTCTTCTATGGGTAAAAGGTAGCTATTCATGCAGTGAAGGATGGTGGAGGGGGGCTCTCTGAAGATCTCAAGAGTAAGGCTAGTATCTAAAGTTTGCTCACAAGGAAATTCCTAATAGAGATTTAAAATCCCCTTTCCTTTGTCTCTGGAAACAATCATATTCAGCCTCCAATTGTTGATATATTCCCTTTAATTATCTCCCAATCTTCATGACAGTTTGTTCTCAGAGTAACCTTGTGTGGCATGATGTAGGGAATTAAAGGATGATGGGATACTGAGAAGCCAAATATTCTCTGTGACCCCGCTCTCTTGAGGCCAGCATCATCGCCAAGACAGCATTATTCCAAAGGGCTGTCTAGACTAGAACCCTAGGACTCAAGGACGCTAGGATCCTAGCAGCAAAGCAATCAGAGACTAAGGCAGAAGGGTGTGGAGTCAGGTTCTGTGGAAAGATGGTTACAGCCATGTGGTTTTTGAAAGGGAAATGAAACAAGGCCCAGATTTGGAAAGAGAAACATTTAAGTATTTGTTTTTCCTAAAACAAAATGGGGGAGGCAAATCTCACGTGTAAGTGGGGAGGGTAAGTTTACATGTTAGAAGGTAGATTGGAGGCTGGTCTCTTTCCAGGGAGTAGACACCTGTGTTGCACAAATAAAGAAGACATGATGCTAAGTCTGGAGTACTTGGCACTGTGGATGGAGCTTAACCTGGATCCCAGGCTGAAGAGGAGGAAAGACATGCTGGGACTTCTAGGACAGAAATGGGTGAGCAGTAGGTAGTGGTCATGGAGGGAGCAGAGATCACATTATGAAGCTTCCTACCGCAGCTAGACAAACATGACATTATTAGGGCGAGGTACCTTGAAAACCTCATGGTATCAAAAGTGAAAGTTTTTTGGTTGACATTTTTTCATTGTGTTGAACTGATACTCCTTGATGATGGAGGAAAGAGAACACTTTTCTGACAACAAACAATTCTTCTCTGGTATATAGTTGCCACATGACCCACGTAGGTATGCTCATTCCTGTCCCTGCAAGAGAGCTTCCTTGGCTCATTCCCTTCAGCAATTATCTCCCAAGCTTCACTAATGAAAAGAACATCTGGGTTTCACCCCCAAGCCAACTGAATCAGAACCTGAAAAGAAGAGAATCTCAGAATCTGCCCGTAACTCTTGACCAGGCACATTTGGAAAATATGGGGCCCTTTAAGCAATGGTGGCAATGTTAGGCTTGCCAGTAGGTTCTGTATGCAGTAAGCAGGTGTGAGTGCATAGACTTAGGACAGGATATAGGGAACTGAAATCCGAGCAGAAAGGAAAAGTTAAACTGACGTGAACCACATAGAAACTCAGAGTAGCAGACCCATGTTGGTGGATTTCCTAGTACTTTACCCTAGTTATTTTGCCCTCTGGGTCTCTGCTTCCTGACATGTGAAATGATGGATTAATCTAGTTTTAGATCCCTGTTGGGTATCTCTGAGGGGAAGACCCCCTTAGGTCTATCACATTCTCCTTTTCAACCAAAGCAAACCTGCTTGGGTTTGCTTTGTTTATTTGGTTTCTATATTAGATTTCATTTCAATAAAGTGCTCAGTACCACTTTTTCAAAGTTTGAAAACTACTGAAGTGATTTCTCATGTCCTTCTAGTTCTTGGATATTAAGTGTG
Source organism: Talpa occidentalis (assembly GCF_014898055.3). Classification (NCBI taxonomy): domain Eukaryota; kingdom Metazoa; phylum Chordata; class Mammalia; order Eulipotyphla; family Talpidae; genus Talpa; species Talpa occidentalis. The sequence goes on from NW_023604295.1 coordinate 25,138,828, forward strand.
TCTGCAGCAGCAATGCCAACAAGACAGATCATTAGCACGGAAAACAGCACCAGGGACCTTAGGAAACATACCACATTTCGAGGCCTAGTTTTTTTCTAATATTGTCCTGCTGTTCAAACTTCTGGTTTCCTTGTTGTGGGCTGACATTTAACTGGAAAGGAAATAATTGTGGTATCCCCATTAATATAGCAACTCAACTCAAAGACGAAAATCAATCGCAAAGATTGTCATAGTGTAGGCAAAATAATAACCGGTTAATTCTCTGAATTTCCCCTCTTTTCACTGATTATTTTAGTATCAAGTAGCTATAATCACATGTGAGTCATGTTGACTGACCTGGCATAAGACCAGCTGTACATTTAAAACCAGATGTAGCCAGCGGCAAGCCAGGTGCCTGGTGGGAGAACTTGTCAAAGTTTAGAGATGCCACTTCTCCTACTTGGATGCTGCACACTAGTACATCTTTAGGAGCAAGCATCTGTTTACAAATTAATATAACCTTTGCCCTCCCACTCACCCTTCAACCCAGGGAAAAAGACTGCTAAGTATATGTGGCAAAACTTGGGTTCAAGTTCAGTTCTGTGTTTACTGTGCTCTTTGGACAAATCACCTATCTTATCTAAAGTGGGGATAATAATATCACTTTGCAGCACTGCTGTGAGGATTAAATAAGATAATGCATATGAAAGCATTTTGTAAATAGCACAAAGTCTTACAAATATAAAGGTGCATTTATCATAATGAATAATGGCACCGTATTCAAGCAAACAACATTAGGGGAAAAAAACACTGTTACATTCACAAGCTATACAAATGCTTTTATATATAATCAGACAAATGCATTTATTAACACATCCATTTGTTCATTCACTCACTCACTAGTTCCTGTCTGTACAACACCAGTCCCTGTGTGAGATAAGAAGTAAATGACGGGGAATGGATGGATTAAAAAAATACATCTAGGGTTTGTTTGATTATATAGTTCAATGTCTACTGAGCCAGTACTTTGTTCCAGGAACTAGGTTCCTCCCTGTGGAAACAGATCGTTCAGACTCTATTTTTCCTTTGTAGGGGCTCATGGTCCCAGAAGGATGGAGTGACTCAGTAAGTCTGATTAATCCAGAAGGCTGTTGGAGGTGGCCCCCAACTTGGCAAGTGGATGCTGACTACAGACTTAATCGGCCAAGGCTACTTTCCAGAATGTTCATTGCTCCCTCCACCCCCCATTTAACAACATTCATTCACATCTTGCCTGGATTCTCCAGTTGCCAAAGACTAATTGGCCTAACTCCAGTGCCATGGAGAAGTATACTGGGGAGACTTGCGCATGGCAAAATGAGGGTGATTGTGGTGGAGCTTTCACTATGGGTGTCATGGGCATGGAGACTGCTAGACCATCAAGGGCTTCCATATTGTCCCTGTCAGAATTTGACACCAGTTGAGAGGTACTATCAGTGCTGTGAGGAAATATCTTTATTTAAAAAAAAAAGAAGATTTATGCATACAAGAGCCAGAGGTATATGTGGGGGGATGGGTGGTGAGAAGATTCACCAGAGACAGAGTGGGGAGCAGGACAGGCAGATTGACTGAAATACACTGCTGAGGGGAGCAGTGGGTGAGACAGGAGAGGTCTGCTGTGCCATGTGGGTTGGCATTCAGGCCAGGGATCAACTTGTGCTGCAGTGGCTGCTGATAGCTTCATAGCACTGAGACTTAACCCCTTGTGCTACCAGGGAGGCCCTGTGAGGAAATATCTTTAAATAGGAGAAATAAATGGACCCAGGGTGCCTGTTAGAGAGTTAACTGACTCCCCACACCCTTTGATACCTATGTTATATTATATTATGCTACACCCAAGCATTAGTCTTCTACACACTGATGATTTATACTTACACACAGCTAATTACAAACTTGCTTTGCTTGCTCTTAACAAATGTAAATAAAAACAAATGTAAGCTTGGTCATATAATCCCCTTCAGCAAAGTTGAAAGTGGATGGTAACTGCTGGAGTTTTCCAGTTTAAGTGAAGTTCTTTCCTTTGATCTCTCTCACTTCTCTCAAAAAATATAGACAATGAAGATTAAAGGTTCTGCCCCCCAGCCCCCAGGGCTCTTCTAGCCTCCCCCTTTCCCTCTTTCTGAAGGGCTTTTAGGTCAGACCAGAACATTGCACATATTTTGCAATCCAAAGAGATCAAACAAGGATAAAGGGCGGGGTTTCCTGCTTGGGGAACCCTCTGATGCAAGCAACCTGCCCTCTGAGCCTCTGTGAGCCTCCTTGGCATGTGACCCTACCATTCTCTGTGCCTCTGACTTTAATTAGGTCCAGTGACTTCTGTGGGGGTGCACCTGGTGTGGATTTTTCCTCTCTGCGTTAGACGTTCAGACACCATATGGTGTTTCAGTGGGTCTGTTTGGGAATGATTCCTTGAAGAAAGGTTACTTCCTCTTCCACAACCTCTTGGGAGGTGAAAGTCCTTTTATTCTGGACACTGTTTTGCAGGGGCCTCTGGTAACCTCCCATGGTGCTTTGTAATCTTCATTTGTTGGTTTATCTAGTTGTTTTTATGGCTCTTGGATATAGAGGAAATATATGTTCTTTGCTGTTTTTTTAAAGATTTATTTATTTTTATACAAGAACTGGGGTACAGGCTAGATGCGCGGGAGAGTGAGAGGATTCACAGAGACAGAGTGGGGAACAGAACAGGCAGACTGACTGAAATACACTGCTGAGGGGAGCAATGGGCGAGACTGGAGAGGTCTGCTGCACCATGTGGGATTCTCCCTGGCGGACCGGGATTGAACCCGCACTGCAGAGGCTTCTGACATCTTCACAGTGTGGTGCTCAACCACCTGTGCCACCAGGGAGGCCCTGCTCTTCTTTAATACTGTAGCATTAGTATAACATAAATACAACATTAAAATACATATTTTTAAATTTGCTTGTGAGTAGGTATCCTTACAGTGGCATAAAGATTATATGAAAAAAATTAGAACTTGTTTGGGTCTTGTATTTCTTCTGACCAAACACCTACACACATTAATAATCTTATAGTAATCCCAAGACTAAGGTTATTTTGAACAAAACAAGATCCCCCACCATACCATAATAATAATAATAATAATAACAACAACAACAACCAGCTATTGCCTAAATAACAGCTCAGAAAGTACTTTCCTATAAATCACCCATTATACCCTCATACTATTATCAATATCATTTTTTAAGTAGGAACCAGAGGCTCTGTGAGGCCAAGAGATTTGCTGAGGATCACTCAGGGGGTAGAGGAGGAACAAAGATTTGAAGCCAGATTTCTCACTGCCAGATCCTTGCAAATTTTCTACATTTCTCTGAAATTCATGGGAGCTGGCCACGGCCACATGGTGGTAAGCTTATAGGAGCAGGCATCAAGGGTCAGTGTTAAGTCATCTTGACCTGTAATTCTGTGACCCTGAGTAAATCTCTTTTAACTCACCCAGACTTCAGGTTCCTCATTTCTAATAGGAAGAGCTTGGACAGACGAGTGCTTGTCAGTGGGAACAACTTGACACACATTTTAAAGTTCCTGCAAATGCTTGACTGACTTCATGGAGGTAGAGGCTAAACTTTGACCATTTTTAACTCCTGTTTTCAAATTCCTGAGTTCATCTAAATAGTTTCCTCGTTTGAATGTTACAAAGGTGAACTTTAAATGTACTGTAGGAGAAACTAGATCACTGCATGGAACCAACACAGAGATGTTGAAAACTAGTTTTGCAATCTTGACCCCTTACCCACTTTGGAATTTAAAAGGATTAGTGTTGAAGAGGCCAAGAGTAGATGGAAACCGGAGGATTTCTTTAGAGAGAACTGTCAGCGTGCTGTTAGTAGCTTTTATCCAAGGAGAAAGGAAAGGGGATAGGGGATACTTTCTCCTTACTCGCTGGTCAGAGAACAGGCTTTAGGGAGACCACTTGGAGAATTTAATTTGTGTCTCCTGAAATTTGAGGCGATCTAGTGAACCTGTATCTTACTTCACCCTGAGACCTAGAACAAAGGTTGGTTGAAGCACTCCACGCGGAGGGAGGACCGTGACTAGGATGAGCTAGCTTGGAGTTGCTTTAGGTCCTACCTGAGAGCTACCGAGGCTAAGAAGACCTCAGTAGGAAAAAGTAGGGAGTGATGGAAGACTCATTAGTCATCATTGTGAAGACACTCACTTACCTTTGTTATAGGAATAGCAAATTAACGTCCATAGAAATGAGTGCATGTCCCCAGAAACTGTGACAACCTATGAGCCCAGGAGGAGGTCAACTTTATAGCATTCCCAAGCACAGAAAGCACAGTGCCACCTATTTGGCAAGGTTTTTCGTGTGCATTTGTCTTCCCCTTTTCTCCTGATCCTTTAATCCTGGAGTGTCAGAAACTCCATTAAACTCCATTGGCAAAGCACGTAGAAGAAAAAGATGGGAAGGTAAAAACAAACCAGTCCTCAGCCCTTCCCTACAGCTTGGGTCCAGCCCCAAACTGTCCTCATCTGGGAGGGGAGAAGCATAAACTTTGGCAGGAGCTCAGAGTTTCGGTTATATCGACTTGTCAGGCTAATAACACATATGTACTTGTTGGGGGGAATTCAGTCATTGAAATATTTCCTTTTTTCCTGTTTAAGTCTGAAAGGGACCAAAAGAGACTGTCACTGAATTACATCCAAAGGAAAGGGAGCATCAGCCCCAAAGAATGGACACTCAGGGGCAGTGAGGAGAAAGGAATAAGGTTATTTTCATCCTTTCATGGATGTTGAATAGTGAACATCATAGTTGCATCTGTGTACTTAAAAACACTATTTTTCTTAGTTCCTGACAAGTTGATTTGAAAGAGTCCTTCAATTTCAAAAGCTTGAAAATCTCTAAAACTCCATGCCAGAAGCCATTTTCAACACTGGCATCAATACCTGTTAGTTCAGAGTGGGGGAAAATTGGCATCAGTACAGACTGAGAAAAAAAGGCATAGAACATTCTTTTTGCCCCTTCCCATTAAAGTTTACATCCATTTAGCTTTTTTGACCTGAAATTAAAGGAGCTCAACTTGTTTCCTTCTCTGTGAAGAGATGACACAATTTTGGTCCAGGTCCTCCTCACTCACCCATCTCGGAACACAAAGCCAATGATAAGTCCAACATTCCGGCGAGCGGCAGAGTGGAGGGGGTAACAGCAGTGAGGTTGAGGAACAGAAAAGAAAAGAGGAAGCAGAGGGAAAGGTTACTGTGGGCATAGAGCAGCCTGACAAGAAGTGGGAAAGGGAAATGGAGTATCCAGAGGAAGCATGGATACCCTCTTTGGTGACCTCGTCCTGCAGTGCTACTTCCCTAGGGCTGGTCCCCTTCCTGGGGATGTGGCGAAACCCGATTTGAAAGAGCCCTCCCACAATTACAAGCTTGATCTCTGACACGTCTGTCCCATTGGCTTTGGCGCTGCCCTACCACCCTGTCAGCCCCTCTCTTCTCTGACTTCCTCTTGGGACCTCACTGATCTCCTCTCCCCAAGGCTGGGGTCTCATCCAGCTGGACAACCACGCAGCATGGACAGCCAAGCTTTGTTGGTGCTTCTTCTTACAGTGTTGATTTTATTTACTGCCAAGAAACTTAAACCATTTTGTATGAAAGCAAACTTGGGCTTATTATGGAGTAGCATGTAAAAGATGGATGGATATTAAATGCAACAGGAGAGTTAATGTAAATGTTTAGCTGTCTGTCAGCTGCTTCTGCTTAGGTTTTCAGATTCCCAGGGTGATTTGCCCATCCTGCTCTGCTATTAGCAGTGTCTTTTTCTGAACGTGTTTGAGGACATTTGGCTTAATTGTTTCCTCTGTGTTGGGCTCTGGAACAGCAAGAAGCATTCAAGAACCCAAGAAAGGGTGCTTTGATGAGAGAAGGTGGTTTGACGGGAAGTAGAAGAGATCTTTTGGTGGGTGTGTAAAGCAACTGTAATTTCACATATTCTGCCAACTAACAGGGCTAGCTCAGTTTATAGGTTTCTATGTGTGTCAGGTAATGAAAAAGAGGAAGCTTTACATGAGAATTTACCATACCAATTTTTCTCAAAGTTTGTTTCATAGAAGACTAGCCTAATAAAATGCTTCAAAAGAGAATCCCCTGGTAAGATAAATTTGAGATATGCTTTAACCTCCCCCTTGAAGGTTTATAAAGCACAAGTATGTAAACAGGTCCCAGAAATCGTGTAACAAAACAAGTAAGTTTGTTAAACCTAGTGTAACCTCAATGCAATAGATCCTTTAAAAATCTATATCTATATAACTTTTCATAACTCTATTATAATATGTCAGAATTAGTGTATTTGTGAACATGCCTGGGAAAACACCACACTGATTGTTTTTCAATCAGAAGTTACTAATCTTCATCACTCAGGACACCCCTTTTTGTTTACCTTCTTTATATGTTCTGAACCATTTTCTTAGCAAATAAAACTATACATACCTTACTCACAATTGTGTCACATGAAGTAATGTAAGCATAGAACTGTAGAAGCAATATGTACCACCTTCACCTTGTCTGTTAACCTAAACTTGTCCTGAGGTCTGTTCTTCTCTGGCTATTGGTTTTAGCAAATACAGCCTGATAAGAGTCTGACACTCCCACCACACCCCTGTCCCCTTGCCTAATTTTGTTAGAGGAATGCCTATGGTATCATCTACAGCCAATCATGACTTTTGAACAACATGAGCTATTCAGTTGCCAGACTGAATGGACATAATTCTAGCCCAAAGCAAAGAGATACAATGTAATTAATGTGTATAAGTTAATATATGGTGCTGGTACACTTATCTTTAGAAGTTCAAAAGTATTGAAAATAGCCCCAGTATGTCTTGCTCACTTACTGATTTCTAAACACCCAGGTATCGTAGACTGCAAAATATCACAATAGGCCATTCTACAAATATTGTTGTGCCTAAATGATATACCTCACTTTTTTAAGATTTATTTTACTTATTTATGCATACAAGATCTGGGGTATAGGCCAAAGGTGTGTGTGTGGGGGGGTGGTGATGAGAGAATTCACCAGAAACAGAGTGGGGAGCAGAAAAGGCAGATCTACTGAAGTACACTGCTGAGGGAACCAGGGGGCAAGACTGGAGAGCTCTGCTGTGTCATGTGGGTCTGGTGCACTATGTGGCTGGGCATTGAACTTGTGCTGCAGTGGCTGCCCAAAGCTTCATAGTGCTGAGACTTAACCCCTTGCACCATATACCTCACTTTTGTGTTCAAAGCTCTATTACTCTAAAGATGACTTCATATTAAATAAATCTTTTTTCCTTTTTGTGAAAAAGCATTATGAAAAGTATTAAAAAAGTAAGAAAATTGTAGAATATGACAAAAGTTTTTGTCTTTAAGTAGAAAATTTTATTTCCAGTTAAGTGAATATAGGAACTTCAGAAGAATCAAACTCAGGTATCGTGGCTTACAAGTGATGAAGCACCTCTATAGTCATCATCATCTCATTTAATCCCTCCAGCAGTCAAATTATATTGTTATCAGAATACAAATTGGGCATTAAAGAGTGCCACATTAACTGGATTTTAGAAACTGCCATATGCAAGAGGGGCAGCTTATGGGAAGGATTTTTAAAAAAGATTTATTTATTTATGCATATAAGAACTGGGGTTCAGGCCAGAGGTGGGGGGGTGAGAGGATTCACCAGAGACAGAGTGGGGAACAGAACTGGCAGATCGACTGAAATACACTGCTGAGGGTAGCAGCGGGCAAGTCAGGATAGGTCTGTTGCGCCATGGGGGTAGCTCCCTGACTGGGGATCGAACTCATGCTGCAGTGGCTGTGGACAGCTTCATAGGTTGCGTCTTAACCCCTTGTGCCACCAGGGAGGCCTACACACATCTTGTTGGTTCCATTTTTGCTGAGAGTCAGAGCTCTTCTTAAATCATGGCGACTGTTGCTATACTTAGGCCCATACTTGAGGAGTATAACAAGAGACATGAAGTTAATTCCCCAAATATCAGGACTGTTTACCATCTGTTAAGATCTCTTTCTGCTAGGTTTTAAAACCCAGTGAGGAAGACCCTCATTTAAAAATCAGTGAGGTAGATTTTGGATGTGTTGAGATAGAAGTGAATAGAGGTTCCAGACTTTTGGAACAATTTGTAGTAGGAACATTTATGAGGGTGCAGGGATGTGAGGAGGGAGTGGATGAGTTTGGTAGATGACTAAGATACACGAAAAAAGTTACAGGAATATTTTATCGGAAAAGATTTGTATGGTCCTGATTACCAGTTTAAGATTTAGGACTTTTGTGTAAAGGCAATAGAAGCCAGTGAAGACTTTTGAATGACGGAGTGAAATATTTAGAGAGGAGGAAACTGGCAATGGAGCATTGAATGATTTGGAGGAAAAAGACTGGGGGTAAGAAATTCATTTGGAAAGTTGTAATCAACTCCATAGCTTAAAAAGAAATAAACGGCACCTTGTTCCTCAGAAGAGTCCACTCTTCTGTAGGGAGATGTGTCTGGTATTAGAAATATAAGCAAAATGCCTGTAGAAATATTTCCTGACCTTTAGTACTTATACCTGAAGATGGACCACGTCATATTTGAAATATAACTGAAAGTTCATATTCTTTTCAGGGAGCCCAATAGAGTGATAAAAAGTGATTTTTTTTACCTTGTTCTCAAAATGATACTAAAAGACAAAGATCAAAATCGAAGGGGAAAGATAATCCAAGTAATCATGGGATAATATGTGTCTCCATCCCATCAGCTCCTGAGAAAGGGAGAGTTTGCTCCCTAGGCTAAGAAGGAATGTGCCCTCTTACTGCCCTCATGCCTGTTGCCTCAGTGCTGATGATTCAGAGGATGCCTCTGTCAACAGAGGAGATTGGGCCTGTAGCCTGAACATGGTATTTTCTTATATTTAATCTCCACTAAGCCTATGTTCATTCTGCTGTCACAAAATCCAAACTTTAGATGCTCTATTTTATTAGGGAATGATTCCTCTGTGGAAGGGTCTCTGGAGAAGGAGACAGGTCTGAAGGGAGGCACAGGCTGTGAGGAATGGCGCGGAGAGCATTTCTGCTGCCCAGGATAGAAGCAGTTAGTCCTGGAGTGCCATGGTTCAGTGAAGGGCTAAGAGGGTTTTCATTTCAGTAATTCATTCACCCGGAAAATCTCCACACTATCTCACGAACTTGGTTTCTGAGAAGTTGGGCAACTGAATGTATTTTATAACTCAGTAAATGAAATATTTTAAGGGCTCATAAAAATTAATCTAGACACATGCTACGAATCTGGTACCATGAAATAAAAGAACAAGAGGCTTCCTTTCTACTTGAGTCCAGGACCAAGCTGTTTGTGGTGCTCAGAAGGAAAGAGACTTCTTCTACTTTTCCTTGTTGCAACTGACCATGCCCAACTCCCCTGAGAAAGGCCTTCATGTTCCACACAGACAAAAATTACTTAATAGATATGTGAGGGCCTCCCAGGTTGCACAGGGGTTAAAGTCTCAGCACTATAGCCTGCCAGTGGGGCCTGAGTTCCATCTCCGGCTAGGGAGCTAACCCACATACGGCACAGCAGACCTGTCTTGTCTTGCCTCAGTAGTGTATTTCAGTGGATCCGCCTGTTCTGCTCCCCACTCTGTCTCTGGTGAATCTTCTCACCCCCTGCACCTCTGCCTTACTCCCTAGTTCTCATATGTGTAAATAAATAAAAATAAATCTTAAAAAAAATAGATATGTGAAAGTAGGAAATGCTTCCCTTTTGAGAGGTTTTAGAGTGTGCCTCAATTTTGTCCTTCCTCCAGCCATTCCTTCTAGTGAAACGAATTAATTATTTGGAAAGTAATAACAACTACCATTTACTGAGGACCTACTATGTGCTAATTTACTTACACATGTTGTCTAATTACTGCTTCCTATCACCTATCATGTTCCCTGCGAGAACATGTCACCTGTCTAGCCAACGAAGGAGTTTGTACAAAAACCTGGATCTACCCACTGCCACTGCCCACACTTACATGAATTCTATATTATTTAAAGAAAATGTTGCAATCATTATTACTTATTTACTGTGGAGGTAAAATGCAGGCTCTGCAGCCATGTGTCTTTTCAGTGGAAGGGAGTAAATGCTCTAGCTTGTTTAATCGCTAAAGATTCTCTAAGTCTCTTTATTTAGAGAGAGTTCAGGGAAAAGTACATGAAAGAATTTTGAGTCATCCTTTTCAAGCACTGAGTCAAATTTTTAATACCAGGACAATAGCTTGGGAATGACATGATATTTTTAAAAATGAAAAATTATAAAATAACAAGTAAAGAATAGTTGGGTATATTTCCATTTCTCTAAGATCTTTGCATACTAGCATTAAGTAGTTTCTTTGTTTTTTTTTTTAGGAGAAAACTGCTTTACTGTTTTAAGAATAAATCAAACTCTAGGAAAAAATGAAAAGCAAGAGTGAATCATCCAAAATACTATCAGAATTTGCCACAGTTTGCAGTAGATGGACATGTATCTTTCTTTGCACACAAATAGACACTGTAAAAATGCTTCGTGATGTAAATGCTGTTTCTCAACAAAAAGCTGTGAATTTGATATGAAAAAAATTAAATGAAACATAAGTGGAGAAATTGTTGAACTTCAAGTTAACATTTCTTCTCCTCTAGGCATATTTCCTAAAATATCCCTTTAAAGATATAAAAGAGGTTGTGAAGACAATTTAAAGGTATTTTCCTCCAATTTTATATGATATAAAATGAAAATATTAATATTGTCATTCTTCCATGTCTTCTATCAATTGCTGTTGGTTATTATTACCTATATCTATTTCTATTTTCAAGTATTTAAATTTATGATTCTATTCTTTACTATTTCCATAGTTTTAGTATAAACTTCTTTGTTTAAATGGAAATATTCCCCATCACCTCTGCTTCATCCCTTATTTGGATTTAATTGTCAGACATTTTTTCAACAGTTAAATATTGGCACCATTTCCCCCAGTTTTATTATGTTTGAAAATATTTGCCATTGTCTTTATAGTAGAAAGATACCATGCTTATTAAATCAATGCTTCTGAGTAATAGTCTCCTTTTACTAGAATTTTGTGGCTATTACTTTCTAGTCTCCTGCCACTGTATGAGATGAGGACAGTCTGAATTTTTTGTTTTTCTGATCCTTACAAGTGTTCTATCTATCTATCTATCTATCTATCTATCTATCTATCTATCTATCTGTCTGTCTGTCTGTCTGTCTGTCTGTCTGTCTGTCTGTCTGTCTGATAATGATTTGGTTTACATGATTCTAGAGGTTAAGAAGACCCAAGATCTGCAGTTGGCCAGCTGGACCCAGAGGAGCCAATATGAAACTCTTTCCAGTCTAATAACTGGGAAAGCTGATGGCTTAAGTTCCAATCTGAAAACCAGCAAATTCAAGATCCAAGAAGCCACTGTCTCAATTTTAATTCAATGACTGGGAAAAGAAGAATCCCAGCTCAAACAGGCAGGCAGGAAGATTTCCCTCTTACTCAGCATTTTTGTTCCCTTTGGGTCTTGAACTAATTGGTGAAAGACCACCCACATGAGAGAAGACAATCTGCTTTATTCAGCCCACCAATTCAAGTGTTAATCTCATCCAGAAATACCCTCACAGACACACCCAGAATAATGCTTCTCTCAATATCTGGGCACCATGTGGCCCCGTCAACTGGACACATACGTTTAACTATTGCAGGAATAATATGATTTCCTGGACTTTTAGAAAATTCATTCTTTGTCCTTGGTGGTCAGTAGCTAATCAAGGTAGGATCTATACTGAACCATCTGAATTAAATGTTCTTGGAACTGATTTGCATAATCAGTTTTTGGTACACTTGGGATTCAGGTGCAGGGGAGATTTTTGCCATTATATTTTTCACCATAGCTGCTGCTCCATTTGTAGTTCCTCCAGCACAGACAACAACTACCATTATTTGGGATTAATAGCTTCTTATTAGTGCACTTTGAATTGAATCTATATTTTGTCTTAAAAAATTTCATATTCAATGGTAGTTATTTTTCCTTGCCATCACTCATTTGTCAACTAGCTCTGTGATGATATAGTTTTGGTTACATCTTCCTTTTAATTTCATTCTGTTATCATTTTATCTTTAAACTCATACATAATTGAATTCCTACTCTCATTCATTGATGCTATGGCATGAAGGAAATGCTAATGAAGTGTTTTAGATCTATTCTGTCCTTCTCTCTCCCCTTCCTTCCTCATGCGTGTTTTTGCAGCTTCCATTACATACACTTTCTTTTTTTTTTTTTTTTTTAAACTATTTTTTTTTTTTTTAAATAGAGGCATGTTTTATTTATTTATTTATTTGTTTGTTTGTTTGTTTATACATGCACTGGGTACAGTCAGAAGCGCGGGAGGGTGAGAGAATTCACCAGAGCCAGAGCGGGGAGCAGAGCAGGCAGAAGGACCGAAGTACACTGCTGAGGGGAGCAGCGGGCGGCAGGAGAGGTCTGCGCGCCATGCGGGACCCTCCTCCGGTGGCCGGGGAGCAGCCGGGGATCGAACCGGCGCCGCAGAGGCCGCGGGCAGCTTCGCAACCCAGCGCTCAACCGCTGAGCCACCAGGGAGGCCCCCATTACATACACTTTCATTTGATTCTTGCTTGGGCATTTCTGTTCAGGCTTGTCTCTGTTGTGGTGTGGAAGATGCCTTGATTTGATTCCTACTGAACCCAATGTGATTTCTTCTCTGAGCAAGGTTGAAGATTGCTTTTATTTATTTTTTGAAACTAATATGATTTGGGGGCCTGCTCTTAGGGCTAATAGCTGAGTTGAACCAGCTCTCTCTTGTTTCTTTCAGAATCCTCTCGCTTTCCTGAGCCACTAATTTGAGAAATATGGCATCAGGTTGTACCTCTTTTTTTTTTTTTTTTTTTTAAGACTTATTTATTTATTTATACAAGCACTGGGTACAGTCAGAAGCGCAGGAGGGTGAGAGAATTCACCAGAGCCAGAGCAGGAAAGAGAACAGGCAGACTGGACAAAATACACTGCTGAGGGGAGCAGTGGGCGTGGCAGGAGGGGTCTGCTGTGCCATGTGGTGCCCTTGCTGGTGGCTGGGGATCGAACCGGCGCTGCAGAGGTTGCGGGCAGCTTCGCAACCCAGTGCTCAACCACTGTACCACCTGGGGAGGCCCTCAGGTTTTACTTCTTTTCCTGTTTGGTTTCTTTGGTGAATCTGTGCATATGCGTTGATCTAAAATCTGTATTGTGCTCCTATTTTATGTGTTATGGGAAAGAAATTCCTTTTTGTGTTTCATTTCATATATTTTTAAAAGTCTTAGCTGAGGAGTGGTTGTCATGTAAATGTTGTCATGTAAAAATTTTCATTATTGAATTATTTGTTTGTGGTGATCATCATAAAGATGGTTAGATGAGAGGTTTTTAGGACAGGGATTTGAGATGAGGGGGACTATCTAATAAAACTAATGAGTTTTCCCAAGCATTTACATTTCTGTTAGGGAAGGGACTGGGAAAGAGCATAGTTTGAAGTGTGTCTTTAGCATATTCTATTTTCCATCTCTCATCTCCACTGAGAATGAAAAGATTTAAACATTAGCTTACCTGAAGACAAGTGACTAAATTTCTTTTATAGGGCTATGTTTCCATAAATATTGATAAAACGCTCAAGCAACCCTTGCATAAAGAGTTCATAGTATTAATTGTAGTTTAAAACTTTTATGGCTCTTTTGGATGTCAAGAAGCTTGCATTGTTGCTTTTAATTTTGATTAAGATTTTTTTTTCAAAATGTAAGTATGACAAATATATTTTCTATTGACTTGAAGAAGTGTGGTGGAAGCTTTGACCACAAATCAAAGACTAGGTAATAAATCTCATTTGTGATAATACCACACCTGATGCATGTAAACCAGATGATTTATTTCCTTATACATTTTATTTTGAAAATGAAATATTCATTCATTCAATCTATAGAACTATTAACTTTTTAAAAATTTCCTTTCTAATATGTATATTCTTCAAAAGCAATTTAAAACAGAGGATTGTGTTTTATGTCATCACACATACTGGAATGTAAAATAATGTCATTCACATCATTGATGTTGCATTCCACTTTCCTCAACTCATACTCAAGATATCGTAATAATCTTGGTTTGGGTAGAAGCAGTATTAGATGGAAGAATTGAAAGGAAACCTTTTATATAATAGTTGTACTTTTTTTTTAGTGTAGTAGAACTTTAAGAGAGAAAGAAAAGATTTTAGATTCCAAGTAAAGCACCCCAAGTTACCTGTGCGTAATATCCAGCCAAAAAGCTTGGCCTGAAGCAGGGCCTTTAAGGCCCAAAAGTTTAACATGAATCTAAGGCAACTTCTGTCAGGGAACATAGGAAGGGGGAAAAAGAGCAAAATAACAGTGCAAATCAACATAAAGGTTGCCATTGTCAGCCTCCCCACATGTCTCTTCCAAGTTTCTCTACATGTCTCTCCTTCATGTGTCTCCTGTAAGTCCCTGGTGCAAGTTCAGAGCCGAGAAGCAAGCATGTCCTTCTTCACATGCCTCCCCAGAAACTGTGATTTTTTTAAAAAGATTTATTTATTTATACAAGAACTGGGGTACAGGCCAGATGCGTGGGAGGGTGAGAGGATTCACCAGAGACAGAGCGGGGAACAGAACAGGCAGACTGATGAAATACACTGCTGAGGGGAGCAGCGGTCGAGACAGGAGACGTCTGCCTTGCCATGTGGGACCCTTGCTGGCCGGCTGGGATTGAACTGGCACTGCCGAGGCTGTGGACAGCTTCACAGTGCGACGCTTAACCGCCTGCATCACCAGGGGAGGCCCCAGAAGCGTGATTTTTAATTTTAGTTTTAAAAGTTGAAAGTATTCCTTTAAATTCATTTACTCTATTCTTTTTTTAAAAAGATTAATTTATTTATGCATACAAGAGCTGGGGTGTAGGCCAGAGGTGCGGGGGCTGGGGAGAGGTTGTGAGAGGGTTCACCAGAGAAAGAGTAAGGAGCAGAGCAGGCAGATTGACTGAAATACACTGCTGAGGGTAGTAGCGGGCGAAACAGGAGAGGTTTGCTGCGCCATATGTGGGTTAACTCCCTGTCTGGGGATTGAACTTGTGCTGCAGTGCTGTAGATAGCTTCATAGTGCTGAGACTTAACCCTTTGCTACCAGGAAGGCCCCTTTTATTCTACTATTTTTTTAAAAGATTTATTTATTTTTATACAAGAGCTGGGGTACAGGCCAGAGGCACAGGAGGGTGAGAGGATTCACCAGAGACAGAGCGGGGAGCAGAACAGCCAGATGACCAAAATACACTGCTGAGGGGAGCAACGGGTGAAGCAGGAGAGGTCTGTCGTGTCATGTGGGTTTTTCCCTGGCCGGCCGGGAATCGAACCCGCGCTGCAGAGGCTGCAGACAGCTTCACAGTGCTGAATTCAACCTGCTATGCCACCAGGGAGGCCTCTATTCTACTCTTAAAAGAAAAATCTATAAACCAATTTTTTCTCTGTAAGTTTGGAACTCAATGGCAGTCCCAAAAATGTGGTAAGATACCCAGTAGGCGACTGAACATTTCTAAGTACTATCGACTTGTGATAAAATGTTGAAGATGGTCAGAACTAAAAATTGCTCTTGTATTTGGAGAATGGTGGCCTCACTGTACAGGCTTGGCTCTGCTGCCATCCTAAGTCATACCTGTGTTAATGAAAAGGTCTTCTCAATTCAACACTTAAATATTTACTGTGGAAGCATTATTCTTGCTGTTATCATTCAGGGAATCAACCACTGAAAATTACAACCAAATTCTGCAATGTATTTCGACTGTGTTTTCAGGACTCACATTATATTGAAATGAAGTCTCTGTATTATTTGGAAGTGTATCCCTTATAATCTGTTTTCTGTGCTACTTGTGAGCATAATCATTTCAAATCTGAAATAGAAATTGAAAACGGGCATTTTTTTCCAGTATACTGTAATGAAGGTCATTATCACAGAATCTGTTGTACCATCTTTGCACCAGGAGCAAAAAAAAACAGAGAAAGAGGCCTCATCAGAAGAATTAGCTATTCTCTCGGCCTTCAGTTCGCTTGGCACAACACGCAGGGGACAGTATTTAACTGCTGAAACTACGAAATTGCTTTTTATTTCAGATTCAGCATATCTGAACTTTATTCTCTGGGCTGTCTTCATGTATTACAACTTCCCCTCCCCCCCCATAGCCAATACAGATTGAGAAAAACAATTAGTGGAAACATTACAGCAAATACCCAATATTTACTTTCATCTTGGGCAAAAAAAAAAAAATTGAATTTGTGGTTAGGTTTGTCAAGATATACACATTATGCTTTCCTGACTTACTTTGCTCTTTTCTTCTGACTTAACAATTGACATTTTGTGTCTGCTTCCCATATTTTTGTGTTCTCAGCAGCATGGTAGAGTTAATTATGAGTAAAGAAATCTAGAGTTCAGTCACAGGTCAGTCACTTGTGCGTGTCACTTAGCCTTTGGGTCCTCAGTTCCCCATCTGGGAAAGAGAAAGCGTGGGAATGTGTCACACCAAGGTGCTTGCGGAACCACTGGAGGGGACTCTCAGAGCCTCTGGAACCACTGAGCAGGTGGGAGTCTGCCTCTCCCACCCCCACTTTAACCAGAGCAGTTTTACTTATATCTGTTCAGTGTATTCAGCTTAACTATAAGATTCTGTATATGAAAGAGAGTTTGCTGAGAAAAAAAGATTTAAGAAAACTTAAAGCCTGTTGTTTTCACCTATTATCTATTGCAGTGTGACAAATCACCCTAATATTTAATGAATTAAAAAGAAACACATGGCTCATAGTTCTGCAGTTGATGGAGTTCAGCTGGGTCTCACTTTGGGTGCCTCATGCAGCTGCAATCCAGAGTGACTGAGGCTGGAGACGGCTGAAGGCTCAGTGGTGTTCAACTTCCAAGATACTAATTTCCTCACAAGTTTGGGACTTTGGCAGTTCAAGACATTGGAGATCAGTTTAAAAATTAGTTTAGGGCCTCCCTGGTGGTGCATGTGGTTAAGACGCAGCACTATGAATCTATCCACAGCCACTAGCCCGAGTTGGATCCCCGGCCAGGGAGTTACCCACATGGTGCAGCCGACCTCTTCTGTCTCGCCTGCTGCTCCCCTCAGCAGTGTATTTCAGTCAGTCTGCCTGTTCTATTCCCCACTCTGTCTCTGGTGAATCCTCTTATGTCTGTACCCCAGTTTTTGTATGCATAAAAAATAAATCTTAAAAAAAATCAGTTTAAAGATCAATTTAAAGCCATTTTTAAAAACCCTGCCTTTTTAAAATTGAGATGTACAATAGGTAAATTGATGTACAATACAATAACTTGCACATACTTAAAGTGCATGTTTTCATGTTTTGTGTATGTTATACGCATGTAACCATCATCACAATCAAGAAAATGATTATATCCATCCACTCCAAAGTTTCCGTATGCTCTTTTGTAAAACCTCCTTTTTCTTTCCCCATCATTTTCCCTTTCATTCCCTCCCGCTCCATCTTCCCCTCAATGCCCAGGCAACCACTGATCTGCTTTCTGTTACTAGTGATTAGACTGTATTTTCTATAAATGGAATCACAGAGTAAGTACTCTTTTTTTGGTCTCAGTTGCTTTACCCAGAATAATTATCTTAAGATTCATCCATTTTATTGCATGTGTCAACAGCGCTTGTCAAGTAGTATTCCATTATATGGACATACCACGATTTGTTTATTAATTATCTATTGATAGACATTTGGGTTGTTTCCAGTTTTTTGCTATTACAAATAAAGTTGCTAGAGCCTCCCTGGTGGCACAAGGGGTTAAGATGCAACCTATGAAGCTATCAGCAACCTCTGCAGCAGGAGTTCAATACTCGGCCAGGGAGCTGCCCACATGGCGCAGCAGACCTCTCCTGTCTCTCCCGCTGCTCCCGTCAGCAGTGTATTTCAGTAGATCTGCCTGCTCTGCTCCCCACTCTGTCTCAGGTGAATCCTCTTCTCCCCCTGCACCTCTGACCCAAGCCCCAGTTTTTGTATGCATAAATAAACAAATCTTTAAAAAAATAAACTGTCAAATTTATTGGATATAATTCTTCAAATATTTAAAAAAAAACTCTTTATTTAGTGATACCATTTCTCTTATTCCTGATATTAGTAATTTTCATTCTCTGTTTTCTGATTGGCACTGCTACACATTTATTAATTTTATTGATGTTCTAAAAGAACCACTTTTAGTTTCATGATTTTCTCCCTCTTTTTTCCCCTCTTAATTGTTTTTATTTTTTGATATTCATCATTTTTTTTCTGCTGACTTTGGGTTTAGTTCACTCTTCATTGTTCCTAGTTTCATAGGGGGAAGCTGAGGTCATTTGGTTGAAAAGTATACATATTTGATGCTGTGTATTTTCCTCTAAGTACTACTTTAGCCCCATCTCATGTATTCTCAATGTTGCATTTTCATTGATTCATTAAAAAATGCTTTCATTTTCTCATTCAAAATAATTTATTTCCCTTTGATTTCTTCTTTTACCCCTGCATTTTATTATCATTAATAATTGAATAATAAAATATTATCATAATAAAATATTATCTTTATTTTTTATTTTACCACCAGTCTTAAATATTTGGAGATTTCCATTTGTTTTTGTTGCTTTCTAATTTAATTCCACTGTGATTAGAGAACATACTTTGTATGACCTGAATTAATTTTAATTTGGTGAGACTTATTTAATGGCTCAGAATATGACTTATGTTGGCAAAAATCATATGCATTTGTAAAGAATTTTTTTTTTATTATTGGGTGGAACATTCTATAAGTGTCAATTAGGTCAATCTAACCAGTAGTTTTATTTAAGTGTTCTATATCCTTTACATTTTTATTTACTTTCAATAACTTCTCTAATATAGAGAGTGTGTTGAAATCTCTACTTATAATTGTGGATTTGTTCTTTTCTCTTTGCAGTTCTGCTTTATGTATTTTTGAAGCTCTGTTTTCAGCTGCATAAACATTTATGACTGGTATGTCCTTTTGATTAATTTACTCCTTTCATATTAGGAAATAATTCTCTGTTTCCTGAGGTATGTTCCTAACCCAGAATTCTGTTTTGTCTAACATTAATATTACTAATAAAATAATACAGTTTTCTTTGTAACTACTATTTGCATGATCTACTCTTTACAGATTTACTTTTCACCTGTGTCTTTAGAGAGCTTAATTTTACTTTTTATTCAGTTTGACAATCTCTCCCTTTGAATTGACATATTCCAACTATTTACATTTGATATGATTATATTTTCAAATCCACAGTTTTTCTACCTATTTGTTCAATCTGTTTATAGTATCCTTTTCAATGCCTTTTTAAAGTATTTTTTTATGATTTAATTTTATCTCCTTTATTGGCATATTAGTTGCCTCTCCATATTATACTGTTTAAATGTTTTCTTTATGGTTTACAGTAAAAATCTTTAACTTATCTCCATGCACCTTCATGGGATGCTATTCCACTTCACATATAGTACACACACCTTAACACAGTTTACTTCCATTTTCCTCTCCCAGGCTTTGTGCTATTAATATGCATACTTTTAAGGTCTTAATGTATTGTATAGCTATGATGCATTATTATTTTTGTGTAAAGAGATCTATTATCTCTTAAAGAGAGTTAAAAAATAACAAAAATTCTTCATATTTACTATTGCAGTTTCCTTTGCTGCTGCTTTTTATTCTCTGTGTAGATATAGATTTCCATATAATATAATTTTCCTTCTCCTTAAAATACCTCTTTTAACATTGATTATAGTGCATGTGTGCTGATGATAAATTTTTTAACTCTTTTGTGTTTGAAAAAGTCTTTATTTTGACTTTACTTTTGAAAGATAAAGAGACTGGTAGAGTATTCTAGATGCACTTTTTCTTCTTTTAGTGCTTTAAAGGTTGTGTTGTTTCCAAAAAGAAATCTCCTTTCACATATCTATAACTATATAGATATGTAATTTTCTAGTTATCACTGACTTTAATTAATTTGGTTATGAGGTATCGGTGTAGTTTTATTCATCTGACTTGTACTTAAGGTTTTTTCCATCAGTTTTTTGGAAATGCGGATTAATAATTTTCACTAAATTTGGGAAAATTTCTTGCCATTGTTACTGCAAATATTTTTCTTCCCTTTCCTCTTTCCTTTGGGAATCCCAGTTGCATGTATATTTAACTCTCCTGAGGTTGTCCCATAGTTCACTGAAGCCATTGTCATTATTTTTCCATACTTTAAAAAAATCCGACTGTGCTTCATTAGATGGTTTCTATTGCTATGTATGTATTAGCGTTTTTTCTGCAATGGTCTAATATGCCATTTATTCCATCTAGTACATTTTTCATTTTAGACATTGTAGTTTTCATCTCTAGAAATTCAATTTTAATCTGTATATATTCCACATCTCTAGTCAACGTGTTCCATCTTTCTGCTAACTACTGGAACACATGGAATACAGTTATAATAGCTGCTTTAATATCTTTATCTAATAAATCTTTCATTTATGTGAATTGTGGGTCATTTTAGATTGATTGATTTTCTACCCATCGTGGGTTATTTTTTCCTGCTTCTTTTCTTGTCTTGAAGATTTTGGTTGGATACCAGACATGATTTTTACTATCCTGGATATTTTTATATTTCTGTAAATATTCTTAAGCTTTGTTCTCAATTGTGCCTATTTTAAAACTCTGTTAAGCAGCAACAAACCACCAGTTAGTCTAGGACTGGTTTTTTTTGACTACTACTGGTGCAAAGTATTTTTGAATACCCTAACTGATGTCCCTGTGAATGAAGAGGTTTCTAATTTCTTCAGCTCAGGTGAGAGTACAGTACTTTTCCTGTCAATGTTATCAGGTTTTTTTTTTTTTTTTTTTTTTAAACTGGCCTAAGGTAGTTTCCTTACCTGCTTGAGGTGATCAGTTACTCAGATGAACACCAAGGCTTCCTTTTGCACATGCCCAGCTCTTTTCTCTCTGATAATGTGCTCTATGATTCTAGAGTCTTTGACTTTCCCTACTCACACTTCTGTCTCCTCACACTTTGGTCTCCTTCTCCGGGAGCCCTTCAGGCTCTACTTGGTTATCCCCTCCCTGGGCTAAGACAGCAAGGTTTTTCTAGGCTGAAAGCCAGGCAGTCACGAAGTTCACTTTATTTACTTCCATCTTTCAGGGATCAATCACTGTCTTTGTTGCTTGATGCTCAAGGTTTTGTGAGCCATTGTTTTACATATTTGTTCAGTTTTTTCATTGTTTCAGGAGGGAGGTCAAATTAAGTTACTGATCTTTCATGTTGGTCAGAACAGAGGTCTGTTTGGAGTCCTTTAAAATATTACGTTTGAGAGGAAAGAATGATCTGAGTAGGAAAAAGCCATTGATAATAGAATACAGTAAGTACTTAAGTCTTTTTATTGTTTTGTTATAATGTTGGTGAGGAAAAAATAATCAGTTCCTGACCAGGGCTACTGTCTGTGTGGAGTCTGCAAGTTCTCCACATGTGTGTGAGAGTTTTCTCCAGTGCACCAGTTTCGGTCACTATCCCAGAGTTGTGCACACTGGTTCGTGGGTACATCTCTCTGTTTTCCCAGCCAGTGCAGGGTGTGGGTGTGAGTGCGACGGGGGATGGAAAGGCAACCTGTCCACGGTTCCCATCTCGCACCCTAAGCAGCAGGGGGGGTCCCACATGAGCTCCCTCCCCCAACTGGAATAAGTGTGGGCTGGGAAAGGAATGAATGAATATGCATTATTGTTTAATATTAGAAGTGTTTTGAATTTTTATTTAGAAGTTAATGTTTTTGTGACCAGAAATACGCTTTGTGAACTTAATTCTTATTTAGATCAATTAGCTCATAGGCTGGTTTCATTATACATTGTTTGAAGTTGCATTTTCCAAGAACCTACCAAAAATGTTAAATGAGGACTTACTATAAACAAAATTGGAGGATTGTTTCATAGACTTTCCTGAGTTTAGGAGTTCTGGGTAAAGAAATAGTTTGAGTGTCAGGTAGGAAATAACATAGATGAAGATGACCAGAAGGCAGGTAGAAATATCTGAATTTCAGGTAAGAGAGAGCATGGATTGAAATACAGATTCTGGAGAATTTTTCATAGAAAATTTAGCAACCAATTAAAAAGAAGTATTTCTTATAAGATTTGTGAATGGATTCTATATGTGAAAAACTTTATAATGGACACTATCCATTACTCTAGAAGAATGTATTGATGTTAACACTGGGTTCTATTCACTGCAGTTTGTGTATGTGTGTGTTTGTGTGTCCATTTAGCAGGGAACAAAAAATCTAAAGAATAAAGTTTTATAATACACTATCATCTAGACTAGCATCTCTAACTCTATTTTAGAATTACAATTAAGAAAAAAAGAGTAGATTTAAATGTTCTGCCTTCCTGCTAGTCTCCAAAGCTGCATGTTTGTATGCCAATAGAACATAGATGAATTTTATAAGAATACTGGAAAAAATGGCAGTTTGTTAGATTCTTTGGTATATCATGAAGTACTTGAATTCACTGTAATTAAATGAATCAAGCATACTTATTAATACAAGCCTTATGGTATTACTCAAAACTTGGCTCAAGTTGAAACTTTCAGTATTATAAATTTTTACTTTCAGTATTATATGTTTTCCCCAGTCAGTGGTTTGGAACCCTTGTCAAAAGGATGAGAAAACAAAGGGTAAAACGTATTCATATAAAAGAGCAGTTCAACAATTTATGCAGAAATTAGATACATTTAAATTGAACCAGTGTATTTCTGTTAGCAGAAAATACAGAACATAATATCATAAGCTGTCAAATTTTGTCTCATAGCAAGTCTAATCTGGTCATTTGGATAATGAGCATTTAAAGATAGTTTTATATATTCAGGGATGCAAAAAACTAAATATAGGAGGAAAGTCAATATTCAATGCTCAATATTATTCTGGCATTTCATTAGCATGTAATTCAACTCATCCTCATTAGGACAAGCACCCTTTAAAGTCCCAATGCTTGCACTTGTTGTGGAGGGGAGTGGTGCTGCTGGTTAGTCATTGAATAGGCTATATCATGAAGTACTTGAATTCACTGGAATTAAATGAATCAAGTATACTTATTAATACAAGTCTTATGGTATTACTCAAAACTTGACTCAAACAAGTCTGAATATTGTTCCTTCAGCTCAATAGTGCACCTGGAGCTTGTTTTTAAAGGTTAATTTTATGAAACTAACTTTTCTTGTGGAATGCCTTTTTGTAATTAGTTTTATATCTATCATCAAATTTAATAATTAGGCTGAAAGTAAACTAAATTCACTTATGAAGAAAAGCTCAATTTGATTTTTGAATGAAACTAAAGTGTCAGACTCAATGACAGAATTTTGGAAAACATGCAATTTAGGAGCATGGTTGATTTCCTTTTAGTTTACTTCATTATCAGCATATGGTACAAATAACAATTAGATTTTTGCCAATTATAGCTCATTATAAAGCTTAATTCTATTCTCTAATAACTAATTTATTATTTGGTCAAGGAAATTATAGGTTTATTTTTCATACTCAGGCAGCAAAGCAGTATCTCATAAAGTACTATTTTTTGGTGTGATTACTAAAACCATCTCTTTAACAATTTAATTCACTTTGGATACAAATTACTTAAAATGTGCTACATAGTTTCTTGTCCTTTATAGCATCATTAAAAAAAGAGAAAAGGAATAAATTCGTGAATCTCCTGCCATATAAAAACTGATTCCATTTTTGTATTTTTTCAGACTTTGTGCCATATGCATACAGAGTTATAAAAGAGAGTTTTAAAATACAACTCATGCTTTAATTATCTTAGGGTAGTTCAATGTATTTAACATGAACACTGCTTCTCAGTAAGCCTCTGATTTTTATTCTGATAACATTATTACATCAGGACTACTGCAAGCATAATGGGTTTTAATTCCATCAAGGCATTTGATACATCTCTTAGACTTTCTTTTGGACAAAATGGAGATATGTTGGCAAGATGAGAGTTCACTTATGTGTATTTGTAACTGAAGAAACAACCACAAGGGTTTGAAATGAAAATAACATTGTGTGCTTTCCCCTTATTAAAAAAGTAATATGTGTTATCTGTAGACATTTTGGAAAATACAGCTAGTACAAAGAAGAAAATGAAAATCTCAAACAAACCCAAACCCAAACCCACATCTAACTACACTTCATATTTTGGTATGTATATTAGTAAAAATGAAATCATACTTTTGTAGGAAAATTTTTTTAAAATATATTTTTATTTATTTATACAAGCACTGGGTACAGTCAGAGGTGCGGGAGGGTGAGAGAATTCACCAGAGCCAGAGCGGGGAACCGAACAGGCAGAGTGACAAAATACACTGCTGAGGGGAGCAGCGGGTGGCAGGAGAGGTCTGCGTGCCATGTGGGACCCTCCTCTGGTGGCCCTGTGGGACCCTCCTCTGGTGGCCGGGGAGCAGGTGGGGATCAAACCAGTGCTGCAGAGGCTGCTGGCAGCTTCGCAACCCAGTGCTCAACCGCTGCACCACCGGGGAGGCCCTGTTTTGGGAAAAATTTTTTTGGCTTAGTACATCACAAACATATTTCCATGTCGCTAGTCATTCTTCCACAACATCAGTTTTAGCAAATGCATAGTATCTTATCAGGTGGAGATACTGTAATGCATTCAACAAAAATGCTATGTTATGTTTTTCAATATTTTTGTTATTAAAGTCAGAATTATATATTGAACATTTCAAAGACCTTTTGAGCATCTAATAAGTTGCTTGAATGATTTTCCTTTAGCTTTTTATCATGGTGAGGTGTTTTTGGTGTCATATTATTTTTGCATTTCTGAGGATCTCCTTATTTGGTATTAATGTTTACTTTTATTTTACTTTAGGTATGGAAAATTTCAAAAAAACTCCAAATGAATCCTCATATAATCTATACCCAAAGTCCGTAATTCCCACTTTTCTTATTTCATCTATTCTTCCCTCCTCCCCTTTTTGGTGGAAATGTTTTAATGCAAATCCTAGGATAAGCTATAATTTTACCCATAAATACTTAAAAATGGCTTTCTAACAGGTAAAACCTTTTAAAACACAAACACAATGCCTTTAGGGTATCTAAACTCACTACGAGTTAATATACATTTCTTAGAGTCATTTAATATCTATGTTCAATTTCTTCAGTTGCTTCAAATATTTTTTTAAAAATTGTTGATTTGTGTGAAGTAGTCTCTTAATCTACAGTGTTTCTCCCTCTCTTTATTTTTTATTTTGAGATTTGTTGAAGAAATGAGATCATTTATTTAATCTCCTGCATTCAAGAATCAATTGGCTTCATCCTTATGGTTATAAAGACAGTCTTCTTTCCCTTGCATTTCTTATTATCTGGCAGTTACACCTAGAGGCTTGATTAGACTAAAGGTCAAATTATAGGCAAGAATATCACACTGGTGATATTATGGTATCTTTGATTTTGTTCCTCATTTGGGGGCACATAAAATCCAGTTGTTCTGCCTCTAGTGATGTCAGGACTGATCGGTGATTTAAGATACTGTAGTCTGATCCACCCATAATAAAGTTTCCCATCATTTGTGTATTTAGCCACAAATTTATTTAGGCTTAAGAATAAGAGATCTAGGGCCTCCCCGGTGGCGCAGCGGTTGAGCACTGGGTTGCAAAGTTGCCCGCAATTCGAGCCACTTCCCACATGGCGCGCAGACCTCTCCTGCCGCCCGCTGCTCCCCTCAGCAGTGTACTTCGGTCCTTCTGCCTGCTCTGCTCCCCGCTCTGGCTCTGGTGAATTCTCTCACCCTCCCGCGCTTCTGACTGTACAGTGCATGTATATAAATAAATAAATAATAAAAAACATGCCTCTATTAAAAAAAAAAAAAAAAAGAATAAGAGATCTATAGATCATCAGTTAGTTCTCTTGATTTCTTCCAGTGCATTATCCTTAATCAGTACAGGCAACCAAATGAAAGATTAGGGGATCCAAAGACAATGGTACTTTGATGTCAGGCAACCTGGTTACCATTTCTGAAAGTCATGATCACTTGTCTGAGACAGGCACAGAACTCCAGTGCCTCAGGGAGGAGCTGGCAAGAATATGATCAGATCCAAAGCAGATGCCTATCCTGAGAAAAGGAACATAACTTGGAGAGATCTCAAATGTTAGACAGCACTTCAGTCTGCTGCTAATAGCTGGGTTCTTCATTTCCAGATCCAGTTAGTATCAGGAGACTGAAGTGCCTCCAGCCTGGCTCTCACAGCCTTCCCTGCATGCCCCCAAATAAAAGAGCATTTTTTTTCTTTCTAGATAACAAATAGTCAAGCATTTTAAATGCGTGTTGTTTTGGGATTTCAACTGTTCATTTTTTCCTCACTGTTTGCTACCTGGAGTTTTGTTTTGTTTTTGTTTTTCTCTGCTGGTAGGTATTTAAGCTATGTTTCTTATTGCCAAAACCTGACTCCTTGATAGGAAAGACATTGTATTTTGCACAAATGTGCATATGTGCAAATAGTCGTGAACTTAGGTTGACATCCTAAGGCTCCAGGATCCCTAAGGTCCAAAGGTTGCTGGGAGATGGCTTTCACAGGTAAGGTCTCTGGGGGTATGGGGCATATACAGTCAGCAAGAAGCCTTTCTAATTTCCTTCCTTTTCCTTTTCCTTCTTCATCTGGGACCTTCAGATTCTTTATCATTCCTCATCATATTGCTAAAGAATGTTCTGAACCAACTTCTGCCAAGAATTTCATTCTGAATATCCAGACAGGTTCACTACTGTTGTTAATTTAAGATTTAGTTTCCAAGCACGCCTCCCTTGTTCAATCATTACTCGATAAACACTTATTGAATCCTCTTGTGCCAGGCACTGGCTAATGCTGGGCCCACACCAAGATGAATAAGACATGTTTCCTGCCTTCAAGCAAAGAGACAAATGTAAGCACATAATTATAACAAATGTGAATGTGGGAGTAGAGAGTAGGAGAAACTAAATCTATTTGGAGTGATATTTCTATTGGGCTCCAGTGACCCTTTCAGTCCCCCTAAATCTTGAATCACCACTCTCAGTAGAGCAATTTATTCTGTCCTTATCATTTGGGGCAAGATCTAGGCAAAGTGCCTTTATACCCCTAAGAAACAGCAGAAGTCTTTCTCAATATTCTTGTGCTGTTTCCACAAAAAGAAAATGTTCCCTCTTCTACCTCATCTATAGGGTAATGGACTAAATAACTGTTATAAGAAGCAGCAATTCACGTTCAAATGATACCATAGTCTCCCCTCTTTTGCATTTCAAAATATTTAAAAATGGCTAGATTTTACTCTGCTCATATGCTCTGATTCTTGTGGCCTGACAAGTCCTAAAACTAACATAATTTAGTAAGATGACCCAAATTAGAGGAGGGCAGGGTCTCTTAAAATGAGAACCTGTTGGAAATATCCTAAGAGGAGGCCCACATGGCCAGGTGATAGATGGGGTTGCCTTGCATTTGCTTATGGCTGGTCTGCAGTAACAGGGTGACCCCGAATCCAAGGTGCTGCAGTGAGAAGACTAACTGTGAGGTGCGGCCTTTATCTCTGGGGGGTGAATTGAATAAATGAGAGCAAAGTTCACCATTATTATCTGCAATAAGAATTCAAATACCAGTGGTAGTGGGAGCCTTCCATTTATTATAGGGGCTTTTGTTTACCTCAGCCAGCAAATAAACCTCCAGATGGAAAACTTCTTGTCCTAATGTACAGATACTTACTGAGAGGGGGAGGGGTAACAGAAATTGAATGAAAAGCAAAGGAAGAATATCAGTATGTTATTGCTCTGCTCACTGTCTCATCTTGAAACCACCTCAATTCTCCGGAGCTTTTAAAAAGCTTGTAAATGTCACATTCCCAGGGGAGGGTAGTCTTTGTTAGGAGCCTTCGTGTTTTAAAAAAACTTCTCTCAAGTAGCACTGGCACACATGTCAGGTTACACCTCATCACCACGTTTGGTAGACTTAGGAAACTCACATGTAAGTCTACAGATTGACCCTCATGAACCCTCCGCCTGAAGACAGGAAGTGGATCACTGCTGTAATACCACAAAAACTGAGAAGTGGAAAGCGTTCTGTGTAATGGGCACATGCTGAGATCGCAATTTTTTTTGAAAAATCATTGCTTTGGCTTCTCAACACTCAAAACTGATGGCTTTAATGAATGCACTTAGCGCGCTAGGATGGGCTATATATACAGTGCTCGTGCTTAGGGAAAGAAGATGCATGGCTGGACACAAAATGCCTCTTGGTCAAGGGACGTATGTTTTGTGACCCCACAGGAAATGGAGGTTTCACACTATTCAAGGACCGAAGAGGTTGACTTCTGGAGGAGGTTTGTGTCTTTAAAACTCTGAATAATAAGAGATGTTCATAAATACGAACTATTTTCATTTGGTCCGTATGTTCAAATTTCTTTATTATCAACTTTTAAAATTTCCGTTAAGTAACACAGAAACCATACTAGGTGTCTTAAAGAGAAGACATTCAATAAAAGGAATTAGGATCCTGAAAGAGGTGAAGATACAGAAGACACCAACACCTAATTGTCCTGAGCCTCATAGCAGGGCACCATACCTCTTCTTGCTCAGACCTCTGTGGGCAAAACCTCTGAGGGATGCCTTCTGGCTAATTCTGGGCTGCTGGGGCTTCTGAGAAGGTTGTACAGACCCCTGAGGGGGACCAGAAAAGCTGTCCTGGGATGCCAAAAAATGCTAGAGCCCTAGTAGTCTATTTGTGCTGGAGTGACACTGCTTGCTGCTAGAGGCAAGAGAAATTTCTCGCCTCCCTTCTTGGTAGAATCTTACTAAAACAAGCTGGCTAAGGCTTCTAAAAATGTCTTTCTCACATCCCCAGGCCCAGAGTCACAGAATACAACATAGACAGGTAAGGGACAATAGGTGAATAAACTATCACAAATCCCCCCTTTGGCTAACAAAGCTACCCTCTATCCACAAACTCTCTGCTTTCCAATTTTAAGCTTCTGTACTACAATTGTAACAACTTGAGGCTTCTGTCTAGCAAGTTGTAACTTCCTTTTGTGAAAAGCTTTCATCTTCTCCACCTAAAATGGAGACACAATCTCTGCCACTCTTTATTGCTATTTCCAAGTGATGTTACTTATCTTTTTTAGTTTATTCACTAAGTCAGTTGTCCCCAACATTCTTTCTGTAAAATCAAAGAAGAATGGAAACAAATAAGGAAGAGGCGATCTATAACTGCTACTTTATCTCTGGAACTGGTCACAAAGTCACAGTTATAAGAGCCTTATCTACCTTGGATTCTACATTCCCCTTGCCTTCAGCCAGCCGGTCAATGGTTGGGTGACCAATTCTTGAAAAGTCTGAATTCTTTTTCAGTCCTGTCTTTTTAGACGCAATAAATTACTAAGATGCCTTGAGAATCCCTTTAGCATTAGACCTGGTTTTCTCAGCCAGCGTTGTGTAGCAACCAGCACAGGTAAACAGAATCAATGGCCCTAACCAAGCACTGTAACCACTTCCTTCGTCTGTTGGTTCAGTGACATGAGGAAATCAAATTGCCAGATGGCAATTCAATAAAACAATTGCTGTTTCCCTGGTAAAATGATTCTTTCTTTCTAACCTCTCTAAAAGGTGCTCTTAACACAGTTGTGAGAGTAGGAAGCAAAAATGATGTGAGTGGCTATTGGGTGCAATAGGGGGGGGAAATACTATCATTTTCTCCTCTTTTTTTCAGATATGGATTCTGAATTCTGGCTATTCCCGTAGGATAATGATTCCATGTCATAGGATAGTCTCTTAACTAGAACCAAAACTGGATCTTTAGGCGGCCATGCCAACTTTCTCTCAGACAAGCTGTTTCTAGGTATTGGTGGTAAGATCAGTGAGTTCCATAGGGATAAGCCCATTGCTATAGTAGGTTTTTTTTTTGCTATGAAATCAGTTGCTTAGTTTGAGACGATTTGTTAAGTTACCAGGAAGGTGAATAAGGTAATCCCTAAGTCCAGAAATGGTGTGTTCACAAATACATTGCAAGCAGAGAGGACAAATCAATGTCCAGTATATGTGCTATTCCAATGAAGACAACTGCAGCCCCTCCATGATGGAAAGGGTCCAATATAGCCAGCATCTGGATTGTCCCCTCCCCCACCAGTGACACCATGACACACACTCAGTCTTGGCCTCTGCTGTCTCAGCTTGAGCACTTAGTAGTGGCACCAGATCATGACTGGTGGTGGTAAGTCCATGTTGTGGGCCCACATACAGTGTCCACTCCTGTGGCCATGTCTTGTATACACTAACCTATTGAGCAAGTACCTGGGTGTTTGGAGAAACATAACCTTTTACTTGATTATTGTGAGCTTTGTTGTAGCAGACGTCGCTGTGAGCATTGATAATGTAACAGTCACATAAATGGGCAGGAGGGTTCATATTCTGTGCCAGTTTTAGAGGCACATCTACATACAACTTTATAAATAATCTTCTGATCCTTTCTTTGCAAATCCCTGATGATCTAGCCAGCCCATTAGCCATGCCCATGAAACTGTGGGCCCATCCATATCTTTGGGTATCATTCAGTTTGGTTGAAGTGAATTATAATATTCATTGCTTAGAGTTCTATCCACTGGGTGGATTTCCAGTGTTTTTTGTTTTGTTTTAGCATATTCCTGATTGTGGTTATGTGCTCTATTCCAAGATAACATATATTGAGAAAATCCTGAAAATCTAGACCCTTCCTCAGTTACTTGTTCACAGAGAGGTATCCATATAAAGTTAGTTGTGCACTTATTTTCTCTGGTGATGAAGCATTGTTATATGTGCCTAATTATGTGTTCTGTTGAATTACGCAAAACCCAGTCAGTGAGGGGTAGCTCAATTTGCAATGTTCATTCTCTGCATGGGCCAATAGCAAATAAGAGACTGCTTTTTTTTAAAAAGCAGAACAATTATCTGGAAAAGAGGTTACCACTTTCCTTCAAATTCTCAGGATATGCACCAAGTCATCCTTTTGGGTTTGCCATGGGTTCCATAGAGCATTTCTTTTAATCACAGAAACATAAAGAGTTGCTGGATCTACTGGATCACAAGGCCTGTGTAGCAGCATAGCTTGCTCTGAATTATTTTTTAGTCTACCCCCTTCTTTTATTTGGTCACCACTCAAACTGGCTGCATTATGGGTTGTATACTGAATAAATCAGAGGAGCACACTCAAATGTGTCATGTGTTGGCTTAAAAACTCAGAGGCTCACCAAACAGTGAAAACTGTTTTGGTTATAGTCAGTATAAGGTACAACAAAGTGTCTTTCACATTGCAGGGAATCTTATTATTTTTCAGAATAATATTATATTTTGAATATGAGTCCCTAGAAATCTCATCTAGGTGGCTGAATTTTGGATTTAGCAGGTTGTAAATTTTACCCTCTAACAAGTATGTGTCTTAGGCATTGAATGTACATGTCTCCTATTGCTGATCACATTCCAACATCATAATATCCTATATGCTCTGGACCAGTTTGATCTCTTGTGGGATCAAGGTCCCCACAGACTAGATTATGATGAGACTTGACATAGCCCTAAGACAAGATGGTAAAGGTGTATGATTGCAGTCCTTTAAATTTTTTCTAAGTATTTATTTTATTTATTTATGCATATAAAAACTGGGGTCTAGGCCAGAGGTGTGGGGTCAAGGGGAGAGGCAGGGCAGTGAGAGGATTCACCAGAGACAGAGTGGGGAGCAGAACAAGCAGATCTACTGAAATACACTGCTGAGGGGAGCAGCAGCAGGGAAGGAGAGGTCTGCTACACCATGTGGGTTGCTCACTGGCCAGGGATTAAACTTGTGCTGCAGTGCTGCTGATAGCATCATACTGCTGAGATTTAACCCCATGTGCTACCAGGGAAGCCTTCCTTTTAAATTTTAAATTGACATATAAACCCAAACATTTGTTAGATCAATAGCTGCTCAAATATAGGACCATCAAATAGAAGGCTGGACTTGGGTAATGGGAAAATACTCAGAATAAAGTTGTTCACAATTAAGAATGAAGAAATGTATGACTTGTAAGGTGACAGTTAGGGTGGGCATGGAGGAAATTTAAAACTATATCAAGATATAATTGCTGGGTCTTTATTTAAAAACACATTATATATATATTTTTTATTTTTACAACATGCCTCCTTTTATTTTAAAGTTTTTTTTAAAAATAAATGTTATTTTAATATTTCCCATACAATTGCAACCCCCTTATTTTGACCCCAATCCCTCCCCTCCCTGCCCCCCAACCCCCATAGAGTGTCTCTGGTTCATAGTTGTTTGTTGATTTTGATTTTCACTTTCTTATAGTTATTCATTTTCCTGGTCCCTTATTTAAGTTTTCTAGATTCCTGCTATGAGTGAGACCATCCGGTATTTTTCTTTTTCTCTTTGGCTTATTTCGCTGAGCATGATCCCTTCCAGCACCATCCATGTTGCTGCAAATTACATGTGTTTATCTTTTTTGAATGCTGAGTAATATTCCATGGTGTATATGTACCACATCTTCTTGATCCAGTCATCTATTTTTGGGCATTTGAGTTGTTTCCAAAGCTTAGCTATTGTAAACAGAAAAACACATTATATTTTTGTGCCACTTTGCCATTATAAAACACTACCACATCTTTTAAAGATTATACAAAAGATAGATGAATTAATAACAAAACCACTTAGATTCTATAAATGGCTCAAGATTATTATTAACTTTAGTCCTCATAATAGACTTACAAAATTGTCAAGTTAAAGTTTATTCCACTGTATTGATGAAAAAATGAGGTTAACTGAATTCATGTACCTTGTCTGAGTTTCCAACCTGATTAAATCAAAGCCTGTTATATTGATTGACATTGGTAATATTTTTAGAACATATACATATGTTTGCATAAAGATATTAATTTATAAATTCTTGTTTTATTTCTCCCCCCAACCCCCCAACTCTACCCCAAGACTAAGAAAGAGTGGCACTCTTGAGTTTGTTCTTCAAATAGCAGAATCCATGTCCAGCTCCCTTGAAGCACCCTGGGGGAGAACTTGGAGGGGAATGACTGTGTGCTGTATGTAGAGAGGATGTACATTAGACACTGGGGCTTTGAACCCTGGCAGGGAGTTCTGTGCCAAATTTGGCAGGAATCTACAGAGTTTTCTGAACTTAAGGGAATGTGAGAGCAGTGATGATGAACACTTGGTTGGAGACTGGTACAAACTGAAGAAAGGAGAGTTAATCCAAATGTCATGATCTAGGTAATTTCCTGGGGGCTTTTGCACAACACTGGGTGGCCCGGTAAGATGAGGACTTACACTTAAATGCATTTTGATTTTGGAACAAGATGAAGTATTGTGACATTCTCAAAATACTTGTTTGTGGAGTAAAAGTCATACTTCCATCTTATATATTTGCTTTTGGGCACGGAAGGGAAAAGCAGGTTAACCATGATGTTAGGCTTGCCGTTCTGGGTTTTAGAGAGTTCGAGAATTTGCCTTAAAGGGAAAGAAAAGGCTGGATAGGTACCTTAGTATTACTATCATCCCAACATGTTTTCAGTTTATTTGTGATATGTGCCAGCGGCTGATTCACTGAGCTGTTTGGAAGACAGTGCTAACGAGGCCAAGGTCAGGGTTCTCATTTCCATACTGCCAAGCACACTTAGTGAGAGAGAACTTCAGCTCTAGTCACCACAGAATAATTCCCTAACCTGTACCAACTGCCTTACAAATATGTGTGTTGGGTTATGGGCGGCCGAGTGAGAGGGTGTGAATGAGTCAGCACAAAGTCTTACCACCTCCAAGGGCAAAAACTCAGAACAGATGTCCTGTTGATATCCCAGTAATCTGTTTGAGTGCTTATGAAAGAGAGAACCCAGTGCTGCCATATGAACTAATTCACAAAAAAGAGATATAACAAGCCGAGTCACTTTAATTTCTGAATAGAGCCTGACATAGCCAAAAACTCTACATTAGTTGGTTTAATGCCATATCTAATCTGCATTAAACATTTTACTCATGTGTATAAACGTATTGTGGTATAAGTTATAAAAAAATACAGATTTTAAACATATTTAAAATTCTGCAAAATGAAGATGAGAATTCCAAGATAATATTTTAAATAAAAATTCTGAAAGAGATACAATAATTAGAACGTAAGTTTTTTTTTTTTCATTTTATTGTGGTATAATTTTCATATACAGCACTGACTGACCTTAAGCTCAATGAATTTTTTTTTTTTAAAGATTTATTTATTTGTTTATACAAGCACTGGGTACAGTCAGAAGCACGGGAGGGTGAGAGAATTTACCAGAGCCAGAGCAGGGAACAGAATAGGCAGAATGACGAAATATACTGCTGAGGGGAGCAGTGGGTGGCAGGAGAGGTCTGTGTGCCATGTGGGACCCTTGCCCAGCAGCCGGGGATCGAACCGCCACTGCAGAGGCTGCTGGCAGCTTCGCAGCCCAGCGCTCAACTGCTGTTCCACCAGGGGAGGCCCAAGCTCAATGAATTTTGATGATTGTATACTTCCATGCAATCACCTCTCTAAATAAAATATACAACATTTACATCTTTCTAGAAAGTTCTATTCTTTCCCAGTCAGTTTCTTCTCCCCAGATTACCATTGTTACAATAACATAGATTAGTTTTCTCTTTTTTTAAACTTCTATAGATGTAAACACTCAATATGTATTATTTTGTCTCTGACATGTCCCACTCAACTTAATGTTTTTTGAGACTTCTTCATGTTGTCACATTGTACTATGTTATTCCTTTTTATTTTGGTAAGAATTTATTCTAATTTGTTTTGTCCTTCATCATGTTGATGGGTATTTGGGTTGTTTCTTGTTTTCAACTATATGACTAAGAATGCTACAAATATTTTCTGAAACATGAATTACTAACATGAATTACTTACATGAATTACTAACATGAATTACTAAAATTCATGTTTAAATTCTTATTTTGATGCTAAAATTCTGGGACCAGAAAAAAAGTTTTTGTACAATAACTCCTACAAACTCTTTCCCAGTTTCTTCACTTTGATTTGATTTTTTTCAATTGCTGCCAATACTCAGGAGTTTAAAAAGTTAAAATTTTCCAAGTGACTGATAAGTGCTATATTGCTACAGCACTGAGAAAGACAAAATAAAAAAGCAGATGTCCTGCACCCAGTTATTCATTAATGTTAACTTCCTGAAGTATGCCTAATTAATCCTAAACATGTATGTTTTGTATTTCACTTTACAAAGACTTTTCACTTAGCTAATCTGAGTTCATTCAGTAATTCATTATTTCTTTAATCAACAAGAGTTCATAAAACTCCTATTATATGTTTGTTGGACTTGTGTTGGACTCTGCACACATAATAGCATAGGTAATGTTGGGATCAAAACCCAGACAATGCTTGCTATGCTGAGTACAAAGCTTAACACATAGAGGAAATGATATTTGTATTTTTGAGTGGAGGAAGAACTTTCGAATTAGTGTGGCGTTTGACCTAAATAGAAATACAGTAGCATTGTAGAAGAATGGAGAGAGTACCGAGGAAGCATCAAGATTATAAATTATATTCCTGTTTTGACTTAGAGCTTACTTAATCATATTATTCTAGTGATACTTTCTCCACCATACTGAAATTTGTCTAATTGTGGCCTCTCCCCCCATTTCAGGGGACAGAACTGAAATTATTTTTCACTAGTCTTGATATCTTAACACTAAGTTCATGATTGGGTACCAAAGAGTGACTAACTCAATCTAAGAATTCTAAAAAAATTATGCAGGAGAAGGGGCATTTGAGATGATCTTTGGAGAAGACATTGGGGTGGTGGTTGTGGGGGTGGTGGTATTCCCAACAAGAAAATACAGTTTGATCTGTGTAGGTTGTTTGGGTATAACAAATTGTTTTCTCTCTTTACAAAATGTTCCCATTTAATATTCTTGAATGACTGTCATGATTTTCAATCCTTTTTTAGCAATTCAGTTTTTTAATTAACTTTCAAAAAGCTCTTACTATATACACATCCATGTAGCAAAATGGTCTTGAGCCAAGATTTTTTTCTTACAAAAGATTATGCTCTTGTCATTTCTTTTAACAATTATTCTGTTGAATCCCTTAAATACAGAAGAAAAATATGGCAAAAACAAAATAATTGCCTAACATTTCAACAAAAACTTTTATCCTGAATAGAATGAATAAAGGGAATTGTTTTTATTATGATTTGTAGCCATTCTAGGTAGAAGAGCAATCTGTTTTTCAAATAATTAAACAAGTCAAATGGTCTCTTCTTCATAATTGATAATCAAATCTAGCCAATTTAATTTATTGTTGAAGAATATACATCCAATTGATTTAAAGAGAAAATTATTAACGAAGAAATTAGCAGCTCTTTACTTCACATTCATCATACAGTGGAAAAATGTACATAAAGATTCAGGTGGATTATTTCAGCATTACTTTATCTCCTTTGTGCTTACAGGCATTGAGTAAATTGCGTAGGAAACTTCTCTGATTGAATGTTGGAGGTCATCTTTTGGTTAGTATGGCATACAATGATTCTAGGCATTATGAATTCTAAGATGTAAATTACAGAAACTTTGAATATGGGGATGATTCTCTTAGGCAATGTATTGCACAAAGGAGCAGAGTGGGAATGTCATCATTTATGTTTTATTTTAGAGAAGATCATCTTCATTCTTTCCTTCTCCTCTTTGCTTTAGTAGATTTTGCATGAAAGAAATACCATATTCTTTGTGGATATAACTTAGTTTACTATTTCAGAATTCAGAATAAAACTTTCATTCTACGCCTTTATAAATCTTAAGGCATTTAGGAAGTGTTAATTACGTTTTACAAAGCAACTCTAAGATGATTTGATCAATTAAAACACAGTAGTAAAATCTGTACTCAACTTTCAATTATTGTATGTCCCAGTGGAGAAAAAGCACAGATAATGCAAACCACAGATAATACCCAAACTATCTCTACACAATGAACAGTGGTACTGATAACTTAAAAAAAAAAAATGCAGCTAACACTAAACCATTTATATATGATCTCAGAATGCATTATATGATTTTATTTCCTGAAACCATGTGAAAATTTACTATCATGATTAGGTTTTTCTTAAAGGACATTTCAATGAATAAATCTCCTTGCTGAGTACTGAAAGGAAAAAAAAAATACCTGTATGGCAGGTTGTGTGTCAGAAGTGTTTCGAGGAGCTGTGTTTTTGCCTGTCTGCAATCTGCATAGTGATATCACCTGTGTAAGTTTGCATTTCATAGGACTTCAGAGATGGGAGAGTTCTCCCAGATAAATCACATCAGCATGAGCTTAGGTCATTTAACAGAGAAAAATGAGGCCAACTGTATAGTGACAAATGATGTACTAGAGCCATTATTAAACAATACCATTAAACAATACCATTAAAACAATACCATTATTATTTATGACAGGAGAGAGAGAGCAAGAGAGAGAGGGAGAGAAAAGGGAGCGAGAAAGAAAGGAGCAATGGTTTGTTATGTTCTAAGGGCACTAACTCCTTTTCGGGGGCTCCATTCTTGACCTCATCCACATTCAATTACCTCCTAAAGTTCCATCTCCAAATACCATCATTTTGGGGGTTAGGACTTCAACATATGAATTTGGGAGGAGAGCAAACATTCAGCACATAATGTCCATGCCATCTTTAAAAGGGAGAGCAGAAAGGAGGGACCTACTAAACAGCACTGTGCTGCCTCTGGAATCTTCTTTCCTCAGAGAGGTCAGTTCCATTTCCCAGATTCAGTACTACTTTTGTTTTAAAAAATACCTTTGAAAAATAATTAAAACTCCCCTTTGTATTAGGGCCAGTTGCTAAGAACCTCAGTGGCAGAATCTTGTAACTGAGTTTCAGTGAGAACACTGTGGTCTCAGGGAGTGGGGATTGGGCGTGACAGTGATGGTGCTGCACACAGGAGGTGGCCTACTGCAAGTTTTAGGAGGAGAGCTAGTTCTAGAGCAAGAATTCCTGAGAAGAGAAACCCAGAAGTGAAGACACTGAGGGTGGCCAAAGTCTAGAAGTTCAGAAAGGCAGGCAGTTGGCATCTGGAATATTTATCCTTAGATGCCAGATCCTCCACTGCTTGCTGGGGTTTCAGAGCTCTTAGAGAATGCTGACTTTTCTCTACCCAGCACTCCTCTGAGGTTGTAATTGTCCACCTAAACTTCTGTGATCTATTGATTTTCTTTTGGGGGGCCCCTGTTTTCCATTAGTCAACCATCAATCATTTCAGCCTTGTTGCTTTGGATAAATGACTAAATACATGAAACAGTTCCAGCTGATATCCTGTATTACCAGAGGGACTGGGTTAGCAGGTAGAGTGGCTTCATCACCAGAGAAGAAGGCAAAAGTTACCAAATGAGGAAGGGTTGGAGTCAGAAATGTAAGCTGTAGATGCTGAGACTTAGAATCCAGGATCAAAGTTGTTTCTTTCTCCTGCAGAAGGGGTCTTGGGTCTTTGGGTTAGGACTAGTATTTATGGGTGCTCTCAGGATGGAAGCAATATGGGAATGAAACAATGTGATTTGAATATATTTAGCTCAATTGATCCCTTTAGCTCAGAAGGCTATTATAGATCTTTCTCAGTGTTAAGACTGCACATGTGATTCTTTTTTTCCTCTTCCTTACTTTATTTATTTATTTAAGATTTATTTATTTATGCATACAAGAGCTGGGGTGCAGGCCAGAGATGTGGGGGTATGTGTGTGAGAGGATTCACCAGAGTGGGGAACAGAACAGGCAGACTGATTGAAATACACAGCTGAGGGGAGCAGTGGGCGAGACAGGAGAGGTCTGCTGTGCCATGTGGGTTGCTCCCTGGCCGGCTGGGGATTGAACTCATGCTGCAGAGGCTTTGGATTGCTTCATAGTGTGGTGCTTAACTCCTTGCCCCATGGGAGGCCCCCTCTTCCCTACTTTAATTCTTTGGTGCAGCCTAGATTACTATATTCAAAGTCAAGGAAACTGGTGATCATGTGAAACTACTACCACTCCCCCATCCTTACTTCTCCAAACAACTTTCATGTCCTTTTCTGATTTTTTTTTAGTTGAAGAAATATTGTTTTATAACATTATATAGATTTCAATTATCCAGGCTTATAATTCAGCTTCTCTATATATATAATACACAATGATCCCCACCAAAATCCTTTTTCCCATTCATTCCCCTTGCAGTTGACCTATTTTATCTTATTTACCCACCCTTCTGCCCCCTTCCTTTTTGTTCTTAGTTCATTTAGTTTTTGTTCAGTTTAGTTCATTCATTTGTTTGTGTCTGTATCTACTACATGAGTGAAATCATATGGTCTTCTTCCATTTGACTTATTTAAGTATAACCCTTTCCAGTTCTATCCATAAAGTTGCAAATTCCATCTTTTTTTAAAATAGCTGAGTAATACTCCATTGTGTATACATACCACAACTTCTTTTTTTTTTTTTAAGATTTATTTATTTATTTATTTATACAAGCACTGGGTACAGTCAGAAGCGCGGGAGGGTGAGAGAATTCACCAGAGCCAGAGCAGGGAGCAGAGCAGGCAGAAGGACCGAAGGACACTGCTGAGGGGAGCAGCGGGCGGCAGGAGAGGTCTGTGCGCCATGCGGGACCCTCCTCCGGTGGCCGGGGAGCAACCGGGGATTGAACCGGTGCTACAGAGGCTGCGGGTAGCTTCGCAACCCAGTGCTCAACCGTTGAGCCACCGGGAGGCCCAACTTCTTTTTTTTTTTTTTTAAGTGAACTTGATGTAGTTTATACAGGTACTGATTTATAATTATGCACACCTGAAATTTATGTTACACTGCAACACTATTTCAATAATAAATAAACTATCCCCCCACAAGCCACATTTATTTCTTCTTAAATGAATATAAATATAAAGAATAATATGTATGAGGAAAGAATAGAGCATATAGAGTTTTAAACTTAAAGCAGTTCTGTGGTTGATCTCCAACACTTCCTGATCTTAGATCACCAGAATAGGGTTTTTAACTTCCCCTTTATCTTTTTTTTATGATTTTATTTATTTTTTATATTAATATTTTTATTTTTTTACATCATTGTTAATTTTTAAACAATATTTGCTTTCCCCCACCCCCTCAGGTGTAGTCCCCATAGAATTTCCTTCCCCAATGCACCTGTGCACCATCACCTCAGTCCCCTGTGTTCCTCCCTCCTTCCCTCTGATCCCTCTCCCTCCCCCACCCCCTGCAGGATGTCTCTGGTTTATAATTGTCCATTTTTGCTTTGTTGTGTTTTGTACCGTTATTGTTTTTACACTGATGTCTTATTTGGTTCTCCTATATTCCCGCTATAAGTGAAACCATCCGATATTTTTCTTTTTCCTTCAGGCTTATTTCACTGAGCATAATTCCTTCTAGCTCCATCCACGTTGCTGCAAATGGCATGAGTTTATCTTTTTTGATTGCTGAGTAATATTCCATTATGTATATATGCCACATCTTCTTGAGCCAGTCATCTGTTTTTGGACATTTGGGTTGTTTCCAGGTTTTACCTATTGTAAATAGTGCTGCAATAAGCATAGGTGTACAGGTGTTCTTTTGAATTAATGTTTTTGTGTTCTTTGCATACCACAACTTCTTTACCCACTCATCTTCAGTGTGCCTGCTACACACACACACACACACACACACACACACACATACATACATATAGGGCAGAAACATACAGATTTGTGCATAGACCCTGAAGTCCTATAGGAAAGCAATACTCAGTGTCCTCCCCCCTTCCTTCAGTGGGTCTTAGCTGAGTTGCTACTCTTCCCACAGAGAAAGCTGTGGAGGGAATCCTAATGTATTCTGCAATTTCCCATGTAAGGAGTGAATCATATACACTAATCATATCAACCCTTGCATTCAGTGCCAGCGGGATCTCACATCACCCTCTGCACCCTTGCCCTTGGCTGATGCTCAGTGGGTGCACTTACCAGCACTTGTTCACAGGCAGGCCAGAGCTCTATTCCAATCTAGTTGTCTCTCTAATAACCACACTGCTTAGGCCTCGCCCTTGTTTGATAAAATGGTGACGGGACTAATAATAGAAGCCACAAGTCCTGCCTGCCAATCCTGCATTCTAACCTCTAATCCACTTGTAGCAAGGACAAATGTTTTCAGGAAATAAAATAACACTGCAGAGAACACTGCTCCTAGCCTCAGATTTTCCACTCAAAAGAGTTGAAATGGCTGATTCCATGTTCCACGCCTCCTAGCTTCGACCTGCCTGTAATTTCTAATACAACACAAATTATAAAAGCAACGAAAAGAGCACAGGCAGGAGGGGAAGAGAGACATAAACTTCATTACTGCTACAACATTGTGATGATGGGAATCTGTCTTTTGTATTTCAGGATGATGCAAAGAGATTAATAGAAGTTCAACATTAGATTAATAAGTGCTTACATTGGTCAAATGGAAAATTGACTCAGTGGTGAATTCCTTAACCGAGTGACTGGATTTGAGACTTGAGGCAGCCTGCTCAGTGGAAAATACCCTCAGTAAACCTAAGCGTGACCCTCAGCTCACCACCCGTATCTGGTTCAAAGGGACAGACTATTTCCCCCCTGAGCCGGGAGCCCTTATCTCTCAGTAGCATTGAAAATAGCAGCCCAGTTTTCTTCACAGAGCTGATTTGAGACTAAGTGAGAGAGAATGTATAGAAAATGCTGCCTAAACAGCAAATCTATCTATAGCTAGGAGGAATTATTATCACTGGACACAAATCTATTTATTGTTCCAGATTGGCTGTGCACATAGTTCAAATTCCCCAGAAAATAGCTCAGGCCTTTCATTCCAGCTGGTATGCAGCTTCTAAACATTTCTGCTGAAACCTTGCCTCTTAACTTTTAGTCTTGAGGGTCTTTACTGAGCTCCACGGCTAAAATTAACTGTTACTTCCCCAGCCAGTGCTGGGTCGGAATTGCTGCTTTGATTTCGCTTCAGCCAGCCCAGCCCTTTGCTTCTGGGCACTGAAGAGCTTTCACAAAGATGCAAACCAGATTGGAACAAACATGAACTTTGGTAAAAGATGAGTTCTGGGAGGAATCTGATTTAACAAATGAGATATGTAAACAGGATTCAGGAAATTGTGGCTACTGACTTCCCTTATGAGGCTTTAACTTTCTCAGTTTTGAAACGCCATGTTTGCTTTGCTGTGTGGTGACTGCCAGTGAATGAACAAAGTACATGGAGATTTCCCAGTCAGCGATGTGGTAACATTCAAAACAGTGTTCTCATTTGGTATCACTTTGGAATTCTCATGGCATTAATGAAACTAACAAAAAACCGCCTGTTACTGGAGAAAGTGAGTGTGTTTTTACTCAAGTTTAGGTGGTTTAGTTTCTCTTATTAATTTCATAACAAAACATTTATTATTGAAGAAATAAAGAAGTCAGGTAAAATAAGCAGCTGAACGTTGGTAGACAATCACGACCTTTTTTTTTCCCCCAGGAAGCTGATTTCTTAGTTTTCTGTGTATATTTCCAACATTTTAATATAAATGCAAAAAAATACAAATTCATTTCATGAGTTTCCCCTTCTCTTCATAAAAGATAAAGCATTTAATCTTTTATGTTTAAAACCTTATTGTGTTGTTGTGTTCAAATAACAACAAAACAGTTTTAAGAGGGTAGATACTTTAGGCCTAGATTTTGCTGGTCAGTCACACCTAACTGTGAGGGTCCTAAGGATTACACAGACGCAAGTTTTGCTAGAGTAGCAGCTTGTCAGTTTTTCCTTGGTTCCCAGAGGCTACCAAAAAATACACATTTGCTTTTGCTCCAGTCTGCAGTGAAAATAAAATCAGAAGAGAAAGAAGAAGATACGAAGTGGAACAATGTGGTAGGGAAATTCCCACGCCTTTACCCTTAAGAAAAAAAAAAAAAAAAGAAAAAGAAACTCTCTTGTAAACAAGGTCAGAGAAAATATTAAATGCATACTCTATGAATTAAAAAAATAGCATTAACTTTATTCATCAAAGTGGATTGTTGCTCTTGGCTGTGTGTATGAAGTTTAGGGTGGCAGTTTTGTTCTCTTGTATGTTTGTATCAAACCACACTTTTTCGAGTTCTTATTGCTTAAGTGCCCAGTTTCTAGGGTGTTTTATTACTGTTTTTTTCCCCTTTTGTTTTTGCCCCTGGAGGATCCAAAGCATGAATTTTTAAATAAAAATGACTAGGCTATTGAGGAAGAAAATAAGAAAACTCCCCAATTCAAGACAATAATTAAAATTTTTTGTCTTTCTTTTTCCAAACAGATTTAATTTAGAAATATGAACCAAGAAAAATTACAACATCATTCTCTGGCCAGTTTGCCTCAGATATGGCTTGTGTGACCAATGAAAGGCGTGGGGGGAAGGGAAATTCAGAGGCCAACGAGGAACTTCTCTGTCATCTCAGGCTTT
This sequence comes from Talpa occidentalis, assembly GCF_014898055.3. Lineage (NCBI taxonomy): Eukaryota > Metazoa > Chordata > Mammalia > Eulipotyphla > Talpidae > Talpa > Talpa occidentalis. The sequence goes on from NW_023604295.1 coordinate 25,182,381, forward strand.
CACAATACACACAGGAAGCATTTGTAGCTGGCCTCCGTTAGCCCGAAAAATGAACCAGTCCCTTGTTTCACCATAAAAATGCGTTTTCACCACAAGGTTCCGAACTGCACAGAATCAGTGTGTCAGGCTCTTGGTCTTTCTGATGACAGTTGAAAGATGCTTTATGTTATTTGGATTCACTTGGGCAGTTTGGAAACTGGGATGCTTCCAGGGAATGCGCTGGGTTGACATGAGTCTAGTCATGCCTTAGTAAAACAGCAGGTGAATTCCCATGTCCTAAGGCCCTGGGAACTCTGCACCAGTGTATTAGGATAGAATCAAATTCCTGAAAGCCAAGAAATGGATTAACGGTCCAGGTGCTCCACTAAATTCCAGCTCAAATGAATACATCCTGCAATACAACCTTCACCTCCATGTAGTAGAATCTTGACTTCCTCTATGTTGTTCACAGAGGAAAGATAAGCAGCTCCATTGGTACATACATGGTGTTTCTGAATACCTTTACTACTTGCTCATTTTACCATTTTTGGCTATCTAGACAGAGTCTAGACAGAGTTATCTATTTCTAAAATGCTTGGGGAAGTTTTTGAAATAATAATTATTTTAATTTGTATGAGGAATCCGTGACAGATTTATTGTATTAGAAGAGGGTCTAGAGATTATCTAGTCAAATGGTTCAGTGCTTTTTATTTTACAGTAAAGATGTGAGAGACTCAGAGAGGTTAAGTGCCTTGCTCAAGGTCACTCAGCTTGTTAGCCCCAGTAGATTTGCAGTGTGAGCACATGGATAATTCCTAAACTATTCCCACAGGCCCCTTGTTTTCATAGCTCCTCATTAAGCAAAGGCCCTAGAGAGCAGTGAATTCACGTATCTTACACCCAGCACTGTCACCTCTAAGATGTTGTTTGGAGACCACCAAGAATGCCTGATGTTGGTTTGGAGGGTCATTTACTCTCAGGGCTTTGTGTGTACTGAGGCAGCGGGATAGCAGGGGAGGATCTATCATACTTGTCTTTCTGAATAACCCCAATAATTAAGCATGAAGTTAGCATAGATACCAAATTGTAAATATGACCAATGTGTGCTTAACCCAACTTATACTACAGGATTCTCTCAATGTATACAAAATACAAAAATATAAATATTGCCATTGAAGCCATAGGGTGAGAGGAAAATTACTTTGGTTTTGATAGGAACGTAATAAATAAAATTTTTACATAGAAATATATATTATGAAGACTCTCTTCAGTGTTTAAAGGTGCCAGCTTTGACTCTAAGTTTCTTAGTGGCCTCATTAAGGTGGGCTAGATGATCTATTAAAAGATTCAGAACATTCATAAAATTAAAAAGAAATCAATTCAAAAGAAGCAAGCTTTTACTCATAATACAGAGAGAAATGTCTTTCCTTAATAGTGTCATCTTGATAGATAGACCTGTGAATTTTGTCCAGCCATTTCACATTGTAATCCTCAGTGCGAGCAACAGGGACATAACTAACACAAGCCAGAATGCATATTTCCAGGATATTGAGTGTGGGAATAAAACAATGGCTCCAAGCACACACTGCGGTGTTTCGAAATCATATTATATGTCCTTCAGAAAACTGTACTAGTCCTTAAAATTGCTTCTTAAAAAATAATTGTTGAGCAACAGAGCGAGAAGGAATTGTATAGAAAGTCCAGTGGAGATAATGGTTTCTGAGGGCAAAGGCTGCTAATTCTCTCCAATATCTGTGTTCTCTGCTTCTTTTCCTACCCCAGGCAAACTACAGTTCTCAGCCGCCTTTGCTGTTGGGTATGACCATGTGACTGAACTTGGGCGAGTGCGGGATGAACAGGCCTGACCCCCCCTCTCGTTCTCTTTTCCTATGTGCCCTTTACCCTCAGGGAACTCCAAGGATCTGGGGTGAGGACAGAGCTATCAGGTGGTCAGAGCCTGGGTCCCTGAATGACTGTGAGAGTGTCTTCCACCATCTACAATGGACTCTGACAAGGGCAAGAAAAAGATTTCATTGTATTTGTTGAGGTTAAATAATATGATTTTTAAACTTTTCAAAATAAATCATATTGTTGAAGCTGATATCCTCAATAGAAATCTATCCAACCACTCTCATTACATTGTGAGAACAGCAACCCCCATGTAGCTTTTTCAAAGTCTCCACATTTGATTTCCTTTGGTCTCTAGGAAACTGATTAGTATGGACATCAGTCAGCCTGGGCTGCACCTTATCTTTGCCATTCATCTGTCTTGGGCAAGTTGCTTCACCTCTCTAATCCTTAGATTCTCTGTCAGTAAAATGGAATAATAATAGGATCTGCTCTTAGAATTGTTGGAAGAGAAAGAGTTCGACCCCGGATTTTGCATGTGGCAGTCATACGATTAATAGTAACTGGTAATGTTACTCTTTAGAAATGTATACTCAAATGCACAGACTTACATCAAACTGAATCTATGCAAAGTTGGGGGAGTTGCTAACAGTTCATCGGTTCAGAATGAGTAGACTCTTCTCCCCTCTCCATTTTCTTTTCTTCCCCTTCTTTGTCAATCTAAGCAGTGAACCATTTAGGCTTTGAACCAGACTATTACAATCCGAGATTTGTTCAATTTATGACAAATTTTATATGATCCTTCTGGTTCGTCTGGAAAGAGGACGAAATAATAACAACAATAATAACTCCTGATAATAAGTACTGACCTTTGAGTTTATGAATTTTTTTTTTTTTCACTAAGAAATCTCATGGTGATTCTACCAGAGTATTTTTTGATGTTGGAAGATCTTACAACATTCCTTAATAAGGCATGTTTCTGGAAAAATCATTTCACAAAAATAGACATTGTTTTATTGAAACAGGAAGTAACAATTTCTGAGTGAAAGACTACGCACTAGGTAAATATTTCTTGGGGAATTTAGTGTCTTTCTTTCTCTGCCCCTGACTGGAAATATAAACATAGCCTGTGTCTTGGCTAATAATAACATCATGATGTGTACAGACCTGGCCTTCCTCAACAGCTCGCTGAGTTACTTGTGTCAGAAAGGATTTTATCACAAGTACATTTCTTCTCTTGCTATCACATGATGTATCATTGAATTTCTCATCATAAAAATTTTCTAATCTCATTAATAGCCGAGTTAAAAAATGAATAATTAGTCAGCATTTATATATCTTATAATCTCTAAAGTAAACCAAAGATAGCTGAATGGACGCAATGTGACGCATTGTAGGGGCTCTGGCTTGAGGAACCACACTTCTACTTAGATATTAATGAGTCCTATGACCTCCCAATGCTCTTTGATTTTTCTGTTACTCGGTTTCCACATATGCAAACGGAACTTTTTTCTCATTGTATCTCTCCAATCGTCATACGGTAGAATGGGCATCTTAGTTCTAAGAATTGCAGCTTGATCGATAATACTGTCATGATGCAAGACAGAGCAGGATGGCATACACAAGCACTGTGACTTTTTATGAACCTAGGAAATATGTGCTGGAAGACCTGGCAAAGTCCTTGTCTTTATTCTCTTCACTTTTACCAAATATTCCCAGAGTGACAAGTAATACAAGAAGTGACTTGGGTTGCTTTCTCCAGATTCCATCCCACCCCACTGCACCCCACCTCACCCCACCCCACCCCACACCATCCCGCCCCATTGTTATTCCCATTGTTTATTCATTTTACATTTAATGCCACAGCATTAATGAAAACGTTTTTTCTGAGAATGTCTATTAACCAATTAACTAAATATAACCTCAAGAACTGACTTTGCTGAGCTCTTCACCAGTTCCACAAATCTACTTAGAATTTAACAAGTTCATCTGGCTGATTATCCTTTGTCACTAGATTTCCCCTTATTCATCAAGCATTCTGTGAACATAATTGGAAGTAAAGGGGCACTTGAGAATGAATTTAGAGAACTATAGTTACCTTCAAATTTGCAAGATGCTGTCAAATAGAAGAATCAAATTGAAAAAGAATGTGGTGATTTGGAAAACTGGGTTTCTTTGACTCAGAGAGGCTTTACCAACAAAAGTGGAAGGGTGGAGTTGAATCTCCTCTTCAGGACTGCCTGGACAGTGTAGTCTCTGTATTATATGAGACAATGTTTCATGACGGGGGACTGCAATGCCTGCAGGACCCACCCTGACTACGCAGTACATGATAACACCCCTTCTCCCCCCAAGCAAATCCAAGTCTGGCTAAACCTCAGTTGCAACTCTGGCTACTAGCCAAGTTTGAATCCTGTAATGCTACTCAGTGCGATGAGCTGTTTGCTAGTTTTATAATGGGGCCTAGGTGTCATGGGAGGTGTTTGTTGTGTAGAGGAAGCAACAAAGCAGCAGGTGTTTGATACTCAAATGCTTTAGTACTCTGGGTTTTGGCGCTGTTATTGCTGTCCTTGTTCTGTTTGCCATCATTGGCTATAGAGGTTTCTGGATAGACCTTGACCAGCTCTCTAGGGCTGCTGCTTTGCCCAGTGACTGTATCTTTCCTGTTAGCATGCTGATCATACTTGGAAATTATGAGTCAGTGAAATGTAGCTGCGAGTGGTGGGGGTGGGTAGATTAAGAGGGAAAGTGTGGCCAAGGCTTCCTGTACCAAGTTAGGGTCATTCTTTTTGGGGGAAGGTAAGGACTCTTTGTGGTAATAGGAATGCCCATCCTCACTTGGATTTCTGCGTAGGGAGAGTATCAAAGCACAAATAAAAAGGAAACCTTCCTTGGCAGACATCAGGGTGTCTGAGAGCCATGCTATAATATCACTGTTATTGACACCTTCAACTAGCTATTAGTTGGTGAGACTCATTAACTATTCACATTTGTCTGCCCTCATTCAACTCCTAGCAACTGCAGTTATAGCCCTATTTAAAATAATAGAGTGAGATTGGTAACATTACTGATTTAACAGAAAATTAGAAGACTCACATTCACAGAGTTTAGGTAATTGACACCAACAGCACTTTTCTTGTAATTTATGCACTATGATTGATTTCATTCCCCAGCTAGTCCTAAAAGAATCTCTGAAGCATATTCAGCCATCAGATTACTGTGCAAAGGAATTAGATGTGTATTACCCTGCTTGCTATCTGTTCTCGAGCTGGCAAAAAGTTTCTTAGTGGTTCGGAGCTCAGGAGTCAGTTTAAAATTAAAATGCTAATATAAAAAAAAAATTCAGCCTTTGAACACTTCTTTGTGAGTGACAACTGTGAAGTCTTCATGCTGATAATAAGGGCACAATTACAAGTGGGCCATTTGTTTACGATTTTGAGAGTATTTTTTATAGACTATATGTAGATATATATATTCCCTGGGATACCCTAAAAAACATTCACTTAATAGTGCTATTATAAATGATTCCCAGATGTTCATTCAGTGTGGTATTTGCGTCCTAATCCATGACCATGTTTCATCTTCCTCTCCTCCCCGCCCCCATATAATTAACAATGCTGAGTGCAGGATGTTTGGTGAATGAGGAAGAAACACTAAATCCATGTGTTCTACCCTAGAAATCTCATGAAACAATGGTAAAGGGGAGGCAGTAAACTTACAGTGTTGAAGGACATCATCATTATCTTATTATTTTTTAGCTACTTATTTAGCAGAGCAGATATAGTATGAGATCTACCTGCCTATTTCTCTAGTGTCAGACACCACCATGTTCCCTCATGTGACTTTTATTTAACCACGTGGAACAGTCCAGAGTCCATCATGCTCATCACCCTGTTTCATGCACCTGGGTTCTTCCTTTTCCCTGGCATACCCTTGTTCTGCTTCCTTACTAAGTAGTGAAGCTTGTCCTTTAAAACTCAGTTCAAGGGTCACCGCCTTCAAAATCTCTCTGTGATGCTACAGCCTATTCAAGTCTTCCTCCTCCGTGTCCCTGGAGCAGCGTGTGACTAAGCCCGTGATGATCTTTGTTACGCAACATTATTAACGTGTCTCTGTCAGACTGTAAGTTCCTTGAGGGCAGAGATTTTGAGTTAATAAATTCTGAATGGCAGCTTCTAGAATAATACTTGGCATAGAATGGTGGTTGATAAATACTTTCCAAATGATTTGTGAATGTGGGTTAGTCCAAAAATTCAATTCAAAATATTTTGCTACATACACATGCACACACACACACACGTGAACATGAAACTTTATTAGCGATCATATTTACATATATTTTAACCCCAAACTGGTTAAAATTCTCTGCAAAATTTTATTTCAGGATGTTTAGTGCATCCTAGGTAAAAGTAAAGTCATACCTCAACTTAGTTTTGTGTTCCCAAAGGTTCAGAGACCCCAAGAATGCCTGGAGTTAACATTTCTTACTGTGAAGGGAAGGGAGAAGCTGCACTTGACAACTGGGGATGTCTGATGCATGGAGTGGGCACTCAGACTCATAGAGGATTGACTTATTCAGTATCATTCAACCCTTCTCACTCTAAAACCCTTACCATTTGCTAAGGCTAAAAGCCTAAAAACGCCATTTTTCAGCATCCCTGTATGCAGATTTCCACCAACACGTTAAACAACAATGAAATTTTAATTTGAAGTGAGAGATGCAGGGCCATGGAGGCATCGTTCTGGAGTCAGAAGCTGAACTGTGACTTCCTCCTCAGGCAGGAGGCCTCCTACCAATGGAAACAGCCTTCACACCCACAGACGCACACACATACACACACACATGCACATACACACACAGATAGACATACACATATACACACAGATAGACACAGACACAGGCACACATAGACACATACACAGACAGATACAGACATACACACACACACTTACCCCCTGTGGGCAGAGGCAGTGGGTTCCAGGGCCTGGAAGTTATTGCTGGGAGCTCAACCTAGACCAGTTGTTTTCAAAGTAAAAGTAATGAAATCTATCTAGTGTGTTGGGACAAGCATTAGAGAGAGAGAAGTGCATTGCCCCTAGTAAAGATAATTTGTTTAACCAAGTTGTATTTCACTGTTGTGTGTGTGTACATACATTCATATGTGTATTGTGAGTCACACTATAAGATCCATTTCTAGCTATGCGTTCACAAACATTCAAGAACACCTGGCCTAGAGCTTTACCTTCATGCAACATTTTCAATAATCTGCTTAATCCCTTCCTGTTTACACTATCCAGCAGGGTCTTTCTTATTAATCAGCAGAACATCCATTCTGCTGACCATCAGACAGCAGGGAGGTATATACATTTTCTTTTCTTTGTTTTTTGTTTTTTTTTATGTGCGCTGCATAGAGAGATAGGTGGCATTTAATTTCAATTGATGGTTTTCTGCTATGGTCTTCTCAGGTACTTCCCAAAATTTTCTTAGTAAGGAAAAGATAAAAGTATAAGATGTAAGTGTATATTTGAGAGTTCCTGACTTTTTCTGGTTCCACAACATCTTCTGGGGCCACAACCATCTTCACTAACTCCTTTAGAATTCCACCTTTTTGTCTTGACTGTCCTTGGTGGGAAGAGGCTGGGCCTCAGGCCAAGAAGACTCTCCATGCTCACAAGCTTCCTGGACTTGGGGGCTCCCTGCATGCAGCTCACATGGGGTGATGCCCAGAGATGGTTAGGCATCAGGAGTCCTAGGGGAGTTGACCTGAGGCCACCATAAAGGTAGTAATAGGTGTTGGGTGACGTTGTCCTGCAAAATATTTTGAATAAAATAAACAGTATAAGGACATTACAGTTATCTCTGGAAAAGTAAGATCCCAGGAAGATCAAGATAGGACCATTTTTAATCAGTCTCTTCACTGTTGCTCTGGGAACAAAGTCAGCTGACAGCCTAGGATCAAAAAATTAGGTACCCCAACAATTCTTTTGGTTCCTTTAAATTTACTTAATGTGTCCTTTATGTAAGTCTTCTGCTCAGAGACCTTCCTGATAGGGATCTTGGCTTTCTCTTCAGAGGGGAACTATAAATCTAGTGGACAGAGACAGAGGAGACAGAGTTCTCTCTGTCCTTTAGTATCATGTGGGTTTTATACATTTACAAGTATTACTTAGCCAGTGTCAAGTTAATTAACCACAACACAAATTCCCCAATCCAGATTCTTAGCTGATGGCCTTGTCTTTCACTCCAATGAGAAAACTGATGAGAAGACTTTCTTCAAATTTCTAGTCAGCTTCATACCTAAAACAGTGCCTGAAACAGTAGTCAGCTCCCCAAAGGACAGAGAATGTTTCTGCAGTTTCTCAGGGCTCCCTCCTTGGCTGGTCTTGTTTGTCTCCCTGGTCTAACCCCCACAGCACCATCCTGATTACACACCATCCATTTCTGACTCAGGCTTCAGAAACCCTCCCCCCAGCTCAAGCCATCTGTGTCTAACCATTCTTCAATACAGCTCCTTTCTCACCTCTCTGCTAAGCCTATTCCGCCCTCTCCAACTCCTCAGCCTTTCTTTCCCCTTCACCCCAGACATCACTGAGGATCTGCAGTGACCTCAGTAAAATGAATGAGAGTTGGAACTTTGTTTCACACCACATTGCTGCTCCCTCAACACTTACAATGTGCCCTACACATGGCAAATACTCAACAAATACCTTAAGACTGGATGAAGACATCTTTACAAATTCATGTAAAATTCAGTGACTGGGAATACTGTGGAAGAAGTGGGGCCAAGCCCCTCCCCTAGTCACCTTCATGGAAGTCAGAATTTCTTAAATGAAATATAAGAGCCTCAGGCTCAATCTCCTTATTTCTGCCAAGTGTTAATTATGTGTGGAATCTAAGGGGACTTCCGCGCATATGGATTACAAGGGATATTATGAAGGGACATTAAGAAAGACAGCTGTGTGCAGGAAGACATGCTCTTCTAAACTTCCAAAGACTTACAGTTATATAATGTGCTTTGGTAGAGATATCTTTTCTTTCATACATTTCATTTGTGCTTATTAAAAAAGGAGAGAATATTTCCAAGAAAAACTCTTTTTCTATTAGTGCTTTGCATTTTCAAGATTCAAAAAAAAAATAATGGAAAACTCTCAATCATTTTCTCTGAAATATAGCTGTTAGGATGTTATAGGTCCTGACAGTGTGGTCTAGATCTTCATTTGGCACTACTAACCAGTGATTATATAAGACTATCTCATTCTGAAATATTTCTTAAAATATTGATTATTTTATAACAATCTTAACATACAGTAACCATGAGATAACAGAATAAATCAGATAGATTACTATCTGTTCCATAGAGTCAACTGAAAAACTACCTTTTCCAACTTAAATATTTATTCTAACGTTGCTGTTACTGTTCAATACAAGACTGTTTGCCTTTGAAGCACCTTTCCAACTATATAAAGAAAACCACCCATTCTTTTATGGTTACACTTCTTATTTTTACTCTTAATATAAATCATATTAGCTTGATCATGTACCTTATTCACCAGATTTGGCACTAGAGGAGTGTGGGCAGTTTCCCCAAAATCAAAGCAAACACTAAGCATTTACTCACATTAAAAGCAAGTGATGGAGTCCCTGAAGGCAATTTCAAAAGAGGAGACACAGGAATCTTGAGCAATGGAATGAGTGCATTGTTGCCCGGGATAGCTTTATATTTGAGTCAACACTCAGTTTGTTGTAGAAGAGTTATATTTCTTTAAACTCAGTCTCCTTATCTTTTATTTATGTCTCATCTTTGAAAATTCACTTTGAACTGAGGGAATAAATGCTTTTAGTAGATGAAAACTATGGGTTATTGAAGTTTGGGGGAGAAATTTCATTCTGCCAAATTGAAAGAAAGATGTGTAGTGGGGAAAACACATTACACAATGCCAGAAGGTGGGCAGTAGAAGAACCATCGAGACCCAGCTTCACATCTTTTTACCAATATTTGTTACTTTGGGTTTATTATTTAAGTTTTCTTAGATTCTGTTTCCCTGTCTGTATAATGGAGCAAATTCAATGGGCACAGAGGTAAATCACTTAGTGCAAGGCCTAGTAAATATTAGGCTTTTAGGGGTACTCAAAAAATTATTTTCCTTGGAGAACAAAACAATGTACTAGGATGAGAACCCTCCAGTACATAAAAGTTCAAAGTTCTAGTACCAGCTTATTAGTTAGGTGATCTTGACCAAATCATTCAAATTTTCAGGGGCCCATTTTCAAATTATATTTATAAAATTATATTATCTACTATGGTGGTTAATTTTGGGTGGTCAAGTATTTGATCAAACCTTATTTGGGATGTTTCTGTGAGTAATTTTTGGATGAGATTAACATTTAAGTTAATGGACTCTGAGTAAGGCAGATTGCCCTCCATGAATATATGTGGGCCTCATGCTATCAGTGGAAGTACTGAACAGAAAAAGATGTATCTCCCCAAGCAAGAAGGAATTCTGCCCCCAGATGGCTTTTGGACTTGAACAGCAACAACAACCTAAACCTTCAGTCTGACAACCCACCCTATAGATAAGGAACTTGCCAGTCTCCATTAGTAAGTGAGTCAATCCCTTACAGCAAATCTCTCTCTCTCTCTCTCTCTCTCTCTCTCTCTCTCTCTCTCTCTCTCTCTCTCTCTCTCTCTCTCTTTTTGGATTGGATTTGTTTTCTAGATAACTGACTAATACACCTACCCAGCTACCTCAAAGATTTTTTTCCCTGAAGGAGAATCAAGGTAGCTGTATATGCAGACCTGGATACTGAATAGGCTCAAGGAACATCCCTTTTCTCCCTCTTTTCCTTCCCTTTGCTCGCAGATCCTCAGTTTTCTCATCTGGAAAATGAAGAGGTTGAGTTGTTAGATTCTTGCTAAAACTGCTCCCAACCACTAAAGTTTACATATCTATATAAAAGTAACTGCTTGGGTTATAACATTCAAATACTGTCATGGCCAAATTGGGCTGCTGCCAAGAGAAAAAAGGCGTGTGTGGTATATAAAGACTACTGATGCAGAAACAAACCCTCTCAGGGGTATGCCACGAGTTAGGGGGACTAAAGGGAAACTCCTGGTAGCCCTATAAATATTCTTACAAGCCTGAGTGCTTTCTCTGTGGCTGGAGGGGGCAAAGTGCAATCTCTTTCTTTGTGCAGAAGTAACTGGGGAAAGTACCTACTTCACCTGTTAGGTCTATATCATGTCTCTGTGCACATACTCAAGTGATTTAACTGAAGAAAGGCCAGTCATTGGATGGAATCTTAAGAAGCTATGGGGTCAGGTTAAACAACAACACTGACCTTCTGTCTTTGACAAATTATAGCCCAGAATGTATTCATTAGAAGGAGAAAAAAGTGTTCCAGATTGTGTTTTAACTATATTCTTAGCATTTCACCAAAAAAGTTCCCTGGTGTATTTCAGGACATAAGTGTTATTTCCTTTCTTAACTAGTGAAGTGGTTAGATACTTAAACAAACCGGCTAGAGTACTTTGGGTCTTTGAGTCTTGAGATGAAATAGTTGAAAAAAATCCTTTGTGAGCTGTATGATGCTAGGTAAGAGTAAGTGACTATTGTACTTACAATACACACTCAAGTGATAACCACAGTTTAGACTCAGTTGAAAGAAGCCTGGCTAAGAGGGCATCTTTCCCAACTTTGAGTTCTTTTGGGCAAACGTGGAAGCTGGTGTCATGAATTGAGATGCTCAGAAAAGGCTTCCAGCACACCAGCCTGCCGTGGGTTGCATGTGCTCTGTCTACAAGGGTCTACTCCATGATGTGCCTACAGCCATGAGAGGCACATTCCTCATCATAAGAGATCACTGCTTAAAAAGGATTCAATGCTACTCCATTGCCTGTAAAATAAAACCCCCAAAACTTAGCATACAAAGCCTTTGAGAAACCTATGGTTTCTGTATATTTCTACAATTCCATCTCTGCCATGATTATTGCTCATTCTCCTATGGCACAATTGTACTATAAAGTTTTGTTCTCAAATTCAATATTTTTTTAGCAAATATTTAATGCATAGCTATTAATGAGTGGCAGGCACTGCTCAGGGCTGGGAATAGATCAGTAAATAAAGCAGCGTACAGTGGAGAAGCAGGCAGATGATAAACATCATATAGCAAGTTAGAAAGTAATGAGAACAATGGGGAAAAAAGAGCAAGACAGGGAGTCTTAGTTTTGTAGAATGGGAGTGGGGGCTGCAGTTTATATAAGGTGGTCAGACTTGGCCTCATTGAGAAGATAAGTGAATGCTTCAGTTATGCAGCTTTCTTGTAACAATAGCAAGTTAACACTGGGAGCAAGCATACAAACCTCTTGGAGAACAACTTTCCATACAGAGGTAATGACTATCTCTAAGACCTCGAGACAGGAAGTGGCTTTTATGAGGAACCGTGGAGAAGTTGGTGGGCTCGCATGCAAAGGGAAAGCAAGAGAGCAGAAGGACAATGGAGGGGGTGGGCCGTGGGGCTAGAGGTAGTAGGGCCTTGAATGACACTGTTAGGATGTCAGCTTTGAGTGAAATGGAAAGCCAATGGAGGGTTTTGTGAGGGGGAGTGACACGACCCCACATATTTTCAAAGGACCCATTTGGTTGTTATGCTGTGAACAGATTGAAGAGTAAAAGGGAGAAGACCAATTGGGAAGCCATTGCCAAAACTGGGTAACGAGGGTTATGGTTTATACCAAAGCAACAGCAGTGGACCTGGTAAGCGGAAGTTGGGTTGGGAATCTATTTTAAAAGCAGAGCTTAGAGGAATTGGATGTGGAATGCTCCAATATTCAGAAGACAAAAGAGAGTTGAGTGGAGGAGTCAGCAAGGAGAAAGGGACTGCATAGTCGTTAAAGGAGAAAAAACAATAGATGCTAAGTGAAGAAATTATTTCCAGAAGGAAACAGTGATCAAATATATTAGACGCTGCTGGTAAACCTGTTAACCTCACTAAGGCAATCCTGAAAATTGACGGGTGAATTTAGAAACATGGAAATGATTCTTGAGAAGAGTAGTTTTGGTGGAGTAGTTGGGGGCAGATGTCTGATTGGTGAAAAGCAGGAGAGAAGGGGAGGCGGGGAATTGAAACCTTGAGTCAAGAAAACCCCTCTGAGTATTGTTTAGCAGTAAAAGAGGTAAAGTAATAAGGGTAGTTAAAGGAGTAAGTGGGGTCATACTTTTGTTCCTCTCTGAGATGCCTTTTTTTCTATTTTTTTTTTTCTTGAGGATTTAAGTGGGCCATGTCTACGATGATCTTTCTCTACTGTCTGTACTCATTTATTAAAGAAGACGGCTTGACACCTACTATGAAATAGGCTCTGGTCAGTGAACTCATCAATGTACAATGACAAGCCTGCTAAAACCTCTGCCTTTCTGGAGGTTATGTTTTAATGGGGAGATAGAAAATACAGAAACAAACAAAGAAATAAGGTGACTGATCACTGCAGATTATGTGCTATGCAGGCATAAATTGTGTGATGTGAGAGAAGGTGAGATGTAGTGGTCATTGGAGGCCTTTCTAGGGGGCGCTCACTGGATGGGGACCTGAAGGATACAGCTCTGGATTGAATGTGTTCTTCTGCACCTCCCAGTGCATATGTTGATAACTAATCCCTAATGTGATGGTATTTGGAGATGTGGCCTTTGGGAGGTAATTAGGGCTTGAGTATAAAGACCTCATGATGGGATTAGTGCCTTTAAAAGAAGAGACATCAGAGAGGTGATCTCTTTCTCCACCAATTGAGAACCCAGTTAGTTGTGTGTTTGCAGACCAGGAGGTGGGCCCTCACCAGACATCAAATCTCGATCTTGAACTTCTCCAGAAATAAATTTCTGTTGGTTAAGCCTGTCTACAGTATTTTTGTTGTAGCAGTTTAAATGGACTAAGGTCAGGGAAGACAGTCCCAGGAAGATCTGGAAGAGTCTTTTAGGCAGAGGGAATTAATTCCAAGAGCAGAAGCCTTAAAGGTAGGAAGGAGTGGGGTGGTGGGCGAAGAAAAAGTAGTCTGTTGTGGCAGAAATGGGTGAGGTGGGGAAAGGTGATATGAATGCTTAAAGGAACCAGCTCATGTAAGATCTAAGAGGACTGGGCAGGGAATGAAGTGTGGACAGATAAGGGCAGCTTTGTTGAGAGGTGGTGGTATATATAGATGGTGAGAAGTGTATGGAGATATCTTTTGGAGGTAAACAAGATGATGAATTGGATGTGATGAATGAGAGAAAAGAGTGAGAGAAAAGACTGTCTTCTTTGGTGTGATCAGCTAGGTCTATGTGATACCCTTTTCTAGAAGAGAAAAATATCTAAAAGAGGAATGGGGTGAAGATGATGTGGGGTGAGGAGCAGAGAACTGGCTGGAAAACAAGAGTGTAGTATTCAAGGAAGCTTCGAGAGAAAACGTTTCAAGAAATTGGAAACAGTCAACCAGGTAAAATGCTGCTGAGAGATGGTGAGGGAGGGAGACTGACAAATTGTTAGTCTTAGCATGCCTTCCCCACCAGCCCTCCGAGCTCATCTAACAGTGATTCTGTTCTGTCTTTCTCTTTCATTTTTTGACAAATTGCTAGAGGTTCAGGACCTCCTTTCATATTCACCCTTTTTACTCTGGACTCAATAGGGTGCCTTAGGAAAAGCCTCTATTTTGTGAAGAGTTCCTGATTGAAAATAACTCTGGGAAGGAGACACCCCAAGGTGCTATCAGTTGAGTGATCTGCTGCCAGGTGCCCGAGGGAGCTGGGAGGGCCCAGCTCTCCTCCCTTAAGAGCCTGACCCAGAAGTCATGTGTGACAGGCTCCCCTCAGCGCTTCTGGGCTGAGAAGTGTTCTGTCTTCTTGGAGCTAGAAAGGGTATTCATGATAAGGCAGGGTGGGAACCTGACTCACTCACACACAATTAGCCTGCTTTTTGTCTTTGGATCTGAGTGGAAGTGACTCAGAGTCTGGAAAAAACCCTTTGGAAACAAATGAGGAGGGGAAAAAGGAGGTTAAGTCACTACAGCATTTTATTTTCAGATTAAATGCGGATCTGCTGTCCCATAAATGTTGAATACTGTATGTCTTCAGCCTCTCGCCAACAAAAACCCAGGGGGAATTATTAAGCCTGACAATTCACTCATTTTCTCCAAGATTTTTATTAAATGCAATTGAGAAGGGATAAAGTTTCTTCTTTTTTTTCTCTTTTCTATTCACTCGAATAAACCCTAATTATCACTAGGGCAGAACAAATGGGCTTCTAGAAGGCTGCAGCAATAGTAAAACTTCCCCCTTAAATTAACCAGTTGAAGGCTCCTGTTCCAACTGCCACTAGGGCACTTCCTGTCCACTGAAATCTTGCTCAATTCAGTTAAAGAACATTTATGGAAGCTTTGTCAGGAAGCATTGACAAATGTACCAGGGGGGTTAGAGACACAGCCCTGACCTCTGGGGGTTTACTGTAGTGGGTGGGGAGCTAGTGTGAACCTAAGATACTACATAAGATAGACTAATACGTTTCATGTTGGTTTATTAAGTAGGGGCTTTTGTGGATGCAGATAATAAAATGCAAATTAAATTAAACAATAAGGAGAATTCACAAAAAAAAAAAAAAAAGATGTGTAAGTTTTCACTAACCCGTGACAATCTGGGGCACACAGGGCTGAACCAGGGTGTAGGGTAAATGGTTTTCAGGCTTTTCTGCCCTCCTGCCATTAGGATTGCCCTGCCAGATGGGACACCTCCATTTTGTTATATTATTATAAGCTGTGTTGTTTACTTCTGTGGGCCGTGGCTCTGTATTGAGATACTCTCCAAGAGAAGCAGAGGCAGGAAAGAAGCAGGGGAAGGCACAGGACAGACAGACAGAGAGGGAGAATGCCAGAGAAGCCCAGAGTGAAGACTTGCTGGGGGCTTGGAGGCAAGTGGCCTCCTGCCTGCCCCTTCCCCCCCACCGAGTACCTGGTTGCTGCACTACATGTAAAAGCTCAATAAAAGCCTGAGAAAGCCACTGAGGGCTCCAGGACTCTCCTTTACAGGGTCTGGTCTGCTCGAATCATAGAAAACCTGCTCAGGGCCATCCAGCCACTACGCAGGGACTCAGTCACTGACTGCTAACAGTATCAGACTTGTCTAGGCCTCTCAGCCAGACTTTCCTGGCCTCTGTCTGTCCCTCTCCGTGTCCAGGTTGGCCTCTCCTCCACAAAATGGGAAACCTGGTTGTGTGGAAGGTGCTCTGACTTTATAATATCTTGCAGCTTGAGCCCTAGGGAAAAGTGGACTTTTCACTTCCAGTTTCAAAATTCCCCAAGAAGGCTTCTGATTGGCCTAGCAAATATCAGCTTTCCACTTCTGGACCAATCCCACGTGGCAAGGCCAGAGGCGAGGATTTGGGAAGCCGCCCAAGGGTCCAGTTTAGGTCAGAGGCACATTCTCCCCTTCCCCCCAGCAGAGAATTGTCTTTGAAAGGCGATGCTGTGGGTGGGTCCGGAAAGGGTCTGGGAAGGGATGAGTTTAGAAAACAATGAGTGGAGCACTTGGTGCTGTTTTCTGAAACAACCACGGGGGCTCTGGCCTCACTAGTGAGTCTCTAATAATGAAAGCTGCCCACGGGAGTAGGTGAAAGAAAGGAGCCCCTTACGAAAGCTGGTTTTCCTTCACTCCCCCCAACATTTATCAAGGCCATGATTGCTACCCCATTGTACAGAAAAGGGCTGCAGAGACACAGCTGTCCATGCTGACGAGCTGCTAAGCAGTAGAGCAGGCTGGGCTGTGTGCACTCTGCAGGGAGACAAGGTCGGAGCCCCCCCAAACCCCGACCAGTAGGTCATCACGGTGGGGCTGGGGCAGAAGTCAGAGCCAGGCCCGATTTCCTGGGAGCCTTTCAACAGGTTTTGGGGTGGGGTGCGGGAGGGAGCCCCGGTGGCCAGCGAATCTGAGTGGGCCCAAGGCCGAGGTGGGTGGGAGCTCTGTGTCTGTAAGGACAGGCCCAGGCCCAGAAGGGAATGCCACGCCCCGGCCTTGAGTGCGTCCCTCCAGATCCAGGCCTCTAAACGCAATTCCATTTAAGGGCAACCGAGTCAGGTTCACACCTAGCCTTGAAATGACAGAGTGCCTGGTAGTCAATTTGCACGGTTAGCAGCGGAGCCTCCAACTGCACCTGCACTGCCAGCCCCAGCCCCTGAAGTGTCACCAGGGCTGGGTGCAACTTTCACGGGGGCTTTCTGCGGTGTGTCTGCAAATACATCTCAGGAAGGCTGGGGTGGAGGATGAGCAAGAAAACAGAACCCCCTTTCTTGTCCTCTGCTCCCCGATTTGCAACCCGGCACTGCCACGTGGTAGGAGGTTTCTGAGATATTGGGGGGGGGGCGACCTCAATTATTTCTGCCTGAGGAGTGTTTGCCCAAACCCGAGGAGCAGCGGGATCGGGGGACCCCAGAGCCGGGCCTGGGCTGGGCTGCAGCGACCTCGAAGCCGCGGCGGCAGAGCCTGAGCTCCGAGCAGCCGCCGCGCCTGCAGCCGCCCCTCCCCCGCCGGGCTCCCGAGCCCATTTTCGCTTGGCCGGTCCCCGCGCTGCCGGATAGATTGCGCCCCACCCCCGCTCCTCTGCTCAGTCATTCAGACTTGGAAAGTCAATAACACGCTGACATCATCAGGGGTTTGTGTATTATTACACGGCTACTTTCCAGAGTACCTGGCAATATCTAAGAGAGGCGCACTGCAGCCGCCCCAGGAAGGGCCCTGGACGCCTAGGATCCCGAGGGGGGGGGTGAGGGTAATGTGGGGGTGCAGGAGGGTGGGGTGCAGGGATGCAGCTGGCAGGAGCCAGGCCTTTTCCTCAGTGGGGAGCATCTTCAGGGCACCGATTAGAAGCAGATTATGAGCTTTTGCTGCACTAAATGCAGATGCACTTTAGATATCGATACATGCTTCATTTTGGCTTGGGGTGCACTTATAAATCATTCTTAAGTGACCTCTGTTTCTACCCAAGACATCCACTTGGTCTTTAAGAAACCATTTCTGTGATCCTCACAAAGGGGGGAAAAAGCATCTTTTATGACAGGAAGCCAAAGGCGGATTCTTTTGAGACTCTTGGGGTTTGTGTGTGCTGTGTGCGATTTTCTATTATGTAATCGTCATCATGGGTGATTAGGTCGCCTCTTTCCCTCCAGGGCTGCACTGGGTGGTTTGGTTGCTGTATTTTTCTTTCTTAAGCTTCATGCAGGGCAAACCCACACATAAAAAACATGTCCTAGATTTATGGTGCAAAACTGCTCTCCAAGCAAATTGCCTGAGAAGGGTGTCTCATTTTGGAGGAGGGAAATAGATGAATTTGTTGTTAATTAAGGCTCCTTATCTCACTACTCTGACACTTCCTTTTCCTAGAATGAGTTTTTAAAAATAATTCTATGTATTTTAAATGTTCACTTCCCTCCCCCCCTTGCTGTAATTGTACTTGTGATAACTAATTTTATAGATTACTGTACTTTTGTTCTGTGAAAACACACACACAAACACAGACACACACACACACACACCAGTTAAAAAATGTAAACCTCAATAACTCATACAACATGGTACCTTTTCTTTTTACACACAGAGCTGATCTCATTTAAATTCTCTTAGTACCTTAAATGGTAAAAAATGGCAGCCAGCCCCAGACTGGCCACCTGGAGAATTACAAGGAGAGGACAGTTTTTCCTTGGCATAATCTCACCCCTGTGTTCAGTTGGGAGTGTTCACTAATTGATAAAAATCTTCAGAGTTCCACTGGAGGAAGCAAAGCAGCCATGTTTCTCAATGTAACAATTTCCCAGTGTGTACTTAATCATTTCAGGAGAATTTGTTGTACATTATGATTACTTCCTTCCAGATGATCTGAAGAAAAATTCCCCCACTAGGCGTACACTACTAAAATCCCCTCTCCAGGCCTGTCCTACACTCCTCCCCAACCCCAAATTTGCCTTGCAACAACCCCCCCTCCTCCCCACTACCTCTTTTTGGAGATGCAGACAGCTAGCAAGACCCTCTAAGAAGTTCCAGACTTGCCTTCTGCTCCTCAGTGAGGACTCTGCAGTCCTAAGAGTTTGTTCCTTTGGCTTTCAACATGAAGAGGCTCTTACATCTCCAATCATTTCTGCTTTCCTGCTTGCCACCCTGCTGACCTTGCCTGACTGCCTTCTAGACATGATAGCCCAATACAGGGTCTTTGTTAGGGAAGGATATCAGCTGCTCAATTCTGGATGTTGAGCTCTAATAACTGGCATCAGCTGCTGCTTCTGGATATTCAGCCTAAGCAGGGGACACACAGGCCAGGGAGTCCTTGGGCAGAAGCTCCAGGATAGGGAGTTGGTTGCCGGGTACCATCGCTCCAGAAGTAGGCGACTGGCATTTTTGTCTAACCAGGAGCCCTATACTGGCAAGAAAGAGCAGGAGAGTCAGTGAAAAGGAAGCACATAGGGGATGAGGGAGAAACAGGAGTCTTGGCCAGGAGGAGCTTGGTGTGTTTGGAGACAGGCTTGTAAACAATGACTTGAGAGCTACCCAGTGCCAGGTGAGGCCTTGTATGAGCTGTTTCTTCCACGCTAGTGGAGGGAGGAGGGAGGGACTCCATGTGACTGTGCAATAAGAGCACAACTGCCTCTGGAGGAAATTTGGTGGTCTGAAGACCCTAGAAGCAGTCCTGCAGGAGTGACATGATATTTCCCCTTATTCCTCTGAGAAGAGGTCACCTTCTGCCAAATATTTGTCAGCTAAGTAGAACTGGTGCTGTAAAGAAGAAATTTCCCTCTTCCTCTCTGGATTCTTCTCTGACTGGTGAAGCAATAAATTTAACCTCAGAGACATTCCTAGGAGTAAAGAAAAGAGTTAATTTTATGCATGTGTATGTAGATTCTAAAGTCAATGGGGCAAAATGAGTGTGTAGATCTTGAGCTAAGGGAAGGGGTAGGGGCCTAGGGCTTCATGAAGAGAGGAGAGGGACTCACATGGTCAGGAGAGGGTGATGCATGTGACAAAGCCCAGATGTTTCTAATTAGATTTGCCTTGCTATGTGGATAGGTTTCTCTGAGAGAAAGGTTATCTCTGATAAAAATCCTAAATCTGGGCAATACCTCCATTTTCATTCTTGTAGGTAGAGTGGTAAAAGTTTTGAGTAGGGAGTGGTAAAAATTTTTGAGCTTGCAGAGCCTCAGTTGGACTTAGTTCAAAATAATCTACTTGCCAAAGTGATACATTTTGGGACACATGTTCTTAACATTTTAGGGGAGCCTAGTCTGAATGTCTTAGGGGGTCCCAACCTTTGGTACATTTTAATGTACAGGCTTGTGTCTTTTCACATAGTCAGCGTGAGGATTCCAGAGATGGACATTCAGTTACCTAACCCTGATTTTGCTTTAGAGAAGGTAGACAGGACCTTTACTGTGATGACGACCATAGCGATGCTTAAGGTATCTGTGGGCAAGATTTGCTCTCTGCCTACTGAAATGTTTGCTTGAAAGAATTGGAGAAATAAATTTAAAAATCGATGTACAAAATTCAAATCCAATATTTTTATTATTAAATTGAGAAAATTATATTTACAAAATTACTCTGTCAAACAACTATGGCTGTTTCTAAATGTTCATCGCAGCTGTGTGCCTCTCAGTGTGGATGCACAGACAATTCTTGGATCTGGAACTCACCGTCAGAAGCAGAGGTTGAGGACTGGAGGCCCAAGGACTGAATCCGGCTATTGTTTGCGCTTAGTTGACCCAAACTTATTCTGTTTTTACTTTGGATTTAAAATACATAGATGTCATATGAAAACTCAACTTTTCCTGAAAATGGTAGGGGGAAAAAATGTCCTGAGCAAACTCCATACAGGCTTTGTGGATTCCACCCCCCACTCCATCAAGACACTGGGAACTACAAATCCCATGATCCCCAAAGGGAAGGTTGCGAGGACCTGAGAGCAGAGTTAAGCAACTAGGCTCTCCGTTTGGGTATATAACTGGCATGTGGCTGGGGGGTCGTGGACTTTTGGCCACGAGGCCTGCTAGGTTTTTGCCAACTCGGCGGGTCATTCCAGGTCAGCGGAACGGGTAGGACGCATTTACAAACTTATCTCCCTCTTTTTCTCCCTGAGTTATTAATTTCCCCATCCCCCCTTCCCTTGTAAATAAACCTTTTATCAACCTTTTGTGTATGTCTGCAGTTTAGCATTAATCAGTCCCCTTTAAGCATAAGGGTGAGGACCCACAGTCAGACAACCCCATTTTATATTGGGGTTTGCTCTGTAACAAAAAGAGAAAAACTTCTGGCAACACTAGACATACCAAGAATTGCATGGTGCTGGCTAGACCTGCCCCTGAAGCCTGGCACACACCTTTTCATTGGCAACAGTTCCAGTCAACTTTTAGGCAGATCATTCACTCAAGCTACCTGCCTTGCTACAAAAGACATTGAATCTATGTGCCCTTCTCAAGGTATCTGCTGGATATGGGCACTGTGGTTATTTTTACCTTCTCACAGGGCAAGACCACTCTGAAAAGGTCAAAGGACCCATTCAGGACGGCTGGCATTAGTGTAGAGTTTCTGCTAATCTTGGGATCTCCAAACCTTCTTTCTAGATTAGTGGGTTAACACATCTCAAATCTATATGGGTTAAAGTATTTGGATGCTATTTTGATAAATATAAAAAATTCATTTAATAATTTCTCTGTTACTGAATGCCTACTAATTTTTTGTTACTTAATTTTTCTTGGTCAGTAGACACTGGTAGTGAAACAGTGAAACAATGACTGCCCTTCCGTTGTTGAGAGAGGGATGCTCCCTCATGAAAAGATCAGGAGGCTGGTATTCTATAATACTTGTCATCTTTAGACTCTTGTTCATATACTCCCTAAAAGAATATTGAAATCTGATGCATCCTCAGCTCTTTTTGAAAATGACAGCTACAGTTTTGCATCATAAGTTGAAGTTGTTGCAAGGATATAATATCCAGTGTACTGAAAAAAAAATGACATTTTAGAAGAAAACTGTTACATCACTTTTTAAAATGTATCCCATGGGGTATAAATACCATAGCAACCAGATACTATCATTCTTCACTTAAAAAATACATGAGCAAACTCCTCTTCAACACTGGTGGATATTACACTATTTTTCCATCTTGGATTTACATGGCCATCCTTATAAGGTCAACAAAATAAAATAGGAATTTTAATTTAAAAAATTCTGTGTGATCATATTCTGTGTAATTGTTACTGACTATCCATTGCAATCAGGTAGATATGGTTGTTCTTCCAATTAGCTTATATGTCCAGGGATGACTGCTGCTACCTATTACTAGAATGAGATCATTTCATCATCAATTCTATTTCTATTTTTTTCACATGCTTGCATGTACACAAGGCATGTTATCTCATAAATAAGTACATAAAAATGGAAGTAGTTTTTTAATAGCAATATCGTTTCCAAGTTTTTCGTTTGCCATTCTTTTCGTTCTTCATTTCCTTTTGAATCTTGTGCCAAAGATCTCATGGCTTGCCAAAATTAATTCGTGATTAGAGCCAATTTCAATCGAGTGAGGAGCAAGGAATAAATCACCTGCTGTAGACTGAATGTGTGTGTCCCTTCCAAATTCATGTTAAAACCCAATCTTCAATGAGATGGTATTTGGAAGTCTGACCTTGAGTTGATTAAGTCATGAGGGTGGAAACTTCATCAATGGGATTATCACCCTTATAAAAGTTACCTCAGAAAGAACCCTTCCTCCCTCTGTTCTGTGAGGACACAGCAAAAATGCCACCTAACAACCAAAGCAGGCTCTTATCAGAAATCAACTCTACTGATGCTGTCAATCTTGGACTTCTAGCCTCCAGAATGTGAGAAATAAATATCTGTTGTTTACATCTCATTCCTGGCATGATAGCAGCTCTAAGATTCCACCTGACTGGCAAAGGTATGTATTTCAAGTTGTTAAAATTATTTGCTTCCTCCATATATTCTAAGACTTAACGCTTCCTTTGCTCAGCAGATGTTTGAGCCCCAAGGCAGTGCACCACAGTAAGATTGGGAACAGATATAAGATCTGAATTTCTTTAATAAAGCAGTAGACCAGAGATAACGAGGTCACGTTGACATCAAGCTCTTTCCCAGATTGATAGTGCTCATGGAGGTTGAGGACAAACTTCCCCTAACGCTATGCTTTTCTGTGTACTCCTTGGAAAGTCTTCATGTATCCACAGAGGTGTGTGTGTGCCCCAGTGTGAAGCTGGCTGCCCTAGAAAAGTCAGGGCTGGGTTCTTGCAGTGAAAGGGAAGTACCAGGAGGCCAGTGATTGCCCTAATAATATAGTCATTATGTTTGTACTGTAGGCCCAGTTACAGTGTGTGGCCCATTTTCTAGGAGCATCCTGTTAGGACTCCCCTAAAGAAACCATGCAGGAGATGTTTGCAGAGTGCCCCCAGCTCCTTGTGCAGTTGTTTATGGTTTGCAGCTGGATTAGCACCAGCAACTTGGGCTTTTCATCAGTTATACTCAGGATGTCATTACTGAGATTCTTCCTTTTTCACTGGGATTCTTGTTACACCCCACCCTCACCTCTCAATTCCCCAGACTGATTTAGAGAACAGTTGCTATTCTTTCCTAGGTGTGATCAGCTGCCCCACCACCCCCACCTGAAACTCTACCTCCTGATGCCTCCCCCATCCCCACTCTGCAAACCATCCCTCCATTTTGCTGTTGTTTTGAAAGAAAGGCAGGAATTTTTAGAAGATACAGCTGAAAATATTCAGTCTTTATTCTCTATTTCCTTTTTCTACTCCCTAGTTGAAAATTTCATATATGAACTAAAGTTGCCTCTGGAGGGTAAACCAGTCTTCACTACTTCTGGCCATTTAATCTGATCTCACTAATGAGAATTTTAAGAGCCATAGGAAGTAAGGTCCAGTCTTGAGGTACCCTCGGGGCTTGGGTCCATTATAGCATACACCTGAGAAATTCAGGCTAGGAGACTCAAAACACTTGAAATAATTATAAACCAAATTTAATCTCCTTCAGGTCTACTGGAACAGTTTGGATCTGAAATCATATTGGATTTTTTTCTAGGTATATTTCATTCCATGCCAGAAGGTTTAAATTGCCTCAGAATTGGGGGATAGAGAATGGTGGGAAAATTTTTAAAATGAAATTTTTGGGTACATAGCATATGCCATGCATTTTGCACATGTTATCTCATTAAATCCTTCCAATATTTCTGTGAGGCTGGCATCATCACACCATTTTGCAGGTTTAGAAAATTTCGGAAAGCTTGGGAACGAGCACTTGTGCTGTACTTAGATCCTGGTTTGCCTGATTGACAGTTGCAATGCTTAACTACTCCACAGCAAATTCCCAGTCTATAAGGAAACGCAGAATCGGGCATAGTTCTACCTTACAAAATCGTGCATATATGATCCTATGCAAGTAAAATTTTTTTAGGGTAATATTCCAAATGAGGATTCATCTAATTCTTCTTGTCACTTAAAGACATTGATTTGGATTTCTAGTGGTGCTTCTGCAAGGGATGGATGACTAAATAATAGCTCTCAAACTATTTGTTTATTATTTTCTAAATCATTTAGCCTCAATCATTTAGCCTTTCCAAAGTAGTTAATGAGACATTCTATTTTTCTGATGTAATTGACATTTAACATTACATCAACAATAAGATAAAAAAAAATGAATCTGGACTAATTGGATCAGAATAGTGATAAATAAGTGGCTGTCTCTGAAGATGTCAAATGCTTTACCTACTCTGACACTAGTGTCCTTCAGAGTAGCAAGGAAAGGTGAGTTGTGATATTATTCAACAAGATGGTAAACCCAGGAGAGAATAAGATTGAGCACTCAGATAAGTCTGGTTTTGGACATGAACTTCAGGAGCTTCCTGAACAGCCAAATGGTGATTCCCATTGGCTCTGTGGTTCTGAACCTTAGAAGGAGAGCTAGACTATGACAATCATTTACTTACAGATGATGATTAAATATATTAGAAAGAATGAGATCACAGGGAGATTGTGAATAGGAGAGAAGAAAGCCAGAAAATAAACCTAGGAATCACATTTAAATAATACTTACAAAAATAAATCAGTGAAAGACATTGACAGGTAACCATAGAAGGGTGAAAATGAAAAAAAAAATTGTTTTTGTTTGTGCAAGGAAGTTAACGGTAGGGGAAAAGTTCAACTGTATTAAAAGCTGCCAAGTAGTCATAGAAATGAAGACCATTGGATCTAGCCTAAGATCACTAGCCATGTTGGTGAGAGTAGTTCCTGGCGAGAAGTGGGGGCAGCTGTGATACTGCAATGGTTAAGAAGGGAATGGGTATGGGACTGAGTAGATTGGACATAGCCTTTTTGAAAATTCATTAATTTTTTAATTGAAATGGCATTATATTAAATATTATGCAAGTTTCAGTTGTGCATCATGAAACCAACATGTGTATATTACATTAAGTTCACCACTGAAAGTCCCAATATATTCTTCACCATACAACTGACCACTTTAATTTACCCATTTGCCCTCTCCCCTCTCTTCTGGTAATCACTAAGTAGTCTTAGAGTTTAAAAATGTATTTTATTTAATCAATCCATTTATTTGATTTTTTTTTGTATTACATTTGAGTGAAATCACAGTGTTGGTCTTAATCAGACTTATTTCACTTAGCATAATATCCTCTAGGTCCATTTTTGGACGTTGTTGCATATGGCAGAATGTCATCTTTTTTAATAGCTGAGCATTATTCCCTTGTGAATATATAGTACTGTCTTCTTTATCCAATCATCTTAGATACAACCCTATCTTTTTTTTTCAGTTGAGGTAACATTGGTTTACAACATTATGTGGTCCAGAGGCATAGCTCACACCTCCTCAGATGCATGTCACCACACCACACCCACCAGCAGGGCACCCTAAGCCCTACACCATAGTCCCTTGGAACCCCTCCACACTTTGCCTCCACCATTCCTCTCCCTTCTGGTAATTTAATTCTTCAGATCATTTTCTAGAGTTTGCTAGAGGATTGGTTTTGATTAATTCTTCATTTTTTTCTTTATATGCCACATTATCAGTGAAACCATGCAACATTTTTTTTTCTCTTTCTGACTTATTTCACTTAGCATTACCCCTCCAGTTCTATCCATGTCATCATAAATGGCAAGATTTCATCTTTTTTATTTTTTTTAAATAGAAAGCTGAGTAGTGTTCCATTGTGTACATATACCATGTCGTTTTGATCCACTCTTCTATTAGACACAAACTTTTAATGAAGTTTGAGTTGTGAAGGGCAGAGATTATAGGAAGAACTCATTTTTTTGAAGAAGGGGACTGTGTCAGCATGTTTATAATGGTGGCAAGAAGCCAATAAAGAGGGAGAGAGAAAGAGATGAAGAGCGTGAGGACAGACTGAGGTGGGAAAAAAATGCAAGAAAGGAAGATACAGTGGGCAGTAAAATTTATGATGCATTAAAAGTATATCCCCTTCTTTTTACATACTGGTGAATAAATCGAAGATGGGAACTAATACACCTGTATGGCTTCTCTTACAGATTGATCATTTGTTTGATTTACTCTTTAGTCTTGGAGATGTTACAGAAAGGTGCTACTCATATTTTGCTCTGTAATTCCACTTATTAACTTACTTGCTGTATGCATTTGGCATTTTGATTTGTAGGTCACATTTTAGTTCCCAATTATGTTATCAAAAAAGTA
Organism: Talpa occidentalis; assembly: GCF_014898055.3. NCBI lineage: Eukaryota > Metazoa > Chordata > Mammalia > Eulipotyphla > Talpidae > Talpa > Talpa occidentalis. Next base: position 25,208,949 of record NW_023604295.1, read on the forward strand.
ACATATGTATTTTAGACAATAGGGTTTAACATTGGGTTCCACTTGTAAGAGGAAAAATGCCAAGCTAGGGGAAGGACAGCAGTTCCTCCCAGGTTTCAGGCCTGGTTGTTAATCTTCCCAGATGCATCACAGTCAAATCAGTTGATCAGGAAACAACCCAGGTGCGTCATGAACTGGCTGCACTTTCTAGGTCAGCTGTGCTGGTTTGGCTGTACAAGAAGGTGATTTAAATTTCTTATTTCCCTAGAGAAATCCAGAGACTGACAGTTTATGTATTCAAAATCCTTACGTTATACCTTTACAACCCAAAATGCAGTGTAGAGCTATTTGAAAAGACTGGCTATTTAAAAAAAAAAAAATTCATTTATGCATACAAGAACTGGGGTACAGGCCAGAGGTGCGGGGGCAGGGTGAGAGGATTCACCAGAGACAGAGCGGGGAGTAGAACAGGCAGATCTACTGAAATGCACTGCTGAGGGGAGTAGCAGGTAAGACAGGAGAGGTCTGCTGTGCCTTGTATGTAGCTCCCTGGCTGACGATCAAACTCGTGCCACAGAGGCTGTGGATAGTTTCATGGTGCTGTGCTTACCCCTTGTTCCACCAGGGAGGCCCTGAAAAGACTGGCTATTAAGAGTTATGAGAATTATTTAGATGGTCACAAAATCTTTCAGCTTGCCGATTGTTGTTGTTTGCCAAGTCACCTAACCATGGCACAAAGATTTGGTTAAGTCTTTCCTCCCACAGACTGTGGGCCTGTTGTCATTCTCCACAGATGGGATGGGGCGGCGAAATAAACTGTGTCTGAGTGAGAGCTCCCGGGATCCAAAGGACTGTGATCCAAAGAGTTGTGGGGGACTTAAATTGAATCCATTTATTAGCCTCTTGGGTCAGCCCATGCACCTGAACACCATGTACAAGAATAGAATACATACCCAAGGCTAGAACATTTGTGATTGTGTTTATTAAAAGAATGTTCTCTGTTTTTTTTTTTTAAAGATGTATTTTATTTATGCATACAAGAGCTGGGGCACAGGCCAGAGGTATGGGGGGGGGTGAGAGGATTCACCAGAAACAGAGTGGGGAACAGAACAGGCAGATTTACCGAAGTACACTGCTCAGAGGAGCAGCGGGTGAGTTAGGAGAGGTCTGCTGCACCATGGGGGTTGCTCCCTGGCCGGCCAGGGAATTGAACTCATGCTGCAGAGGCTGCGGACAGCTCCATAGGTTGCATCTTAACCCCTTGCGCCACCACTTTCGGGAGGCCCAAAAGTTCTCTGTTTTGAGCCTTGCTGATAGCAATCCATCCATAAATATTTGGCTAGAGTTACAGAATAATTAGCAGTACATGCTTATTCAATTGGTTTTACTGGTTATACTTTCAGTTAAAGCCTGTGAGAAATTTGCCAATTAAAAAATCAGATTATGCCCCAACATGTAATTTGGAACATTCTAACTTATACTGTTTGTGGGGCAGCTCTTTGGCTGGTAACCAGGCCTGTTGTTTACAAATGCCTCTTGCATCCATCTCATTTTCTGTATTCCTTCTGTTACCATGTGGGCCAAGTCTTCACCTCTGTCCTGCCAGTCACTACCATGGCTCTCAACTGGTCCCTCTGTTGCTTCTCTCCCGAGTCAAGCCAACTGAATAAGGGGATGTTTGGTAAATCCCCTTTTCCTCTGGTTATTTTCCTGCTCCTGAATCAAGTCAGGATTTTAATATTGAATACAATTCATTTATTTGCATAACAAAGATCATGTACCTTGATTAAAAGTGACATAAAAGGTAGCTAGGTTCCTTCTAGGAAATATAAAGTAAATAAGTATTCAGGAATTTTAAGAAATAAAAACCTAAGTTCAAACTATGCTTATCAGGGATTTGAACCTTACATGACATGAGGATCTTTCTTTAAGAAAAAATAAAAAATATAGAATTGTAACTGGTGGTCCCCAGGAAAAGGGGAGGTCCCAGGTTCCCTGCCCCACTCGAGAGAGGGTGGAGCTGAGCAGGGAGGAGAAGCTCCAGAGAAGACAAACTATAGAGGCCCTGGAATTAGTCAGTGCAAGTGGGGCCTCAAAGCTTAAGTTTTATTAGCTTCATCGTAAATCTGCTGTGGGTCAAATATTGGGTCTGTTAACTGAGTTTACTTGTCTTGAATTTTCATATTTCAATCAAAGTGATACATTCTCATGGTGTCCACTCAAATAGAGTAGAATTACCTAGGATGGAAACTTCATAATTCTCTGATCTGCAGCTCTCCTCCCTCATTCTTAGTTCTAGTTCCAGAGATAAGTTATTTTAACTTTGTTTATCTTTCCTCTAGTAATCACCCCAAAGGTCTAGTAATAGTACATGCTTAAACTCCTCTACCTTGATTAATCAAATTTGAGTAGTATCATTGGTCCTTGATATGATAGATGAGGATTTACTTATTTTAGGCCCCCTCCTGCCAATATTTGTAATTACTGCTGTTTTTATTTCTAATCCTTAGATACATAGACTACTAACAAACTTTTTGTTTTATTCTTGTGTAAATTAGAATAGATTCACAATCTAAATCTACTGCCTGTCTGTGTGAAGCATCTCCCTTGGGTTCTTTGTTGCTACTTTTGCACAATAGGGTCATAGTGCTTCTCTCTTCCAGCCCTGCCCCCTTTTGCTTATTTCAGTCCTTTCCATCATTCAAAGCCCATATCAATTCCCTTTTCTCCCCCCAGATCAATTCTTACCTCATCAATAAATCTCAGCTGCTCCAATATACTTAGGTATCTCTTTTTGAATGCTTCTTACTTGCCTTCTGCAACATGCAATTTAGCATTTAATTATACAGCTTATTGTTTGTTTTTGAGCCCACCCCTCCCCTCTCTTGCAAGGCTGGCTCTCAATAAATGTTTATTGAATTGAATCATTCTGTTCTCTAATTGTTTCAGGTTTGTGCATTTTACCTGCTTCACTAGATTAAAGACTCATATGCCTTTGTATTTCTGCATAGTGTTACATACAAAGTAGGCGCGCTCAATAATATATAGCTGAGTAATTCTGATCTTTTGCTTCACCCACATTATCTTGTACCATTTCTCATGCATTTACTGGAAGATAGAGGGTAGGAACAAAGTTTTACACAGTGTTAACTCTGGACCACATAAAGTCTATGTTTTTCTCTGCCTTTTCTTTGTGAGCATAATTCTGTCTCCTCATTCACTCCCTTAGTTCCCAAGGGTGTTGCTAAATGTGGTTTTTAACAATATCCTTTAAGGAAAATTTCTGTGAAGAAAAGATTACTCGGAGGTTTATCTTGTTTTAAAAACTAAAAATTAGTTAATTGGTACAAATCTACAAATGTAGCTCTTTTTTAAGCTTTTTAGTTCAGTTTATGTTTCTTTTTTAAATTTAAATCCAGAATGTTTTAATATTTACTTTTAAGGGAACTTTTTACAAAAGCTTGGTCCCACTTAACAAACTTAACTAAATGATTTGAGACAGTCTATATTTCATTTATAATTTAAGTATGTTTGATTTTCATTTTATAGAATATTATTTCTTTAATAAAACCCTTTGTGAGTACTTAAATAACTATTATAAATCTAGCAAATCAAATTCATAGACAGGGGAGGACTAAAATTTTTTAATTCTTTCAATACTATAGTATATTTATAATCACAACTCTAAATCAATAACCCAATCATATGTTTTAAATTGGAATTATAAGACTGAGCTGCTTACTTGAAGAGGCTGAATTTCATGTGAATATTTAAAATTCCAAATATGTGCCTATCCCTTAATACAAAGTTATACATATTACATGGTTGATTTTATTAAGCATTTATTAACTTTTTACAAAATTCTGGGTGATAAAAGATGCTTATCCTTTTTGGGAAAAAATGAGTGACTGTCATAAATTTTGAGACTTGCCTTCCCACTTGGTTTTGGAATTTGCCTTCTCAGCTTATTGAATGTGCTCATTCTTGGAGATGTTGATTTTTTGCATAATGAAATCCTCATTTAGGACTAAATTGGTCTAAAAGAACCCCTTTTCATGGAAAATGACCTCCATTTGGAGTGATCTCATAGCCCATGTCCACTGGAGATGCAATACAAATTTTCCTGACTTTGTCTATATGGGAAGTCTATACTTCACTGACTGAGTTTTTCATTTTTTAAGTTATGCAAATGTCCCTTCTAACTTTACACTCAAAGGTGTAATTCTCTCCTTTGAACTGGGGAGAATTAAGCATTCTTCTAATATATTTCTTATCTTCAAAAACTACAATTTCTACACTTGTTAAAATATTGTCCAGTTGAATTAGAGACAGACCTTTTGGCTTGATGTGAACAGGATATGGAGTTATATAATGACGTCTAGAATGGGCATTTTGTACAAACCAGTGATTATTACATTGCCAGATTCTTTTATGTTGGAGTGAAAGGGTGGGGAGGAAAGGAAACAGAGCTAATGATGGAGCAGAATGTGGTCTTAATTAAGCCATTAACAACTATAAAAATCTACTAAGGGGTCTCCCTAGCGGTGCTAGGGGTTAAGACATAGCACTATGAAGCTATCCACAGCCACTGCAGCACAAATTCGATCCCCGGCCAGGGAGAAACACACATGGCGCAGCAGACCTCTCCTGACTCACCCACTACTCCCCTCAACAGTATATTTCAGTCAGTCTGCCTGTTGTATTCCCCACTCTGTCTCTGGTGAATCCTCTCACCCTCCCACACCTCTAGCCTGTACCCCAGCTCTTGTATGCATAAATAAATAAATCTTTGAAAAAAAAAATCTGCCTAAAGACACAGTTATGATTCTTCTGAAACTTCTTCTAGAGGTCAGGAAAGGGGCTTAGGTACTACAGGGTAATTTATATAGAATGGAGTACATGTCTGCCTTGCTTAGTGTGTGCAATGCCTAGAACAATGCATTATTATTCATGAAACTATTTTGGATGGATGGATGGATGGACGGATGGACGGATGGATGGAAGGTGCTCCAGGCAGGCCTTTGCCTGCACGTGAGAAGGACATGTATAGGCATGTGCAGGAGACTGATCATGTAGCTGCCATTTGACATGAAGTTAGGTCCCAGTGAATGCAAAATTCATGAGTAGAGCAGAAAAAGCTGACTCACTTATAAAAGAGTTGATATGGTTTTATAAAAACTTGAGGTAATGCAACAGTACAACACCAATGACAATAAAGTAAAAGTGCTAGAATCTGTCGTGAATAAGGGGGCCTTTAAAGGTGTTCTTGATGTGATTAGTATGAAACAGAAATTACTTGAAAAGAGTGATCCTGCTTTTCTTCAGTCTCTCCCTGATACTTTTTTTCTGGGCATAGATAAGTGTAACCTGTACCCTACACCACCAGTGAGGGCAGACAGGAAGGCCAGAGACCTTGTTCTCTTTTGTGATCATGGAAATATCAAGTTTCTGCCTGGTTATTCTCTCTAGACTCTCTTAGATGCCATACCAAGTAACACTATGGATAGGGGGCTGAATTGACTATTGATGGACACAGCAGATGGATTCTTTTCTTTTTCATACTGTATTTCTTTTTTATAGTTATGGGGAAAAAATATTGACCAATAAGGAACAAACATACAGTCTTTGTTATCCATAGACTAAGAAGTACATTAATTTTGAAGGGTGTTGTGAGAAGAGGAATCATAGGAATTATGTGTATCTAGGGGAGACAGATTAGAAGGTATTTCTTAGGATGACAGGATTTCAGGAAGCATGATTTTAATCAGGAAAAAAGTGACACTCTAGGTATGCTGTTGTGCCTGAGGGGGTTGTGGAAGTTTTGAATGAAGGTGGGGAGGGAGAGGCTTGGAAGGTACTGGAGGAGGCCAATGGAGAACAAGAGAACTTGCTGTTGCGAGAAACATTATTCTTCAATGTTGAGACAACTGGTCAATACATGGATCTTAAATCATATTGAAGAGCAAATCAAGAAATTTTTAAACACCAAGTGGACTAAAGGACTGGAACATTTTGTATTTTCCCCTTATGTTCACCGTTGTTGCTCCTAAAATGGGAATTCATGAGGAAAGAAGAGTTAGGTGACATGCGTATCTTTGACCATTTCTGTCAAGGGGGCACAGTTCATCACAGACTGAGCCAACCTTGAAAACAATGCATTTGTGACCTCTTCTCCATTACTATTTTTATCCTTATGAACTAAAACTAAAGTACTATGACACAGTAGCACTAAAACTCCCTCCGGCTCGTCACACTATGACAATTACTGAAATGGTTGCTTTCCCATTATGCAGCCAAAAAGCAGTGAGATCATGAGGTAGGCAGCAAGAGAAAACAATATTTAATTTGTTCTAGAAGAGTGCCGTGGGAATAAAAATATTCTCCTTTTCCCCTGAGGTTTAAATACACGGACACAACCAAAAAATGCAAGAGCAATGCTGCACACCAAACAAGCCCACACTTCACTGCCTAATTAAATCATTTTAATCTAATGAATATAAGCAACAAAATAAATTGGCATAGCAATGAGTCAGGGAGTGATTCCAATTGAAGCAACTGCAGAGCTGGCGCTGCCTTGCCGGGACATGCAAAACCTTTCCGCTTACTTTCAAGTGACGCCCAATTGCACTTTGGCCCCAGTTGAGTAGGCCCACGAAGGCGGCTTTGTCTGGCCACCTCCCAAAGGGGATTGAAACTCCTACACATCTTCACCTTTTGCCTAGCAAACCTGGGCTCTAGCACCCAAGATTATGGGGATCCTGGCCCAGGTTGAGTGTGCTTCCGAGGGCTGTGGGGGCAGGGGTCTCTGTAGCTGCTCTGGAATTTGCTGGTAACAGACTATTTACAAAGACAAATGCCAGGCTCCTTGATTTTGGTACCTGTAAATGGAAAAAGTTCGTGATGTTATTCTGTGTTGTTTTGACATGAGATCAAAGAGGAGTTGCATCTCATCCTAAGATAGTGAAGGATATTTGGGAAACATTTTGAGAACAATTTTTCAGCTTTTACTATCTCATTTGAGTTTTCCCTTTGAACCCTTGCTTCTTGTCCCTGCTATGGGGAAAAAACAAGATGAAACAAAACAAAACTAGTGGATCAGTCACTTATAAAGCAAGCGCATAGATTTCAAAAACAAAAGTAGTATAATTAATTAAAACCAAAGATCTAAGGCTACATCTGAGATAAAAATGTAAAAATGTGATATCAAAAATATAAAAGGGGGGGTGGTAGCAAGCATGTAAAGTTTGGGAAGTGTTCAAATTTAAATGGCTATCAATCCAAATCAAGATGTCATACACATGGAATGTTACAGCTGAAGCTCATGATAATGACTATGCAGAAACTTACAGTGTAAAGAAACAAAGCAAATGAAAACACAAAACAAAAACACGCCCTTATATTCTGGTAACAGAATGTGGTTAGCAGAGGGGAGATGGTTGAGAGTGGGGGTAATTGGGGTAAAGGGTAGCAACTGTATGTTAGATGGAACTAAACTTTTGGTGGTGATCATTATGTAATATACACAGATTTCAGAATATTAAATTGTGAACCTGAAACTTAGGGGAAAAAAGAAACAAACCAAACCAGATTCTTAGAATAAGACAGCAGAATGGTGGTCACAAGAGAGTAAGGGGTTGGGGCACATGAGTAAGTCAGGTAAAGGGTCAGTTGTAGTGGGGTGGATAGAAGCCAGACTTTTGGTGGGGATTATAGTATATATACATATATATATATCTCCAATTAATCCTGTACACCTAACTGTATACCTAAAAACTATATTGTGTCATAAGCCAATGTTGCCACAATAAAAATGTAAAAAAATACCAAAATTAAAATAAGTTGATATAAAGGCAACCTAGTGCATTTTAACATAGACAAAAAACAATGATAGTGGGAAACAGTCTGACATATATGCGCTAGTAACTGAGTTCTATTGGTAACTGGTGTGTAAACTCAGTTTCTTCATCTGAATAATTTGGATAATAATGCAGATTCAGAATGAGATGGTTTATGAAACGTGCAGATGGAGCTGGTCTTCAGGGACCATCAGTTTCCTTGCCTGAGAGGTGAATGCTTCATTTACAGTGGACATCCCTTTCTTTCTAGACGCCTATGTGGCAGGGGATTCCCATCTTGTCACTTACTCAGGAAAGTCCCTTTTTATTATGTGGGTTGCAGGGGTGTGGGAAGATTTTTCTTCTCACCACTATGGCAGTGAGGGTTAGGGGAGTCCCTTTCACTCCTTTTACACTTATGGAAATGGGAGGAGGGGAGAAGACATGGGGAAAGCAATTTTTGGGCAACGTGGTTCAGAGGTTGATGGGACTGGAGACAGACTTTCCTTGACATTAGTCCCATGCTTGGAAGTAGAGTGCTTTATTTCTACCATATATTTCACTCCAGGCCAACCCCAACCCCCAGTGATCTTTTTAAATAAGTGACATTAACACTGTGCTGCCTTCTTACTGCTGTACATCTTTTCTTGTCATTAGTCTTGGCTGTTAATTTCTGCTTGCAGGATATGCCAATAATGTGGAAACCACTTTATTTTTAGCTAAGGGGGATTTAAGAAACTCTGCTTCAGTCCTCTTACACAGCACACAAAATAGTAACAAATCTTTGCAGAGCTTGCTGCCCATTGCCAGGAAGTGAGTGTGTGGACATAAGAGTGACGGGCCTTGGGGAAGACTTGGGACTTCCAAGAAAAAGCAGAGTTGGCCGTTAGATTTAGTGTTCATATTTAGAAGGTTACTGTAGCAAGAGATACAGACTTTTAAGCCACTGGCATATGTCTGGTAACTGAATCCAGGGGAGCTGACGGTATCACCTGGGGAGAGAGTAGAGAGCCGTGGTTCTCAACCTTGACTGCATATAAGGAAACTTTGGGGAACATATCTCCACAGATTCTGATTTAAAAATAGGCATAGGAAGCAACTAGGATGGTTAAAAGCTCCTTAGGTGATTTTAATGTACAGTCAGATTTGAGAATCCCTGCTCTGCCTTCCCCTCTCTCCCATTCTCATGCTACCTCAGCAGGTTTTTCAACCCAAGCGGTGCATTAGAGGTGCCTGGGGAGATTTTGAAAATCCAGATGCCCCTGCTATAGTCCAGATCAAGTGAAATAGGAATTTCTACGGCTGGAATTCTGGCATCAGTGAATTTAAAGACTGGATAGGTCCATTGTGCAGTTCAGGTTGAGAAAGTGCCAAGGAAGTCATGGGTGTGGGTATCAGGTAGATACCAAGTTAGCAGAGCTGAATGAGAGGTAGGCTTAACACGGAGATGACATTTTTCCTTCTTTAGACAAGTGACCTCAGTGGCACCTTCAACACAAAGTTGATAAGAAATGATGAGAGTGTGTCATTCTTGATTTTAAAGGGGATGCTTTCAGCATTTCTTCATAATAGGTACTATGCTAGGGAAGCTCTCTCCCATTTTCTGTTGGTTTATATTAGGTTGAATTTTATCAGATGTGTTTCTTGTATTTATTGAGATGGTCGTAGATTTTTAAAAAGTCTGTTAATATGCTGAATTACATTATAGATCGTCTAATATTGAGCTGTCTCTGCATTCCTGGGTTAAAAGCACCTTGATTAGGGCATATTGCTTTTTAAGTACACCATTTCATTTGACTTTTCTTGTATTTTCTTTGAGGAGTTTTGCATCTTTATCCCAGGACTGTGCTGATTATGTAATATTGGAGGAATAGTTTTTGCTTTTGCTATTTCCTGGAAGAAATTTTATAAAGATGGGTGACTTCTTTCTTCAAAGTTTGGGAGAAATTTTGTGTAAAGTCATCTGAGTCTCATGTTTTCATCAGGGGAAAATCTAAAAATATTGTTTTACTAACTCTTTTTTTAAGAGTTACAGCACTATTGAGACTATATTTTTGCTTAAAACTATCTCAGAAAGTTGTGCTATTCTAGCTGTGAAACTGTCTTACTACTGCACCTATTTCAAATCCTTTTTAGTCAAATTTCTTGCTTTCTATTTTTTTTCAATTATTTTTGTCTTTCAACACACTGAGAGTTTGGCTTCTACTTCCTCTGAAGCTGGTTTGACAAGGTTGCAAATGGGTCTCCATGATGTCAACTCAAAAGGAGTTTTTTTTTTCCTTTTGACCCTATGTTTTATTTTGAAACTATTTACCTAGTCATTACTTTCTAAAAATTTCTACTCCCTGACTTTTGTGACAAATTTGTTTTTTGATCTCCTATTTTTCTGACTATATTCTAAAAATCTCTTCTCTTACCTTATGAAAATTGATTATTTTCAGTTTTCATTCTTTGCCCATTGCTCCTTTCATTCTGCATGATCTCCTCAGATAATCTTATTGACTCATGCTTTAAACATCACACAGGATGTTAGATCCAGGTTTTGTAGGGCCCGAAATTTATATAATTTGGGGGCCTTTTTTTAAAGAAAAAAGAACCCAAAATTAGATACAGGACCTCACCTGGAAAGTAAGGGACCCAAAACTTAAGCTCCATTGAAATTATAGTGTGTCCCTGTCTATACCTTAGATAGATGACTGAAGTTGATATCTTCTTTGGCCTCTTTCCTAAACTTAAGATTTTTAAAGTTGAATCTATTGAACTTATCTGTTCACAGAAGGACTTCAGATGTTCTCCACTATGGAAGTTTTAAAATATGACCCTAAGTTTTTTCACATGCCTCCCATTGAGACATAGGGTTTATGACTCACCCTTTGAATCTGGGCTTTGTAACTGCTTGCCCAATAATGTACAGTGGAAGTGGCACAGTGCCAACTTCTGGATCCAGACGTTAAGAAATGGACAGCTTCTGCATCTTGTGTTTTAGGATGTTTACTTTCAGACATCCTGCTGGAGAAATTGTCAAGCACTCATATGACAGGGCCCAAAGTCCTTGCAGGCAAGCAGCACAGCCTCCCAGCCATGTGAGTGAGTCATCCTGGAAGTGGACCCTCCAGCTTCCACATACCTGCCCTGTTGACACCACATGGAGCAGAGATCAGGTTTTCCCACTTTTTGGGAAATTGCAGATTGGAGAGATAAAAAAGAAAAAGACTGTGGTTTCAAAACGTTGAGTTTTGGGGTGATTTGTTACACAGTCAGATAACTAGCTAGCACACACAGCCACCTCAGTTGACTCCTTCCCCTGTATACACAATCACAATGAATGATGATGCCAGTGACTGTCACCCACACATTATATGAGCATTCATTGTAAATGTTTCTATTCCCTCTTCTCTTATATCCAATTAATCACCAAGTCATGTAGTTTCAGATTTTACTTCTTAAATATTTCTTTCATCTATTTCCTCTTCTCTGTTCCTTTATTCAGAATGCTCTCTATAGTTCTTGAATGTTTTGCAGGTGATGGTTAATATATTTTCCTGTGTCTTTCTTTGTCCTGCTCAAAATTCATTCCCTTCAATGCCACAAAGTGCTCACGACATAAATTCTAACCATGCTACTTCTCAGCTTAAATCCTTTTGATTAAATTAACAGAAAATAATTAAAGCTATGATGTAATCATCAGATTTTCAACTGAAGAAAAAAATCTGACTTTTCAGATTAAAAACTTGCAACACTAACACCTAAACATATTTTTATAAAATTTCTTCAAGCATGCTAACCTTCGTTTTGTTCTCACCTCTATGTCAATCAAACAACCACAACAGTGACATTTTACCTATAATGGAAGAAAAAGAAATTCGCATTGAATTTCCAGTCTGTTAGTGCTAAAAAAATAATAGAACAATATCTGTGGACTTGAGGGGGTATAGTTATAATAAAAATTTTAATACCCAGTCAAAGGATCATTTTTAAGTGAGAAAGAATTGCAAGACCCTAAAAAATAGAATACCACCCACACACTCTTTCTTGAAATAAAAACAATACTTGGAATTATTTGTACTCTATGCTGTCCTATTTACAACGAAACTTTCCATGTCTATTTATGTCATGAAAATGGATAATACTGTAGTAGCTAATAGAATACTATGATGATAAAAATAGTAACATTAGCCAATACTTAAAAAAATCTAATAGTTCAGCAATATTACAGGTAAATTCACTTCTTAAGATTAGTCTAGAGGGTACTAGCTGCTGTTTTAACATCTTATTTCAATGAGAAAATTTATTTCCAATTTCCATGAGTCCAATTTAACAAACAAATTTTGGAACATAATGTGGCAATATCTGAAGTAATTTGTCCTTCTGTCACAAAAAATGATAACTTGAGTTTGACTATCTTATAGACAAAATTCTTGATATCTAAAAGATACATATATTTATGATCATACTGAACAGTGTTTACCTGAAAAACATTCCTTTCAGTTCATGCTAGTCATATCAGTAAATTGTTTGGAGATCATATTCTGAGTTTGTTTCAAAATGTCACATCAAAAATCTGGCTTCTGTTTGACATCAAGCAGCATTTTTTGGTTATTGTTGTTTACAGGTTACAGTGGATCTGGAATTATTGTAGCAAACTACTCTCCTAAATCAATGAGAGGCAGTTATAGGTATTTAGAAAGTGATAATGTTAATATTTCAACATTTGATTAAGAATTTAATATATGGAATACTGAATAAAAAGTACATGTGGTGCCAATGACTTTTCTAGAATGACATTTTAATTATAGGAATATCTGGGTTTTATATGTTCCAAGTAGATGTCAAGAAATTGCAGTACTGAAAGCATTTTTTATTTAGGGGTGAGATTTTAGCAATTTTTCTTTTTCACAGGTTGTTACCACAGGAGTGGTTATATTGGACTATTGTTTTTGCTCATAGGTGACATCATTCTAACTCAAATTGCTCATCTAAAATTTTAATCCAGAAATTATTTTACAGGGTTATCTGGTGAGTTTAAAAAGCAAGAACAAATGAAGGTATGGACCTTTACCCCCCACCACAAATATTATTTTGTGTAAATGGGTCATACATTAGACCTTGTTTTTTTTTTTTTTTAATCTTTTTCTATTATAAAATTCTTCCTCTTCATAAGTCAAAGACAAAGAGAGAAAAAGAACTAGTTGTTTCTTACTACATATCAAAAACAAGCAAAAAAAAAAACAGAGGAGGATGTATGTTTTTCTAAGGACTCAAGTTACTAGAAAACTTGAAAAAAGTTTGGTTTTTGGAGCACCTAGTGTTTGTTTTCCATTGGACAGATGAGAAGTGGAGGAGTTGAATGAACCGTATCAAAGGTCAGACCATCTTGTTAGGGTGTTGGGTAAAATGGTTGGAAGGCCTGGATGTTCAACAGGCACAGCTCCTCAGGTATTAGTTCTATTTTTTTTTCCTCCCGAGTTCTGAGTCTTAGAAAAAAAACAAGTGGGACAAGGAAGAGCCAGGTAGGACAGATCATGTAAATAAAGGAAGATCTCATCCTACAACTTAATTTGGTTTCAACATAACCTCAATGAAACCACAAAAGACTCAGGTAACCTGAGATTTGTGATGTCTGGATCCTCTTGGTCCTCATTCTATGGAACCTGAAGAGAATCCTCAAGTTCTGACATTATTTTGTCAATTTCCCACAGCCTTCACTTTACTAAGATGTGAATAAAATCTGAATAAAACATGAATTATTAGTGTGTTTGCTGAATTTGTCAACAGTGGTTCATGTTCTAGTTTATCAGTCTTTTCATTAATTATCATCATTATTGACTAATAATCTCTATTTAGGTTTTCTATTATCTAGCCACACACTTGAAATACGTGAAGCTTGCAAGGTAGTTATAGGAATCTCATTCCTTTTTTTAAAAAAAAAATATTTAATTTATGCATCCAAGAACTGGTGTATAGGCCAGAGGTGTTGTCGGGGTGGGGGAGGGTTATGAGAAGATTCACCAGAGACAGAGTGGGGAGCAGAACAGGCGGATTAACTGAAATACACTGCTGAGGGGAGCAGCAGCGAGACCAGAGAGGTCTACTGTGCATTGTGGATTAGCTCCCCAGCTGGGAATCTAACTTGTGATGCAATGGCTGCAGCAAGCTTCATTGTGTTGAGACTTAATCCCTTGCACCACCAGGGAGGTCCGGGATCTTACTCCTTTTAACCTCACTTTATTATATAAGCAAATAGTTTGCTCAGCTGTCTTTTACTATGGTCTAAGTTTGTCCATGAGTGACACTTTTGCCAATTTTTTTTTTTTTTTACTTTTGCCAAATTTTAAGGTTAATTTAATATCATCATCTTGGAGCTTTGCCCAATTCATAGCCAAGACTTTGTACTAATTTATTTCTGCTAATATTGGAATTCTTGGGTCCAGTAGGTTTAAATAACTCATTAGGGAATCTCAAAATCCATCCTGACTATGAGGTATTCCTTAAAAATTTAAATGAGGGCCTCCCTGGTGGTGCAAGCGGTTAAGATGCAGCAATATGAAGCTATCTGCAGCCACTGCAGCGTGAGTTTGATCCCTGGCCAAGGAGGTTACCCCCATAGCACAGCAGCCCTCTCCTAACTTGCCCACTGCTCCCCTCATCAGTATTTCAGTCAATCCACCTCTTCTGTTCCCCAGTCTGTTTCAGGTAGATCCTCTCACTCCCCAGCACCTCTGGCCTGTACCCGAGTTCTTGTATGCATAAATAAATAAATCTTTTTTAAAAATTTAAATGAACCAAGTAAAGTTGATTAGATAAAATTGCTGTGATTGATATTGTATTGATACATAGTTCGTATTTATCCAGAGAAGTGCTAAGTACATTTGTGTTTCACTGTTTTATACTTTAAAATAGAGACTTACTTAAGTCAGCTTTGGCTTGAGCTCTCTTCCAAACAACACAGTAAATGGAACTCTGGTAAAGAAATGTAGTATAGGCTATGGAATTGTTGGGTTTGGGTGTTTAGTTATTAGGAGTGGGGGAAACATGTGCAATCTTGATGTTATTCTATGACCCACTACAACTTTTCTTCCTTGCATGAAAAGGTATCATTTCTTTTCTTTTTTTTTTAAAGATTTATTTTATGTATTTATGCATACAAAAACTGGGGTGTAGGGCCTCCCCAGTGGCGCAGCTGTTGAGCGCTGGGTTGCGAAGCTGCCAGCAGCCTCTTCGGCGCAGGTTCGATTCCCCGGCTGCTCCCCGGCCACCGGAGGAGGGTCCCACATGGCGCGCAGACCTCTCCTGCCTCCCGCTGCTCCCCTCAGCAGTGTACTTTGGTCCTTCTGCCTGCTCTGCTCCCCACTCTGGCTTGGTGAATTCTCTCACCCTCCCGCGCTTCTGACTGTACCCAGTGGTTGTATAAACAAACAAACAAACAAACAAACAAAAAATAAATAAATAAATCTTATTAAAAAAACAAAAAAAAGCAAACAAACAAACAAAAAAAACCTGGGGTGTAGTCGGATCTGTGGAGGATCCACCAGAGATAGAGTGGGGAGCAGAACAGGCAGATCTACTGAAATACACTGCTGAGGGGAGCAGCGGGTGAGACAAGAGAGGTCTGCTGAGCATATGTGGGTCAACTCCTTGGCTGGGGATCGAACTCAGGCTATGGGGCTGATAGTGCTGAGACTTAACCCATAGGCCACCCGGGAGGCACGAAAAGGTAACATTTCTTTTACTTGAACCCAGGGTGCCAAGAGTGTACATGATTTAGGTTAGAGTGAGTGAGGTTAATAGCTAAGTTTTCACATAAAGTGCACATAATTCTGTGCCCTTAAATATGAGACTTACGTACATGTCTAAAGCTTACTCTAAATATCAGCCTCATTTTACACATCAGGAAGATGAGCCCTGGGAAAGGGTGAGGTAGGGACAGAATCCTGATTGTGAAAAGTCCTTTCCTGAAATGACTGTGAAGAAATAACTGAGTTGACTGCAAGAGTTGGGCCAGAATGACTAGATCACATTTCTTGCTTCAAAAAGTATGGAGTTTGACAAAGAAACAATGATGAACTGTAGTGGGGGTACTGACAAAAAAAGCTTTATTTTTGCATACTACTGGTTGAGACTTGCAAAATTAGTATACCCATTACATGTGTACCTTTTTGAATCTTTATCTTGTCCAGATGGTAAGCTATTAAATACTCATTGAGTATCTACCATGTGCTTGACATTTTGCTAAAGTAGGAACTTCCATTAGCTTAAAATCAAGTAATTCAGAAGGTCTTCCTCTTCATTTCTGTCTGGGAACTCCTATCATACTTTAAGAAACAGCTTGTGATTCATCTCCTCGTTGAAGCAATTAGACATTAATCAATCCCTGTTGTAAATTTCTGCCTGTAATACCTCTATTATGGAACTTATACCACTGACTGTCCCTTTGTGCTGGATTGTGAGACTGAATTCGATGACAGAAGATTGGTTTCTTCTCTCCATCCCTATTCCCCATAGTTTGAGTCAGTCTGCCTCTTAGTAAGCAGTTCAATAAAGATGGCTCAATACTTAAATTACTATACGCCAGGGAGGTAAAAAGTTATTCTCCTTCAATGGCACAATTATAAGAGGTATAGCTGAGTACTTGCTATTTCACACTTTATATACATTATCTAATTTAACCTCACTGCAACTCCATTACTTTGGTATTATTTCATTGGCTTCTTTGTTTTGTAAAACTGTGCTCAGAGATAATAAGAATCAAGGGCAACATGGCTGAACTAGTAGGTAGTAGAACAGGAAATGAAACCTAGTCTGAATCTGAAGCTGTGGTTACTCCATTAAGTGACAAGGAGTTCCATAAAAAGAGAATGACCTAAATCTTACAATGTAGTTTTTTTGCTTCTTTACATTTTTTTAACCACATATCATAGACTCCTGTACACATACTTAATTTCCCAGGGAACCTGGCGACTGTTAGTATTTGTGAGAGAGAAAATTTCCCCAAATCCTTTCCTGTGGTAATAATCCATGTACTTGGTACCCCCTAGCTTTTAAGCATACTGAAGAGTGGGGCACACCCAGGATTTGAAATGTCCTTATAGATCAACACTTCAGGCTCAAGAGAGTCCAGGAAAATGCCCAAGTGTGTGGCGGATATGACAGTCACGTAGCCTGAGTGTGTTTATTCTGATAAACTTTATCCCTGAAAAATCTGAGGTAAGATCGTTGTCTCTCACTAGAAAGAGAGGCAGCCTGGAATATAAACATGGAAGACAGAGCGCCTGTGTGGAAGAATTTCTTCGGATGGAGGATATTAACTCAGGGAGATTATGAGCCTGCCTCCCTCAGGGCTTGATAACCCCTGGCTGACAGGATGTAGTACTCACCAGATGTGCTCAATAAGTTTTGTTGAAGAAAAGCTATATATTGTCATATAGATCAGCTGGAGCCATATCTCCAACTGATGCACTGTCATCAAAAATAGAAGTCAGATTTGAAAATAAGGTATAGATTATGCTCAGCAAGGTAGAAGGAGAGCAGAGGCTGTGGAATCAGAGTATCTGCATAAAAATCTAGACATGTCTTTTCAAGAGACACTAGCAGCATGGTTCTATTAATAGTCAGTGAAATGGCAGGGCACACACTCTGCAGAAGAGCTCCATATGGTGAGAGGGAAAGACTACATCTTTTATTGCCACACCTTTCCCAACAGCTAAACTGATAGCCTTGCAGTGAGGAGCTGCCAACAGCACACTGCAAAATGACAAAACCACATAGCACACTGAGCTGCTACATTGTATTCATACTCAGCATGCAGGGCAGGAGATTCCCACTTATGATGTAATCACATCCAAATGTCCCTTCTGTGAGATTCAGCCTGAGATTCCACTGCTGAAATCAAAGGCAACTGGAGGTAGGTCTGAAGGTAAGCTAGGAAATGCAAGTGCAACAGGGTGGTCCCCAGGAAAGGGGGAGGTTCCCTGCCCCACCCAAGGGAGGGTGGAGCTGAGCAGGAAGAGGAGAAGCTGCAGAAGAGACTGAGGAAGGAAGCAGGATGGAGCCAGGAGACCTGGAGGAGGCGCATGGAGCCTAGAGACATGTGAAGAAACTGAGCTTGTCTTTTGGTCGTGGACTGGGTGACACAGATGTGGGTGAGACCCGTGGGGAGGTGACAATGGCAGCTTTTATCTTGATGTTGATTTTGCTCTTTTCCTTCCGGGCTTGTCCGGTTGTTTGTGACCCTTTTCTGTGGGTCCCCACTGGAAGATGTTTTAGACTTGTGGCAGGCTTTGGGGCCTTGCTCTGGGCCGACCCCATATGGATGGAGTTTTATCCACGAGGGGATGGGTAACTTTGGGTGCTTCATTTAGAAACTAGACTCTTTGCCTTACCTGTATTGTTTCCTAGTTTAATTAAAGTTCCTTCCCATTAAAGTCTCCTATGTTTTGTGTTGATGCGGCGGATGGCAGAACCCATTTAGAATAGGCAGGTTTGCGGGGTTTGGGCTGCCCCTCTCCCTGTCCTATAACAGATTAACATTTGCGCTTATGGTAGCCAGTGCCATAGGGAAGCCCAATTTCCCCATGGGGCTGACTAACCACGGATGGCTCTGTCCTAAATCACGTTGGACGCCAAATCTGTTATAGGACAGGAAGAGGGGCAGCCCAAACCCCGCAAACCTGCCTATTCTAAATGGGTTCTGCCATCCGCCGCATCAACACAAAACATAGGAGACTTTAATGGGAAGGAACTTTAATAAAAACTAAAAAACAATACAGGTAAGGCAAAAAGTCTAGTTTCTAAATGAAGCACCCAAAGTTACCCATCCCCTCGTGGGTAAAACTCCATCCATATGGGGTCGGCCCAGAGCAAGGCCCCAAAGCATGCCACAAGTCTAAAACATCTTCCAATGGGGACCCACAGAAAAGGGTCACAAACAACCAGACAAGCCCAAAAGGAAAAGAACAAAATCAACATCAAGATAAAAGCTGCCATTGTCACCTCCCCACGGGTCTCACCCACATCTGTGTCACCCAGTCCACGACCAAAAGACAAGCTCAGTTTCTTCACATGTCTCTAGGCTCCATGCGCCTCCTCCAGGTCTCCTGGCTCCATCCTGCTTCCTTCCTCAGTCTCTTCTGCAGCTTCTCCTCTTCCTGCTCAGCTCCACCCTCCCTTGGGTGGGGCAGGGAACCTCCCCCTTTCCTGGGGACCACCCTGTTGCACAAGGAGAGCCACAATTTCTCATAAACCGACCATAAAAGATCATTTTAAAAATCATCCTGTCAATCTATTTAGCTCACCTGATATTTTCAAACTCTACAAATGCTGAGTGCTTGGAAGTACCAAGAAAGGATCAAATTTTCTTTTTAAATCAAGAATGTTGATTTCATTACAGACCTATGATATTAATGCTAAATGTTAGTTCTGCTTTAAAAACTACAGAAAAAATAAAGCAATTACAGAAATAATTTCAAAGTAAAGATAAGAAATTTTAAGAAATACTGGTAGTCCTACCCCAAGTAGATAATTTCTTTTAATTATTTGGTGAATACATTTGTGGACCTATGAAAATGTGCTCATGCTGTGACTATTGCTTTATAACATTAAAAACTTGTAAATATTTGGGATCAATTTTCCATGACAGTGTTGTTTAATTAAAATAAAATTGCCCAAGAAAAGTGCACCTATTATAGCAAAGCCATATTTAAATATTATTTTTAATGTTTGTATAGTAGTCAACTCTATGGGCACATCATTATTTAGTTGGTGATTTGCCTTTAGAAATATGTTCCCCCACCCCCTTATTATAAATAACATGCAGAAAAATATCAACGAACATATACCTTTGCACTAACTTACTAATTTATTTCCTTAATATTATTTACTAAAATTGAAATTACTGAGTTATAGGAGATGAGTTTTCTAGAGACTTACCTCATTGCTTCTAGAATGGTTACATCCAGCTCTCTTCCTACCTACCTTGCATGAGAACAAGGGAGAAGGGAGTGTGATTCATTTAAAAATTGCAGAAATTGGGTCTCCCCTGGTGGTGCAGTGGTTGAGCCCTGGGCTGCGAGGCTGCCCGCAGCCTCTGCAGTGCCAGTTAGTTCCCCAGCCGTCGGCGAGGGTCCCACAAAGACAAAAAAGTTGCAGAGATTTTATTTTCTCTAGAAATGATGTGTATTTGTTCAAGTGTGAATTGCCTGAATAAGTCCTTTGATTTTGGTTTTCCTATTGGGATATTTGCCTTTTCTTTTTAATTTACAAAACCTCTTATGTAGTGATCAATACATCTTTTATCTGACATATGTGAAGGAATTCTCATTTTGCCATTTGCTTTTGAAGTGTGTATATGTACAGGTGCAGCCAGTCTTCATTATTTGTGTATTCTGGATTTGCACATTTTCTTACTCTACACTGAAAATCTTTTTTGCCTATGCTAAAATGTACTTGTAATCCCAAATCAGTATTTGCAGTGTGTTCTGGACAAGTGCAGAGCAGTGAAAAATTTGAATTACGTAATATGAACCTCCCAGCTGAGGCTCAGTAAGGTGACCTTCTTGTTTCACCTTTCATACTGTAAACAAGTGTCCTTTTCACAGTCTGTGTAGTGCCACATTTTTCACATTTTTGTGAAGATGTTGTTGGTGATTTCCCTGTTAACAATAGGCCCCTAAGGGAAGTACTGAGGCATTCCTTGGTGTTCTTAAGGCAAGAAGGACGTGAGATGCCCAATGGAGAATACATGTTAAATAAGCTTTGTTCAGACATAAGATAAGTAGCTGTGAGTTGTGAATTCAATGTTTTTTTAAAAAAAGATTTATTTGTGCATACAAGAGTGGGGTACAGGTCAGAGATGCAGGGGAGTGAGAGGATTCACCAGAGACAGAGTGGGGAGCAGAATAGGCTGACTGACTGAAATACACTGCTGAAGGAAGCAGCGGCCCAGACAGGAGAGGTCTGCTTTACCATGTGGGTTTCTCCCTAGCCGGCCGGAGATCAAACTCATGCTGCAGAGCCTGCGGCTTGCTTCACAGTGCAGTGCTTAACCCCTTGCACCACCAGGGAGGTCCATGAATTCAATGTTAATGAATCTATATTGTATATTAAATATGGTGGCTTTAAACAGAAACACACATTAAATAATTATGTATTGATTGATTGATACATAATATAGTATAATAATAGATATTGGGATTAGAGGCTCATAGGAAATTAGTCTTCTATTTCCCCCAGAAGCAAATCTTCAGTATTTGCTAACTTAGTGTTCATGCTCACTTTATAGAATGTAACTATAGCAAATAATGAGAGTTGATTATATGTACACATACACATTTTTATATATACACATCTGAATAAGTATATATGTACATACATATACACACATATATGTCTCTATTTATATTTTCCTTCATCACAGGTAGAGATTTATACCTTTTTTCTAGTCAAGTATTATAATCTCTTTTTTATGGATTGTGCTTTTGTGTTGTGCTTAGTAGTGGGAGAACATTTATTGATAATCCCTACTTTTCATATTTTCCACATGGGGGGACCTCTGCTGGAGAAACATACCTGGCTTCTCTTTGGGCTGCCACTTATCTGATGGGTGAATTTGGAACTAGAGACAGTCCTTTCTAACCCTTCTCCTCTAATCTTTCTTCTTTTAGCAAGTAGTGTACAGCCTCTGATCCTTGCTGTGTAAGGTAGAACCCCAGGCTGTAAAAGCAGCCACTAACCAAGAAAGTCAACTTCTGGAGCACAGTATTGGCAGTTCCATTGTCACTGCTGACTAAAACTATGTCCTCTGTTCCCTGCTTTATCAGTGAAAATGTTCATTATCTCTCTGAATTCTGCATCTATCTTTTGGTTGGTTATAAACTAAAGCAGGGAAAAAGGAATGTTTTTCCAGTAGCCTTTTTCATTCTTAAAAGTTCCTTTTCACTTTAAAATTATAGTGAAGGGCCTCCCTGGTGGCACAGAGATTAAGTTTCAGCACTATCAAGCTGTCACCAGCCACTGTGGCATGAGTTCGATCCCCAGCCAGGGAGCTGACCCACATGGCACAGCAAACCTCTCCTGTCTCGCCCGCTGCTCCTCTCAGCAGTGTTTGCAGTCAATCTGCCTGTTTTGTTCCCTACTTTGTCTCTGGTGAATCCTCTCACTCCCCTCATCTCTAGCCTACACCCCAGTACTTATATGTGTTAATAAATAAATAAAATAAATCTTGAAAGAAATGAAATTATTGTGAAGTATTTATGTATTACTTCTTCTAGTTCCTTGACTTATTTGTTTACTCAATATTTTGGTTTCGAGTAACTGGTATTGCTGCTGGATTTCTTGGTTTCTAAATAAGGCACCATCAGTCAGGGAAGAGGGAGCAGACCCTATTAGTCCTTATTGGATCTGAAGTGGGGGCAGTCCTTTTGTTCCTGCTAGCCTTATTTACTGAGATCTGACCCCGCTCCATTTTACCTTGGTTTGTTAGAATTTTTAATCTTAATCCTGAAGTGTTTGACACTCAACCTGTTTTGACATGGCCACTGTCTCTTATTCCCACTGACCTTGTTCTTTGAAGTCATGTTTCTGCCTCTTCTTTCCCGCATCTTCTTTTCTGCATCAAATATGTCTTAGATCTTAGGTGCTTGACCTAGATTTGAGCCAAAATGTAGTGACTGTGTTCAAACTCAGTCTCAGAGCTCCAGTTTTCCATTTCCTGTGGTCCTGTTAACTTCACATTGATTTTTCCTCCTAAATGCCATTGGCTATTGCTTTCTGTGTGCTGGGTGGCAGCAGCTGCTGTCTTGCTCTTGCCTTGTAGGAAATAAACATGACAAATATGCCCAGTTTTGCTCAGGTACTGCAGTGGCTTTGTAGATATGAATCTCTCAGCAGGGCAATCCAACTGTTAGGATGTGGGCAGCTGCCCCTTCTCTAATATTTTAGGGTTACCATGGTGGGTAACAGCACTCTAGGAAGGGGATTGGAATATATCAAGGCAATACATAAAGGAAGGATAAGCTAGTAGTGCTCTTAATTCATCTGACATTACCAAAACTGACCCAGAAACCTGATTAATAGCACACACAATCAATTACACTGGATATGGGAATTCTTTTTCTGTCAATCAAATTACACAGGTAGGCTGCCAAATTGTTAGACAGAAGGATCCTGGAAATACCACCACAAGAACAGGAGCGGCTACACTCAAATTTGGGGTCATGTAATTCATCTAGGTTATGGACATTTGAACACCCATGTGATCCTATGTTGGGAACAGAAAGACCACTCGAGCAGGACTAACCTAATTGCACTTGGAATATGGGATGGATATCACCAGAACTGTGCAGTCACTCTGTCACATTAAAAGTCTGGTACTGACTGGCCACACTCTGTATTTCGGGTAGCACCTAACAGGATAATTGTGTGTGGGATGAGCCTTTGCCTGTGGCTTCCACCTGGGTGACTGGATCACTGCACCCTGAGTTTTCCTCAGCACAGACAAGTTTCTGGCCCACAGTAACAAAGCTGCTAATGAAGATGCCCACAGTAACAAAGCTCCTGCTCCTCAAGACCAGATGGGCATGTTCTGTTTTCCACTGGTGTGATCATTTTGCTGCCATCTTTTCTCCTCCCACTGGCCCTGAATATGTTACAGCATACTAAGGAGTCATTACTAAATTCAGAAAATTTTTAATGATAGCCAACATAAGGAAGATCAAGCTAGAAGAGGCACTAAAGAGAGAAGTCCTCTAATATAGGATGGAATTGGACATCATTTTTCCTTGCAAGGAAGCACTTATGCCATTATCCAAACAGAATGTTTTGTGTTCATACCCGATGAGTCTGCTGCTATATCCATCTCTATGAAAGCACAGAGGGCACAATTGAACTCCCTAACTGATCTGACCTCCAGTTTAGGGAATTTAATTAATCAGTGATTTGGATCATGGGGCTCTTTGTAGAAAAATTTGTTACTTACTTTGGGCATCATTATCTTAATTTGTGTTTTCTTTTGCCTGTATCTGTTTTGTTGCTGTGGCGTCTGCCTCCAGTGCAGCCAGATAGCTGCCAAATGAGCCACCATATTAATGAACCTGCTTGCTAGCCACTCAAGGCAATTGGACAGGAGGAAGGTATGAGCTTGTAAGAACTGGTTGTGAGGAGTGGAGAGTTGGAAGAAGTTATCGAGAGGATGTGACAAACAGTTGACCCATGGCTGGACCCTGGCAATCAGAGGCTCTTTGTTCCCCTCCTTAGTCCTAGAAATATACATTCCATGTGCCCTTCTTCTACAAATAGCAGTTTCAAGTATGCACCTTGAAAGAATAATGTGTTATTGAGACTATTTGGACTGTGACTCAGCCCCTTTAATGCCTTTTTACAAATGATAAAGATTCTGAAGTGCAGGTGCAGAGATCTACTCGTCTTGTAGCTGACAAGACAAACCTCCTATGTAAGTTTCCTTGCTAGCTAAAACCACCATCTCCTAAAAAAAAAAAAAATAATCAGAGGAGGAAATCAAACTCAATCATAATCAACTGGATTCATAGCCTAGTTTTCCCCACTTACCACCTGTGAAAGTGTCATGTTTACTTTAAGACTGAGTTTCCTTATCTACAAAATGGTGATTATAGTAATAGACACCTAGCACAGTGCTTGAAGATGCTAGAAACTTGAGGAATGTTGGTGACATATGTATTCTATTCTGTATCCTTCTTTCTTATATTGGATGAGATGTGACATATTTATAGAATGAATACTTTCAAAGTATTTTCAATGCTTCATTGAAAGTATTCTGTCTTATTTTGTTCTATAAACCACTGAAAGGATCGAAACCATAGACTTTTTCAGGGTACTTGACTCTTTCAAGGGTCCTGTTCGAAATAATTGAACCCCTAATGTCATCAGCTCCTGGAAGGTCTCAATGCATCATCAACTCCTGGAAGGTCTCAATGCATCATTCTGTGCTCTCCTTTGGCTTATGTCATTTTCTGTTAATATTCCTTACCCTTCTGTGCTTCAACATTGTGCCTGGAAAATGACTTGAGGCCCAGTTTGAGTGGGATCTTTTTACAAACATTCATTCCTCAGGGAGGTAGACTACTTCCTTCTTTGTGCCACCTTTGCATCCCACCAGTGTGTTTCACATAGAATCTGTTGTTCTCTAAGTTCATTATTTGTTATTGTATTTTTCCCTTTTCTTTGGTGACTCAAGACCTAACAGAGCATTTGGCATATCGTAGGTGTTTAATAAGTGTTTGTTAAAGGCATGAATAGTAAATTAATAAATAGTGAAGGGTACAGAATAGTTGTCACAGAAAATGTCCACATGCTGTCTTTGGAGTGCCATAGAATGCTAAATGGGGCCTTCAAACAAAGGTTGGAACACCTGATTTCTCTGTTTTCTGCAGAGATAATCATGTGGCTGAGTAAGGTTGAGAGGTGACTGGAATATTTACTGGAGAACTAAAGTACTTCAGCAGATGTGCCAAATGACTGCCTGTTTTCTTAAACTGCTTGGGATAAATAAGTCTAATTTGTGTAATAGTCATTGAACTCTGGTAGAGGTTGGAGAGTGGGTGTATAACCTCATGTGTACATTTTCCTCTGGGCTATTAACTGAATATTAAATTTAGTTTATTGAAAAGGCCTTGGCAACACAATATTTCTTTAAAAATTAAAACTCCTTATGTGTACATTTCTTTCCAAATTCTATCAATCTACCTACCTACCGACCGACCTACCTATCTATTTATCATCTATTGATATGCTCCCCACCATTCTCACCCATCACTTACATTCCTTTTGAATGTGGGCTTGATGCTCCTCCAAAGAATAAAGAAAAAGGAAAAATAGTCAACCCAGAATGGAGAAATTTGGTAAACACAATCTTAACCAAGGATGAAGGCTAATGTAACTAGTGATATCACATGGATACTTGGTATCCCTGATAGGAAGTGACTAGAAGGGCATTCACTTCTGTGTTACTCTTTCCCAAAACCCCTGACACTAGTTTAGTCATGAGAATAAACAAGAAAGAGGCTCAGACCAGAGGCCAGACTATAGGGTCTTTGACTAGTACTCAAGACAGTCAAGATCATGAAAAATAAGGAAAGACTGAGAACTTCTCACAGACTAGGGCAGGTATGCAATTCAATGCAAAGTGGTACCATAGTTTGGATTCTGAGATGATCAGAGAACAGTAATGCAAAAAACTGGTGGAGTACAAAGAAAGGTTGTAGTTTAGTTTACAGCAATTTATTTTTTATTATTTTTTAAAGATTTAGTTGATTTATGCATACAAGAACTGGGGTACAGGCCAGAGATATGGGGGTGAGAGGATTCACCAGAGACAGAGCAGGGAGCAGAACAGGCAGATTGACTGAAATACACTGCTGAGGGGAGGAGCAGGCGAGTCAGGAAAGGTCTGCTGCACCATGTGAGTCAGCTTCCTGGCCGGGATCGAACTCGTGCTGCAGAGCCTGCGGATAGCTTCAGAATGCTTAACAGCAATTTATTGATTTTAGTTTCTTAGTTTTGATAAATGTGTCAAAATCAAACATTTTGATAAATGTTTCTTGAGTTTTGATAAATGTAACAAAAGATGTAAAAAGTAGGGAAACTAGGTAATGGGGGGTCTTTGGAAACCCTATTACCTTTGCAAGTTTTCTGTACATCTAAAATTTTTCCAAAATAGTTTATTTAAAAAAGCAAGAGAAACAGATGTCTTAGTCACTTTATTTCTTTTTTAAACCCATAGTCAAATGACAGAAAAATGTTTATAGTTATACAGAGAAAATGAATTTTGTGGATTGCTTTGTATTGGGACATTCCTGCTGCACTACAAATTAATTCATATTGTACCAAAAACATTTTCCCAGGGAAAAAACACTCAATTATGGGAACAAATGAAAAGGAAAAATGCATATTTTGCAGGTTAGATAATCTATCCTGAAATTTTACAAGGCAAAGGTAAATTTGCTGGTAAAGCTCACCAGAGCCAGGGCAGGTACATCCTTCTCACTTTAAAGCACCATTGTCTTGCTTTTGGAGCTTCCTCAGTTCTTCCTTTCCTCAAGTTAACAGTTAAGGCCTTGGGAATATCTGAGGATAATGGGTTAATTAACTCCTTTATGAGTCACCAAGTGTATGTATTTTGGGGCAAACATTAATTTTTTTATATTCAGTGTGAATAAAGAGAATGGTAGGCAATTCTCTGGCAATCAGCCAAGGCTTGAGGAGTGAGCAGGTGAATTTCCTTGTGTACAGACTAAAAATATTTTTCGTCCAAATCACCAGGCTAGCGATGTGATTAGGCAGAGAATGAAATTTTACAATGTTTACCTCTTTGATTTTTTCATTTGCAGTCTAGCATCAGCTCAGTGTACATATCAGTTTTCATCCTTAAATGCGCATGAAACCAAATCGGGTTTTTGCATAGCTCTAATTGCTGTATGATTTGATGTTACTGTGCAGTGAAGCTGTGCTAGTTAATTGTTTTCCTGACTGAATTTCCATCTCTTCCCCCCCTGCCCCATTCTGCCCGAAGGAGCCTATAAAGCAAAAACAAACAAACAAAAATCCCTCAGAAGAGCATCTTTCATTTTCAGAAGCATCATTTGCAGTGGGTAGCAGCCTCGTCATCAGATGGGAGATAATGATGACAGATAATTGTAATCCTTAAGTGGTTTCAGCTTATGGTTATTAGGGGCGGGAGCAACGTGAAGAGGTGAGTGTGGAAGAAAAATAGGGTTTACTCTGCTTTAATTTGCCTTTTCCAGTATTTCAAACAATAGAATGAGAAAGTAGTCACCTCTTTGCCTCTCTTCTAATGCTGGTATGTGGATGTGGATTACAGTCCATTGGTACATTGTGTGATATGCAGTCTGATTACTAGAGGAAAATTCATGGAAATAAATTAGATATTTGATTAACCACTTTAAATAATGATCGATTTATATGGCTTCCTGTACACTGCCTTTTCCACACTAATCGATAGCTTAGGCGATATATAAACAACAGCCTTCTGTAATAAATAATTGCATTATATAATGCTTGTTAAATTTAGAAATTGCTATTTTATTGCATTTCTCACTCATAAAACGTAGTGCCAAATAGTAATTGAGATTGAGTTAGAGTCTCATAATGCTTTGATTCATCATCCAATCCAGGAATTGTTTGTCTCTGAAGAACTATAGAAAGAGACCCCCTGGGTAATGATTGATAACTAAGGAAGATCAGAATGAGAGGGTGGGGGGTGGGGGAGGAAACAAAAAAGGCCTAAATGAGATTGGAGGAGAGGGATAGGGGAAGGGGGAGAAAGGAAAATAAAAAGCTTGAGTGGCAGATTTCCTCCTTGGATCTCAGTAAACCATTTTAATAGAAATGGGTGGGAGGCAGGAAGAACCGATAGGAAAAGGGTGAGAAGCAGGCTCTGTGTCCTCAGGAGAGCAAAATGTCTCAGACAATAAGATGGGAGATTTATTATGAAGACACAAAATGTGCTCTTTCCCTCTCCCTGGTGTTTTTAAAGTCCTTAGCTTGACAGGAGAATGGACTAAGTTAGCTCTAGTTGTTTTAGGACTATCACTGGCTGCTTTGAGATTAAATGTCTTCTGACTACAAATCAATTATTTCCTTACCCCCATCCCCAAGGATAAGCATGCTCCCACATTCCTTAGATAATTTCATCATCATGTCCCAGAAAAATGAAGATCTCCCAGGTGACTGGAATCAAATGGGGTGTGTGTGTGTGTGTGTGTGTGTGCATGTGTTGAAATGGAATTGTATTACATTAGTTTTACATTACATTAGTTTAATAATTGGAGGGTGTATCTTCATCCAAATACAGATTGATAAACCATATGCCTTGCAGCACAGCTATCTGAAATATTTTTTTTTCACTCAGTTAAAATATTCAGTTTATGGGTTTTTACATGCAAAAGAATGAAGCTTGACTACTACCTCACACCATGCACAAAAACCAACTCAAAATGGATTAAAGAACTAGACATAGACCTGAAACCATAAAATATATAGAAGGAATTATAGGCAAAACACTACATGACATACACCTCAGTACCATCTTTAAAGACACATCACCCAAAACAGTGATAGTGAAGGCAAAGATAAACAGCTGGGACTACATCAAATTAAAGAACTTCTGTACAGCAAAAGAAACAGGAACCAAAACAAAGAGACACTCCACCGATTGGGAGAAAATTTTTGCATGCAACACTAATGAAAAAGGACTGTCACAAAAATCTACAAAGAACTGATGAGACTCAACAAAAACAAAGTAAATAATCCAGTCAAAAAATGGGCAGAAGAGCTAAAAAGAAACTTCTCCAAAGAGGAAATGCAAATGGCCAACAGGCATATGAAAAAATGTTCAACATCACTTGTAATCAGGGAAATGAAACTCAAAACTACAATGAGATACCATCTCACACCAGTGAGAATGGCACATATTAAAAAAACTAGCAACGGCAAATATTGGCGAGGATGTGAGGAAAAGGAACTCTCCTGCACTGTTGGTGGGAGTGCAAACTGGTCCAACCACTATGGAAAGCTGTGTGGAGATTCCTCAACCTACTAAAGATAGAGCTTCCATACCATCCAGCAATTCCACTCCTAGGTATTTACCCAGAGGACACAAAAACAATTCAACATGCACCCCTATGTTTATAGCAGCACTGTTTATAATAAATAAGCTGTGGAAACAACCCAAATGCCCAAAAATAGATGACTGGATCAAGGAGATGTGGTACATATACACAATGGAATACTACTCAGCGATAAAAAAAGATAAACTCATGCAATTTGCAGCAACATGGATGGAGCTGGAAGGGATCATACTCAGCAAAATAAGCCAGAAAGAAAAAGAAAAATACCAGATGGTCTTACTCATAACAGGAATTTAGAAAACCTAAATAAGGAACCAGGAAAAAGACTAATTATAATAAAGTAAAAATCAAAATCAACAAGCAACTATAATCCAGAGACACATTAAAGCGGGGAAAGGAAGAAGTAGGCTCAAAACAAGGAGGGTGGGAATTGTATGGGGACTATAACCAAGATGAAAATGCATACATTGTGCAAAAATGAAAAATGATGTAAAAATATATAAAATAAAAAAATGAAAAAATATTCAGTTTAGTGCTTCTATTTATTTATAATTTTTAATTTATATCTTTCACATCTTTGTGCATTCCCTGTAAAATTCCTACCACCAGTTCATCTTTGAACCATCACCATAGTCCTCTGTGCTCTTCTCTCCCTTGTTTTGATCCTTTTTCCTGCCCCTCCCTTGTTGTTTTTCTTCTTATTTGTTGTTGTTATTTTTTCCTGGTCCATTATTTGCTTCCCCTATATGGAATGGCAATACTTTTTATTGATAAATGTGTACTGACTGTATTTTGAAGATTCTTCACAAGCCCCATATAAAACTGCTTTCTGCTTTTAAAATTAAAGCTCAAAATATAACTGGAAAAATTAGAACCCTGTGGAAGGGAAAGAATCATATGAAGTTCAATAGTCTGATTGGTAAACAAGAAAAGTAAAATGTGGAATTGCTTCTCCACAACTGTTTAAGTGATGCGGTCCTAGAAGAATTGCTCTTCTTTACTTGGAGTATCTGACAGTGTCTCTCACGCCAGCCAGAGTGATGAAGAACTCCAATATCAGCTCAGATCTATAAAGGCTGGTTGTATCTCTAGTTTCCTTTCTCTAACTTTTTGCTCTTAATTAAATTTTACCTCCCCTTAAATGTCAGCTTAAAGTCTATCCCTGCTTTTGCAAACTCTATCTCAGTGTTCTTTCTTTTTTTTGAACTTTTATTACTAAAGCCAAATATTTTTATTAAAACAATTCTTTAATTTGTAATAAGTGGCTCATCTTTCCAACTAAAGAGTAAGTTGAAGGTAGCAATCAAAGCTTTGACTCCTTTTGTGATTTCACCAAGAAATTTATCCCAGTGATGAGCTCATGGATGACTACCAGTAATTACTTGGTGGCTGGGTGTTTGATTCAGAAACACAAAGGTGTTCTCCAGATATTTCCAGGGTAGCACAGGAAATTTTCATATGGCTGGTATAATTAGTTAGGGAAAGTGTTGGAATGATAACGCATCTTTAACTCCAGATCACTGCTCAGGCAGGGGCAAAGTGCTGAATCAGCTCGTTATTCAGGATCCAAGAGGGGGAATCTTGACACAGAATTTAGAGTGAATTTGCTTTCGCCATCTGAGCAAGGTCCCAACCACAGCTACTGTCATATAATTCCTCTTCAGCCAATTTGCTTTTCTCGTGGATGTCCCTTGCCTCTGACAACCATTGGGAACAGACCAATTAACATGGCTTTGCTAGGGGTGTTATTGAATCAACAACTAAAGATTTGAATAACTTGAAAAGGATTAGCTTTCAGACCCTTTAGGGGACTTTCATAAATGAAATTGCTTAATGATTTGTAGACCTGAGATAAACTTGGTATCAAAAAGCTTAATTATGATGTGGAGCTATAAATTGCCAGTCAGTGAGGCAGAACAATGCAAAATCATGGCTGCATCTTGCATGTATATAAACATGTTTTACAGAACTCTGCAGCTCAGAGATGATGGACTCAAGAGAATATGGGTTATGCTAATAGACAGCTCAGCTCAAGTTCAAGCCTTTACCAGAGCCATGAATGGAAACTTAGTCCTCCAAACCTCTCCCTTTCTCAATGTCAGAGTCCCGAGGGTGGTTTGAATGCTTTTCCGGGTAGCATTAATCTTCCTCTTCTTGCTAACATGAGGTCATCATTCACCCTTTTCACTCACACCATGGCTTTGTTAGTTGCTGTGTTGCTACTGCTTGCATTGATCATAGCCTCCCCACAGGCATTGCCTTGTTGATTGAGCCTAATTTCCTCTGATTTGGGATCAGAGACTTGAATGGGTGTTTTAGGTCTCGTCCCACTCTTAAAAAAAAAAAAAAAAGACAGGGCCTCCCTGGTGGTTCAGGGGGTTAAGACACAACCTATGAAGTTATCCACAGCCACTACAGCATGAGTTTAATCCCCAGCCAGAGAGCAACCCACATGGCACAGCAGATCTCTCCTGCCTCACCTGCTGCTCCCCTCAGCAGTGTATTTCAGTCTATCTGCCTGTTCTGTTCCCCGCTCTGTCTCTGGTGAATTGTCTCACCCCCTGTACCTCTGGCCTACACCCCAGCTCTTGTATGCATAAATAAATCTTTAAAAAAAAAAGACAACTGATGGTTTCACTAGTATTCATTCATTCATTCATTCATTCACTCAGCACCTTGTTCCATAAGAGATCAGGGACATGTAATAAAAGAAGGAGAGGACATATACTTGTGGAAATCACAGCCAAAGGAGCATATAGGTGGGAAACTAATACAGCTAGGAGTGAGCATAATATTTTATACCAAAAGACATATTATCCATACATGGTCCTGTAGTTTCTAGAGGTAGGATATAAATTTGGCTTAACAATTCCTAGCAATCATAACAAAGATGGAAACCAAACAGGAACAGAATTTACTCTGTTCACATTTACAGTGTTTCCTGATACTAAGAGTAACAGGAAATGTTTCCCCATGGGCCTTGGTAAAGGGGATGCTGCATCAAGGTAGTGGATGATACCTTCAACAGCATCTTTGTGTTAGATTTGTTTTGCCCTTCACTGTTTGATTATAATGTCCTTCAATGTCAAGTTGAGGGCTGTACAGCTCGCCAGTGTTCTTACTTGATCCAAGGTTGAATTTTGAAATGTCTGAGAGAATTGACAGACTGCAATTCCTCCAGACATCCTTCCATCAATATTATTTTAGACAAGTTCCTCCTCCCTGTCTTAATGCCTAAGAGGGAGTACAGTGAGTGGTTAAACATGTAGGAGCTGGGATACTACTTGCGTGCAAGTCCTAGTTCCACTGCTATGACCCTCAGCCTCTTTATGATGAAAAAAGGACAATATATCCCTCAGCAAGATACTGACATCATGGAATGAGATAATGTACATGAAGTGCTGAGCACTGGGGGTGCTCAATAAATACAAGTCATTAGCTTGGACCACCAAGTGGCTGTATAGTCTAGTGTCTTTAGGGGAGACATGTAGTAACATTTTTATTTGTCTCTCTTTTCCCCTCTCAAGGGTAGGAAGAGAATCAGAGTTCCATCTTAAGCGATCCTCTTCTTGCTGACTTCCACAGAGAGTCCCAAGTGTGAGCTTAGGGACTTCACGCTTTATCCTCTCAACCTGGAGACTTCCATTTGGTACCTACAGCAAGCATTTAAGGGACAACCCTATTCGCCACCTTTTTTTTTGAAAAAAAGATTTATTTATTTATGCAACAACTTGGGTACAGGCCAGAGTTTTGGGGGGGTGAGAGGATTCACCGGAGACAGAGTGGGGAACACAACAGGTGGATTTACTGAAATACACTGCTTAGGGGTGGCAGTGGGCAAGACAGGAGAGGTCTGCTGTGCCATGTGGGTAGCTCCCTGGCTGGCCAAGAATCATACTCTTGCTTCAGTGGCTGCAGATAGCTTCACAGTGCTGATATTTAACCCCCTGCGCCTCCAGGGAGGCCCCTATTTGCCTCCTATTGGAGCATTTTTATTTCCAACCTGTCCATTCTGCATGAAGCTTATCAATAACTTTTGTAAAGAAAACTCTGAATTAGTCTTCCTTGACCTACCTATAGTGAGAAGGGTGCTGAGAGTTAGCCTTCTTCTGAGATGCCTGAGATTCATGTATGTGTGGCCCATACTAGGGCCAGAGGTAGCACATGTTTATAAAGAATGTGAGCAGCCATGGGTCATTTGCTCTCTAATTTCCACTGTTCACCACAGGTTGCATTCCTATAGTTGGTGTCAACAGTGTATTGGAGTTGTGGTAACAAGACAAATCCACACAAAACTGATCATGTCTTTACTGTAGATTTTTTAAAAAGATTTATTTATTTATGCACACAAGAACTGGGGTGTATTTATTGTAGATTTTGATAGTTTGTTCAAAACAGTTGGACTTTGCATTAGTTTCACTTTATTACAATATTATTTATCTTGATTACTAAGTTTTTGGGTAATTTCCTAAATTTTACATCCAAGGTTAATGTCTTCTCCCCATCATGCTAATCCCAGTTCTGTGTGATTTGAAGATTTCACATTATATCCAAATATATTGAAAATTTAGACCTCGAGACCCCAGGACAGTTGTTCCCAAAAGGCAGACCTGTGATAAAAATTTCACCAAACTGAAGAGAGAAAAGAAAATGAGGGAAAATGTATTAAGTTTTTTGTCAAGCCAATTTTATTTTATTGAAGTTATTTTTTTATTGATGTAAGATTGCATTATGACATTACATAAGTTTCATCATCATTATGAATCAGCATCTGTATATACTCCATTAAGTTCTCCACTTAAGGTCCAGTTCTATCCTTTACTGCACAATTGACTCATTTTACCTGATTGACCCTGCCTTCCACACTAATTGGATCTTATCTTTAAATTTTATTCATGTTTTTATTTAGTTCATTCATTTTACTTCTTTATATAGCACATGAGTGAAATGACACAGTGCAAGCTACTTTTAAACAACCACGTAATGCTTTTCTTACTTTTTTGGGAATGAAAATACAATTTATTTGAAAAAGCAAAACCTACAAAATATCATTTATTAAATAAAGTAATGATGCCAATAGATACTTTTTAGTTTTTAAAACACATATTTAGATTAGGTAGTGGCTTTTTAAACATGTGTTTATCAAGCAAAATAAAAACGTGAAACTCAAAATATAACTGGCCGTTCCAGGAAATCCTACCCGAGTGTGAATCTCTGCTCTGGGAGCTGGGTTATCCCTCACACCCTGCACAGATTAAAAGGAGTCTTGACAAAGTGAAACTGAGGCCCCATAATGCAAGCTTTGGGGCCCCACCTGCAGCTAAGAGTCACTGGAGAGTCAGTGGAAAAGCGCCACCGTGCCTGAAACTGCTGCCTCTGGGCAGCCCGTCCCTCAGGCGCCAGCCTGGGTTTGAACCCGAAGCTGGAGGGGCGTGTCCGGCTGGCTGCCCCACCACAGAAGGTCACACACCGGAGTGCTACAAGGAGGCCTGCCATTGGCCATTTTACTTTTGGCACCTGGATCACAGAACGGATCAATGAGGTGCAAGCCAAATTAACCAGTCCTGTTAATCAGATCATTAGTTAATTGTTCCGCACCAGATGGGACCGTTGGTCTTAAAAGGGTCCAATCATCACTGAGAAGTGAAAGTGGTCCAATCAGATCTGTGTCAGCTAAAATGGGGGACCCTAAAAGAGGCTGTAAAGCTGAGCAGGAGCCAGCACGACACTCCAAGACGCAGAGGCCCAGACTCCTCCCACTCTTTCTGGCCCACAACAGGAGAAAGAGAAATCCGGCTGCCGACCTCCAAAGAGAACTTTGCACAGATGGGCAGGCTGTACCTGCCTTGGGACCTGCCACTGTCACCACCTGAAATGAGCACCAAAGACCCGGGGCCTGATGTGTCAAAGAGACGTTTGTCGTTGGTGTGGGCGGGGGACTCACACAGAGCTGTAACGTTGGTGTACCTTTCACCACCTCTGGTGACCAGGTTATTGGCACTCTGTGTCTGGGTCACTTTGAGAGCTGTTGACATGGTGAATCTGCCTGTCTGGCACTGCCTCCTGGTGCTGTCCATCCCTATCCCCAGACCATGGCTGCAGGCTGCTGTGGAGTCATCTCAGCGTCCTGCTGTTAGGGCCTTCTGCTGCGGTGAGTTGGATCCTGCAGCTGGCCACAAGCTCCAGGTCCTCCTTGGCAGGATGGTGCCATCTTGAATGAGCATCCCTTTTGGGACTTCTGGACACTGTGAACACTCTCTGCGGTAAGAATTCTGGCCACCTGTGGCCTTAGAAACTCTTCGTTCCTCCTGTTTGTTAAATAAACCCCATTGTTGTTGTTCTGATGCTTGAGTGGTCTTGCAATTGTGCATGCAGGTAAAGAACCACAGACAGCAACCCATCCTCTACTGGGCACTGTTCTTGGATGGCTATAGCCCCCTCTAGCCTTGTTTCAAAAGGAGTGGAACTGGAAGTTTGTGGCAGGGAGTAAGAGGTGAGGAAAGTGGCTGAGATGAGGCTTGGCATGTTTCAGGGGTAAGGGATGCAAATTGGGTGACAGTCTTTAATGCATTTAAGTAGGACAAGCTCTCAGACAAGCAGACACCCAGGAGCAGGTGCAAGGAAGTGAAAACAGGTCAAAACCAAGAGCAAATATTGAGCTGCAGTGGTAGAAGGGAGCACAGGCTTATGTGCTTGAGGGCTCTGAGAATTCCCCTGAGCTCTGGTTGTTTTCCATCTGGTTTTTATTCCTGCGGTCTCCTCATAGTGCTTTAAATGCAGCAAGCTGCACCCCTGTTTGTTGCAGCACTACTTGCAATAGCTAAGATATGAAAACAACCTAAATGCCCCCAAATAAATGAATGGATCAAGAAGATGTGGTATATATACACAATGGAATGCTAGTCACTGATCAAAAAAGATAAACTCATGCCATTTGCAGCAACATGGATGGAGCTGGAAGGGATTATGCTCAGTGAACTGTGTCAGGAGGGAAAAGATAAATATTGGATGGTTTCACTTGTGGGTGGAATTTAGGGAAACTGAACAAAGGAAAAAGACAAAACTCGCAGCTGACCATAGATCTGAGGCATCCAGCAGGCGAGGGAAGAGCACAAGGGACTATGTGATGGAGTAAGGGTGCTATGGTGGTGGGAGATCTACAAGATAACACCTGAGGGGAGAAATCAAATATCTTACAAAAATAAACAATGATGTAAGAAAAAAAATGCAGCAAGCTGTAATCTCAAAAAGGTTTTCTTAGGAGAAGAAAGATATTTTCTAGTTTATCTAATGAATTTACAAAACCAGGAAAGGTAAGGATGCTTTGGATGGAGCCCAATCCCTGGAAAACTAGAATTACGGGGTCCTGTTATAGTCACTAAACAAAGCATGGCTGTATGCAGCAGCTAGAGGACAGATGGCTGTCACCAAAGAGAATGGGGGCCTGGGAATGTACATTGCTTCAACAGGAGAAATGCAAGAGTAGTATTTCCATAACATTGCAGGTGTCAGGTAGAGTGCTCCCTACCTTTGAAGTAGAAATTTTATTTTTCTTATTGTTGCTTATTTTCTTTTTTGGGTTGCAGATAGTTTGAGGATGGAATCAGAAAATGAACAGAAAATCAGAAAAGTCAAAAAATAGACTTTTTCATGTATTTTGGTAGTTATGTTACTTCAAGGAGGGCACTGCATTCCCGGAGGCCTCATCTTCTTAAAAGGGAGTTGAACTTTGCTAGAGTTTCTTGAATTCTGAAATGTTGTGATTTTAATGGTGACTGGGAGGGAACATATACGTTCTCCTGGAAAGCATTTCTTGTTGCCCCCTTTCAAGTTTGGAAAAATGCCCTGGATTAGAATTGCCAGTAGGGAAATTTCCACCTTCATTCTGGAAGTGTTTGGCATGCAATATCTTATTATATTATATTATATTATATTATATTATATTATATTATATTATATTATATTATATTATATTATATTATATTATATTATTATATTATATTATATTAATTATATTATATTATTATATATAATATCTTTGGGGCTATAAAAAAAGTCATGAATTTCTTTGGGCTTTAATCTGCTGCAGCTATATGAATGTTTTTATAGATAGTTGTATCACAATCTTGATATTTTCTGAATGAAAAAATTGTTTACTTGTTAATATGAAAGTAAGTGACAGAGTTCCTCTGACATAGGTCGCATAGCAGGATATACAGAATTGCAACCCCCTCCTTACACCCTCATGTAAATCTCTTCAACTCCATGGATCGAGGTGCCTGGAATTGTGCTATTTATTCTATGCTTTGGGTATTTCCTTGTCCCTTGGGCTGCCTTTCGCCAGTGAAGTCTTGCTGCTTTTGTCTGTCTTCCTTCACCAGTCAGGGTGGTCTCGTGCCTGCGTGTGCCCAAGCGCATGCGCATGACACTCTCCAAGGTCACTGGCGTATCTAACCAGCACTGTGTTGAGCAGAGAGACAGCTTCCAGCTGGCCCAGAAACCCGGTTCCCAGACTATGGAAACTTTCTATTGAAGAGTCTCAAAAGTTTCAAGGGCCATAAAACTTTCAAATAAAAACACTCTCTAGAGAGGCAATTCAGGGAGCAGCTAATTCTTTAATTTGATGGAGAAGCAATCTCTCACGTTTGGCTAGGTTGGCTCCTGTTCCTTTGCGAAATGTAATAAAACTCACCAAATCACGGTTATGGGGTTTGCCTCCTAGAACTAACACCTTAGAAAAGAGAATTCTGAGCACTAACTTTATATTACATTGCTGGTTTTATTTTGTAAAGAAGCTGTCTATTTTAGGAATATATTTTCTCTACTCAGTATTTTTCTCAGTGATAAGATGGGGGTGGAAAAAATAGTTACACTTGAACATAATATCTTATTTCCTAGAGGCAGCTGGTTGCCAATTAAGCAGGAATACTGTAAAATAGCAGGTGGATATTTACCCACAAACAACAGGGAATTGAGACAGAGAAGGGCCCCAGAAGAGATGTTGTTATTGTCAATAAAAAAATGATTAGCAACTTGGGTTGTCTTTATGCTATGATTTTATCCCCATAGTTAGCAGAAAAGTCCTGTTCTGTCCTTTTCCAATGCTTCCTAGATTTAAAGTAAAACTACCCATATCTCTGCTTACACTAACATTTCCTTTGGATGCTTGGTAATAGCTTGTGGGCTGGAACATCTCCCATGTTTACTATCTTCATTGTAAAGAATGAACAATATCTTGCTACCTCCTCTCCAAGTTTTCTCTGACTCTTGGGCAGACTGTATCATTTCTACTCCCTCACTTCCATAATCACTTCTGTCATGGTGCTGATCTTAGAATGAGGTGATTTTTTGCTTATTTTTCTGTCTCCCTGACTATTAGGTCTTTAGGGACTATTAGAACCTGGTCAATGGAATGTTCTCAATAAATGTGTGTTGGTTGAATAAATCAATATGTGAATGAATGGATAAGTGATGGAGGCATAAGCTGTTTCTTCATTAGCAGTTGCCTTTCTGAGACACCACCATCCCCATGAAGACCCTAAAATTTGGTGCTAAAGTGATCATCTCTGCTCAGCATTGTCCCATATTCTCCAGTGAGGTTTTAATTGCAAATCATATGTGTAGTAGGTTATACCAGTTCTTTCCCCCCCTAAAGGATGAGAGGATTCATTTACTCCCTCATTAAACAATTCATGGGGCAGGGCCAGTGGATCAGTCACAACCACAGCCATTGGTGAGGGTTGGCCATATATGCACTGTGGCTTGA
Source organism: Talpa occidentalis (assembly GCF_014898055.3). NCBI lineage: Eukaryota > Metazoa > Chordata > Mammalia > Eulipotyphla > Talpidae > Talpa > Talpa occidentalis. The sequence continues at coordinate 25,248,146 of NW_023604295.1, forward strand.
TGTGGAATCTTCATGGAAACTACTCACCCTAGCTCTATCTCTAGAGAACACCTTGAGCTACAGGACCATGATGAGAGAGGTGGCTTTGTGAGAAGAAAAAGTTGTTTTTTCCAGTGTCCCAAAAGAAGTCTAAAGCTTTTTTTTCTTTATATATATATTTTAAACAATATTTGCTTCCCCCCACCCCCTCAGGTGTGGTCCCCATAGAATTTCCTTCCCCAAGGCACCTGTGCACCATCACCTCAGTCCCCTGTGCTCCTCCCTCCCTCCCACTGATCCCTCTCCCTCCTCCTCCCCTGCAGGATGTCCTTGATTTATAATTGTCTGTTTTGGCTTTGTTGTGTTTTGTACTGTTATTATTATTATTTTTTTTACACTGATGTCTTCTTTGGTTCCCCTATATTCCTGCTATAAGTGAAACCATCCAGTATTTTTCTTTTTCCTTCTGGCTTATTTCACTGAGCATAATCCTTCTAGCTCCATCCACATTACTGCGGATGGCATGAGTTTATCTTTTTTGATTGCTGAATAATATTCCATTGTGTATATATACCACACCTTCTTGATCCGGTCATCTATTTTTGGGCATTTGGGTTGTTTCCAGGTTTTACCTATTGTAAATAGTGCTGCAATAAACATCGGGGTACAGGCGTTCTTTTGAATCAATGTTTTTGTGTCCTTGGGCAGATCCCTAGTAGTAGAATTGCCGTGTCGTATGGTAGCTCCATTTTTAGTAAGAAGTCTAAAGCTTAAACTTGTAATATCTGACACCTAACTGATGCTTATTAAATATTTTAGGATGAGTGAATGAAACTTAATGCCAGGCTACTGATCTCATCCTACACCAAAGCCAGCTCATTCTCGCTCTCATTGCACTTCAGGCCTTGTCTTGTCTTTTGCTGACTTCTTTGTTGCTGCTAAGTAAAGGAGACTAGTGCCAGTTTGCTCTGAGATAATATTGATTCTGACTGGTTTATATGTTGAATGATGTTGAGTAGGGAGATGGTAGGGGGAGCCAGGCTTTACCATGAAATTTCCCCTAGCCTCTCCTCCCTTGAGTTTTTCTTGGACTACCCTTCTAGGCAGGCAAATATTTTTTATTTATAGTTCTCCTTATTGAGGTAATATTGGTTTGTAACACTGTGTATGATTTAGGGAGATAGATTCACACCTCCTCAGATGTATGTTACCACAGCACCCATGCCATCAGAGCACCCAGAGTCCTTTACCTAGGCCTTTGGGCCACTTCCCCACTTTTCCTTCCCATCTAGCAGCCTCAGTTCTGCAGTCAGATTTCTGGGGTTTATTTTGGTTTATTTTGTCAGTTTCCCTGCTCCCCCTCCCCCATGTTCCACCTATGAGTGAAATTATCTGGTATTTCTTTCTCCTTCTGACTTCTTTTACTTAGCATAACCTCCTCTAGTTCCTCCCAAGTTGCCAATAATGGCAAAAGTTCATCTTTTTATATAAATGAGTAGTATCCCCCTTCTCATCTTTTTAAATCCACTATACTGGGCCTCCCTGGTGGTGCATTGGTTGAGCGCTGGGCTACGAAGCGGTCCGCAGCCTCTGCAGTGCTGGTTCGATCCTCGGCTGGCCGGTGAGGGTCCCACATGGCGCGCAGACCTCTCCTGCCGCCCGCTGCTCCCCTCAGCAGTGTACTTTGGTCCTTCTGCCTGTTCTGCTCCCCGCTCTGGCTCTGGTGAATTCTCTCGCCCTCCCGTGCTTCTGACTGTACCCAGTGCTTGTGTAAATAAATAAATAAATCTTTAAAAAAAAATCTACTGTACTACATCTTCTTAATCCATTACTCTTTTGATGGCCATTTAAGTTATTTTCTTAACATGGCTACTGTAAATAGTGCTGTAATGAACACAGGAGTCTGCATATAATCCTTTGAATTGTGATTTTATATTCTTTAGATAGGTGAATAGGAGTGGAATTGCTGGGTCATAAGGGTAGGTCTGGGGCCTCCCCAGTGGCGCAGCAGTTGAGCGCTGGGTTGTGAAGCTGCCCGCAGCCTCTGCAGCGCCGGTTCGATCCCCGGCTGCTCCCCGGCCACCGGAGGAGGGTCCCGCATGGCGCGCAGACCTCTCCTGCCGCCCGCTGCTTCCCTCAGCAGTGTACTTTGGTCCTTCTGCCTGCTCTGCTCCCCGCTCTGGCTCTGGTGAATTCTCTCACCCTCCTGCGCTTCTGACTGTACCCAGTGCTTGTATAAATAAATAAATAAATAAATCTTTTTTTAAAAAAAAATAAGGGTAGGTCTATTTTTAATATTTTGAGGAATCTCATTATTTTCCATAAGGGCTGGATTAATCTATATTGCCACCAACAGTGTTGGTGTTCCTTTTTCTCCACAACCTCACCAACGTTTGTTGTTTCTGGTTTTTTTTTTATTTTTTTTTTTAAGATGGGCCATGTTCACAGGTGTGAGGTGGCATCTTATTGTGCTTCTGATTTGCATTTCCCTGATGGTAAGTGATATCGAACATTTTCTCATGGTTGGGCGGGCACATCTTAGAGTAGGCCTCTGAATGAGTGTTGAGTGAGAGATACCAAGAGACGGTCATTTTTTTGTCTGTTGTCTCACCTGGAAGGATAATGTGCAGGTAGGTGGGGAACTCAGGAAATCTCAGCAACATGAGGCCAGTTCAGCCTGTTTCCCAGAATGGTTTTAGGCTTCAGAAAAGCTCTTCTGCTCTGAGTTTTATTTTGTGCAGAAAACTTCTCCAAACTTCTTGAGAGTCCTTTGATTGTTTTCAACACAAAATTTAAAAGTTTTTGAGAACTTTTATTTTTTTAAATAGAAAACCCTCATTTTTGTTTAATAAGAATGGTACCTTTAAGTGAAAACCAAAAATGTATCTTATTTTGTGCTAGACTCTGAAGGCCACTGAATGAGCGGGAGGAAATGGTTCCTTAGGATAAACATCCACACATTTCTCAGAAGTTTGACTTGTTTGTTGATTGACTGCATCACTTATTAAATACCTAACAACTGAGCACTTGTCAGACTTGTCAGGAAATGGGGATAGAGACTCAATGGGATTCGGCCCTCAAGGAACTTACTATTTTTGTACAGCTGCTGGGGCACAGGTGTAAATGGTGGATTCATAAGACTGGTCATAGCAAAAGGCAAAGACACAGATATAAGGTCCTGTAGAACTACAGAGAAAAAGGGCAAGTCTCTCTACTGGGGGTAAACAGGAATGGAACTTGGAAGAGGGTAGAAATGGTGGGGAAGATATTCTGTGAAAAATATCGAAAACAAGGACCTGTGCTTTTGTGCGACTTGAGTACAGAATGTTTAGAGAGAGAGATTGGAAGAGAAGTTGAGAGAATCCTAGGATGGGGTTTAAAATGACTTAATCTAATTGAACATCAACTGCTGCAAAGTTCATCCTATTTCTTCTCCTCTCAGTTATGTGAGAAAATAAGTTTCCTTCTGTTTAAGCCAGTTTGAGTTGGGATGTCTGTTAGTTGCTAGAGAAATTATCCTAACTGATGATAACGTTTTATTGGAAAAAAGATTGGAGCCAGACTGTTGAAGTATTTAGATAATATTTCAAAGGCAATGTGGAGCCATTTAGGGTTTTTCAGCTAAGGAAAGAAGTGATTAAAACTTTAAGAAGATTAACCTGGCAGATGTATGTAGGATGGTTCAGAGCAGGGAGGAGAGTCTCACAAGGAGGTGGTACGCTTCCTACAGTAAGTCTCCATATGTGGAACTATAGTGATTAGGGAATTTAGTCTTCATCTTAAGTCAACTGAAATGTTGCATATTAAAATATAAAATGAAGCTCTATATGACTAAGGAGAAACCTAAGATTAGCAAGCTTCCATTTGCCCCTTGAATTGATTTGCACGGTGCAGTCCTGTTTGCCCTGTTCTAATGGGGGCTGTATATCATACTCGCTACAAGGTATGATAACTGTGCTAACGGGAGACCATAGACATTGGCCACCTTTTCTTCAACCAACAGTTTTGGATTTCCAGAAGTTTCTAGGTAGAACTCTAATACCATTGTTTTCAGCAATGAGTATTACAAACATTTTGATAAAAAGCAATAAATCAGAGTATCTGGCACATGTGACCTACTCTCTCACTTATTCATTTCCTTCAACCTAAGTTTTGTCAACTGTGCAATGGAGATAGTGTAACACCCACTTAGAGAGTTGTGAGGATTAATGAGATAAGCTAACATATAGTAAACTCCAGTAAATTTACTTGTGTTTGTAGCTGCCACTTGTTTTAATTACCGAGAGGCTTGTATCTGTTCCCTTAAGAAGCAGGAGGACAAAAAAAAAAAAAAAAAAGAAGCAGGAGGTCTAGCCTGTCCGGATTGGTGATTTGCTCTTTGCTTCAGGCACTGAGGGAACCAACATTTCATAATTGATTTTAAAAAGGCAAACAAATAAGTGGGGCAGTGATAAAGACACTTTTTGGGATATGTGAAATTCAAGGGACTTGGTCTTTAATTTTTTATTGACTTACAGATATGGTATAAAAATAATTAGTGAGATTAAAAAAATTGCACCAATGAACTGTTATAAAGAAATTATGGCTTTTGAAAATGACAATTCAAAAGACAATTGTTGAATTTTGATAATATCTGTGAATGTTTTCTGTAGTTACGTGCTGAAAACTGATATGCTATATTTCCCTGTGTTTGTTTTAATCTAAGTTTAATGCAACAAGTTGTAAAAGTAATATTTTCTATTCAAATATGAAGAGATACAGGACTGAGACCTTTCCTGCCTGGGAGCTCTTGGGGACTTCCCCAGTAATGTCTGATCATAAGTACCTAGGCTTATATAGTCTTGCTTTGCATTTAAACATTTTATTTTTAAATAATTTTATTTTAAGTGTAAAGAGAGTTTATTATGAAAACAGCTGCACTCAGCAACTCCAGTTCCCAACCAGTCCCTTCCTGTACAGGTCATACCACCTGCATCAGTGCCGTGAGTGGAGTGGTTAGAAGCACTGCTTTCTAGAACTTTCTGTGCCCCACTGTCCCCCCATGATGATGGTATACCCTGTTGCCTGACTAGTTTGTGTTGGAGACCCAGCATTCCCCAGGATACCAGACAGTCAGGGATGTCTCCCCAGGACACTGGCTGCTCAGGGAGACTCCCAGGGCCCTATGAGGCCAGTGAAAGCCTGTGGGCTGCCCGCCCTCCCCTCCTCTCCCCCATAGCCATGTCTTCCTGGCAGGTGCTGGAGCAGTCATGGGTTGTTCTGAGTGCTGTGTTGGAAGACTTTACACCAGTCTGGGGCTTCCCTGGGAGCTCCTGGTCTGTGTCACCTTCGTGGGTCTTATCGTGAAGAGGAGTCTGATGGGAGGAAGATCTGAGAAGCTGGCCAGGTGGAAGCCTACGCTAGAGGCCAGGACCAGACTGAACCAAGCACACAAGCCCATGAAGCCCTGGAATCACCTGCGGTGGAGACGGGGCCTCCTAATTTGCACCTGCTTTGCTTGGTCATGATAAAATCCCAGACAACTTGTCCCCCATGGAACACTTCCTTGTTGACCCCCACAGAAGCCAGGCCCCCAGCCTTCACTTCCCAGGTGGCTATAGGTGTTCCTCCAGGGACAAATGCAGACCCTTATGGACTCAGTCCACCCAGCCCAAGCAACTGCTGCCAGAGACAGGCTGAAGACATTGCAAGACCAGGTGCAACAGTTGGAGAAGATGCTTGGGGCTACTGCCAATGAGAACTATGCTCTGCAGCAAGGTCTGGAGTCACCGTCCTAGGAAAGGGAGGGGTGAAGGCAGTGGCTGCAGGCTCTGTGGGAGCTGGGGGCCAAGTGGGAGCACTGCCACACATGCATGCAGCAGGTGCTCAGGGACAGAGGGGGCCAGCTGCTTACTCTGGCCCACACCATCCTGAGCACCCTCAGGCTGCCTGATCTCTCTGAGGAGGAGCAGGTGCAGCAGGGCTCCTTGGAAGGACAGGCAGAGAGAGAAGCCTAGGGGCCCATCCCCCAGGCTCTCTGTCCCAAGAAGATCTGGACCTGACTCAGCAGCTAGAGAGACTCAGGATGGAGGAGGCCTTTCTGCTGTCTGAGAACTTGAGACTCAACTGTGACATCTAGAAGCTTCAGCTGACTCTCCAGATGCTGCCCAAAATATATCAGGGCTTTGTCCACCAGCTGCTGAGAACATCAGTGCAGAAGGAAGCCCACCACCCAGCCATCTACACCAAGGATCCAGAAGTACACACAGACCTGGCGCTCAGCTCTACAGGAAGATGGCAGGCGATGTGGAGGGAGAGCTGAGAGGACCGCCTTTTTCTACAGGAACATAAGTGTGTCTTATGAACTAGAAGCTGAGCAGAGAAGGATGGCCAAAGGGGATCTTGAAGTTTTGCTTCAACTTTCCCAGCAGCCAGACCAGAACACCCGCCATCTGGACAAACACCTATGCTGGGTCTTCTCTTAGGAGTAGTACCTGCAGCTTCTCCTTCCAGCCTGGCTCATCGTTTCATTGATGCCTCAATGACTCACACTTGAATTTTATATCATTTTCATGCTTAGCTGGATTGTTTTCTTATATAGATTCATTTAACTTAATTTAATCCTAATATTAAATTCCTAATATTTATTTAATTCCTAATATTACCTTCTTTCCCTGTCATTGGATCCCATACAATTAAATAGTGTAACTATTATATTTGATTTCAATAAAATTTTACATTTACTTTAACCACCATTGAATCTTGACTTGGATACGGATTATAATGATAAGGTAATTTCTCTGTGTACTGTGGGAGGTTAGAAATTTGTAAAAGTCACTTAATATTGAACCTCAGGTGTTTTTATTGGCTTCTTAATAAATATAAACACAACAAAAAGAACACATCTAATCAACAACAAAAATCCTCCAGTGCCTTTCTCTCCCCTATCTCTTTGCCCCAAGAGGGGACTGTTTGATCTGTTGCCTGCATTTGTGTGGCTTTGTGACCCTAACACTGGCTTATTCTTCCTTTCTTTGGACACCAACTCTGACTGTTTCCACTGCTTGAAATTCTCTTCTCCAAGGTGTTCACATGGCTAGTTCTTCATTATCCATTCCCTGTTAAAATGGCACCTCTTCCACAAAGCCTTCCCTGACCACCTTGGTGAAAGTGGTGACTGTCACCCCAGTGACTGTCTGTCACAGTTTCTTCAGTACCCTTCTAACTGGCCAATATTGTCTCCTTTACTAGTTGTTTAGGGATTGTTGTCTGTTCCTTCACACTACCTCCACTGGAGAGAAGATAGTAGCTTCTTGTGTTGGGGGAGGAGGGGTTCCTTATTGGTCCGGGTGAACTCTTTTTTTTTTTTTTTAAACATTTATTTATATATTTATACAAGCACTGGGTACAGTCAGAAGCGTGGGAGGGTGAGAGAATTCGCCAGAGCCAGAGTGGGGAACAGAATAGGCAGACTGATGAAATATACTGCTGAGGGGAGCAGCAGGCAGCAGGTGAAGTCTGCGTACCAGGGTGAACTCTTTATCCCTAGCATGCAGGACAGAGCCCACCATAGTGGAGGGGAGAACTAGGCAGTGACAGGATGCTTGGAAGGGTGGGTGGATACCTGGAATTTGGGGAATTGCTTGTCTTTCTCATTCCATCTTTGCCCCAGTTTATAGCTAAGGAACCAGAGGTACATTCACCTAAGGTCAGGTGGCTCTAGGTGGTTGGACAGTAACTCCAGGCCCCTGTCTTGACCAACTGAACCTCAAGGTGAGGTCAGGAATATAAGAAGCAATCTTCCAAGTGGGGCTTCCTAGATTTTGAAATAATTTTAAACTTAGAAAATTTGTTATGCAATGTTAACAGCTTATATAACCATATAACAATGATCAAAACTAAGATATTAAAATTAGGATCACTGCATGATCTAAAATACTGATTTATTTGGATTTCCCCAGTTTCTCACTAGTGTCCTGTAGTTGTTGTAGGCGCCAACTCAAGAGCTGTCATTACACTTAGTTGTTATGTCTCCTCTGTCTCTTCTCATCTGTGACAGTTCCTTGACCTTTCCTTGCTTTACATGACCTTGATAGTCTTGAGGAGAACCAGTATTTTATAGACTGCCTTTCAATCTGAGTTTGTCTGATCTGTTCTCAATGTGGAGTTCTACTTGTTTGGCAAGAACGCCACAGGAGCATTTTATCAGGGAGTTAATGATGTTCATGTCTCTCATTTCTAGTAATGCTAACCTAAGATCATGTGGTTAAGGTGCTGTCTGCCAGGCTGCTGCTTTATAAAAATAATATTTTCTCCTTGGTAATTAGTAGCTGTCTTGAGGGAGATACTTTAAGACTATGCAAATATTTTATTTCTCTTCCAACTTACACCCACGAATTTTAGCATCCATGGGTGGATCTTGCCTGCAGCAACTATTACTGTGGTGTTCTGATAGTGATTTTCTATTCCCCTCACCCTTCTACATTATTAATTGGACTTCTTCTGCAAGGGATCATGTTGGTTTGTGATAATTACCTGGTAAAATTTACCTATGACTGCCCAAGAAGCATTTACACTTTAAAAGTGACATTTCCATGAAAAAAAAAATCCTTTGGCTTATTATGAATGTAATATAAATTCAACACATAAAGCCCAATATTAAAAAAGAATTACAATCTTACTTAGAGACAACCATCTTGATATTTTAGAGTCTGTCTTTCCATGAATTTTTCTATGCATAGATATGCAGATCATGTGCTTGCTAGTTTGTAACCTAACTTCTTTCACTCAGTGAAAAGCAGATCATGTGCTTGCTAGTTTGTAACCTAACTTCTTTCATTTAGTGGTAGTTTGTGAACCTCTTTCTACAGCAATAGACATATTTCCAAATTATTTAGGAAAGGCATATTAATATTCATATTATGTATCATTGTTCATTTAACAAATCACTTATTTGGAATTTTCTTTGTAGGTCAGTGTTTTCCTTTTACAAGCAGTGGTGTGAAGACCAACCTTGTACTATCATCTTTATGCATAGAAAACAGGATGGATCAAGGAGCGCACTATTGTTTCTTGAACTTTCCTACCTTGCGGGGTACCTTGCACAGCTTGTGCTGAGCTTTTGCATGCTTGAGCTCACGACAGCCTTGTGCCATGGAGGCTGCTATTACCCCCATTCAAATCCCAAGGCACTGAGGTTCACGTTCAGTAATTTGTCCAAAATTTCATCACAATCAGTGGAATCAGGACCTGCATCCAGATTTTATTAACATCAAGACCTGACTCTTAAACACTATTCAATATTGATCTTTTAAGTTATTGTCTTGAGCAAATTCCTAGAACAGGAATTTCTGATTGAAAGGTATGTACACTTTTAAGACTTTTGATATATAATTCTAATTGCCTTCCAGAAGAGCCACTTAAATTTTCATTATTCTCCCAGTGTAGGAAAGGGTGTGCTCATTTCCTGACACAACAGCAATACTGATTTTTATACTTTAAAAAAAAAAACACAAAACCACTTTATATGGAAGGTTTTAAAGTCTATGTAGGGGAAACTCTGGTGTGGTTGTTCTTAGCTTCCCAAACTTCCCCTTGGTTCCCTGATTCAGAATTCTGAGGTTCTAGGGCTCAGAGCACAAAGAGAACTGTTATTGGTTGAATGAATGAATAACTGAATGAATGAATGAAATACATAGATATACCTACCTCTGTTGGTGGCCTTGGCTTGGCCACCTCCCACTGCAGTGGCTTTGGGAGCTCTCAAGTGTGACCACTACTCTTGCCCTGGCCTCACTGAAAGGGGGGACCTTGTCTATGAGCTGAGGAGAGACATAAACAACCCCCAAATTTCCTGATCACATACTCAGGTCTGCAAAACCATCTTATTTATCTTCCTTGAATAAATATAATTTTGACTCAGCAGAAAGTTTTTAATCTACTCATTACCAAGTGAAATGAGCCCAATTCAGAATTTTCTCAGCAAGTTCAGCTTTGTAACCTAGTGATGTCCAATTCAGAATTTTTTCAGCAAGTTCAGTTTTATAGTCCAGTGACGTTTGAATTAAAATGCCCCTCAGATAATTTTCTTCTTCCTCCCCCTCCTTCGGGAGTGGAGTTTAACCTCTTACATCTTTATGTAACTGTGTTGGTGTCCTCAGTGGAGGATTACCTCTTCTTTTTGACCTGCCCAGGACTTGTGCTGCCCTTCCTCTCTCCACGCCCCTTGGATGGGTCCCCAGGCCATCTGCCAGGCAGCCTTGGGCTCCAGCGCTCAAGCTCACATGCAATCTCAAGTGCACTTGTGTGCCAACCAGACCACCTGCCTTCTTGTGCAAGTCCCTTGTTCCAGCCTTAGCGCTTTGCTGTCAGCATTGGGCTTTTTGGTAGCTTTTTTGCCTTCCTAGGAACACAAAGCAATCTTTCGTTATAAATACATTTACAAATCTGAAAAAAGAAATTCCTCAAATCATATGTTCAAATCATAGTTTTGATTCAGAAAAAAATCTGTTTATTGTTGCTAATTTGAAATAAGGGTGGGAGATGCTTTAGAGATACTGTCTCAGAGGTTCGAGGATAGACTTTTATGTATTGCATTTACGCATATATGCAACCGCGCATTTCTCTCAGTTGGACTCCTGTTGTCTGTACAAATGTTCATTTTGATATATGAATGCACCCTTGGCATTCACGGATTTAACATTCCCAGTTTCTGCTATTTGCAGATGACCCAGAAGATTTATGACGTGTAGCAATTTGTTCTCAGGCTCAGGCACAGATTTGAATCACATGCTGTCTGGCTGTGGTGACCCTAGCCACTCAGCTGGGTGTAAACCTAGCTGACTGCCCAGCATCCCTCGCCCACAGGCTCACTATTTCCATTCCTCCTGACATATTCCATTATTTTCATTAAGCATCTGATTGCAATGTTTTTAGTTCATTTCACTGAATTTAATGGGAGAAATGCTATTATGTGCTTTGGGAGATTCATGATCTAGGTTTTGGAAAAGTGCTTGAATGTTTTCTTTGGAGACACCTCCAGGCTGTATTGCATCTTTTCCACATTGCCAACATTCAAGCCCCCCCCCCTCAAAGAGGATAGAAATGTGGGAGTTTCAGATTGTGCACCTGAGAGCACCCAAAGATCACTTTGGCCCCCCTTTGTATAAGGTGAAGGGCTAACCTGGGAACCCTGCAACCTGAGCTTCTCCCCTCTGAAAACAGTGCAATAATAGGGCAATAAAATGATCACCTGTCTGGGCTGAAAGGAAGGTGAACAGGTGGGCGGGGGGAGTGGTGTTGGGAGGAGCAGCCTGCAGACTCCAGCCAACCAGGAGAGTCTGTGCAGCCAGTGACCGGAGCATGTTTCAAAATAAAGATGTTTGAATCTCATTTTTTTTTTTTTGTTCAAAAGTCTAATTATTTTTTTTTAAAATATAATTTTATTATCTATATATTTTTACATTGTTCTTTGAATTGCTATTCCACTCCTAGGAATCTACCCAAAGGACACAAAAACATTAATTCAAAAGGATACTTGCACCCCTATATTTATTGTAGCACTATTTACAATAGGTATGATATGAAAACAACCAAAATGCCCCAAAACAGATGACTGGATCAAGAAGATGTGGTGTATGTACACAATAGAATACTATTCAGTAATCAAAAAAGATAAACTCATGTCATTTGCAGCAAGATGGATGGAGCTAGAAGGGATTATGCTCAGTGAAATAAGCCAGGAGATGCCTGAATCTCATTAATGCAGAATCTCTGGGGGATTTTACCTGGACTTTGTTATATAAAATATCCCAGGTGATCCTAATCTGCAGCTGCAACTGAACCACTAGGCCAGGACAAATTTTCTCTTGGCCCAAAGAGACTGGTTGCAGTGCACCCCAGGGCCATTCAGGCCAGGGCTACTTCACAACCACATCTTATTCCACACAGTCCAAACAACTCAGGTATGACTATGCCTTTGCAAGTGGTGTCTTTTGAGCTGGCCACTCTTCCTTCTGTTTGAGGCTGACTTCTCCTTCAATACTCAGCATAAAGGGCTTTTTTCTCTGAGAAGGCTTGGCAGTGAGTGACCTTCCTCCCAGCTTACTATTGTCACCCCTAATTCCTGCTTGGTTAGGTCTGTGGCCCCAAAGTCCCTTGGACATATTGAATGTTAGCATTTTTATATTGGGGTTTTTTGGTATCACCTTTGTTGGACGGTATTTATCATCTAATTGTCCACCAAGTACTTGGCATATAGGTACGTGAATGTGGGACACACACATGTCTGCACATACATACCGTGTCTGTTACTGGAGCAGGTCAAGTTTGGGTTATAAAGTCCAAGATCTTGGGAAATGTATTGGACAAGTTAAAAATGGGCCTCAGTAGTTAGGGACAGTGTCTCCTTAGATCGATGAGAAGGAACAAAGGCTATTCCTTTTCATGAGATGGAGGCTATTCTTTGTATAAAGTTAGGGGAGCAGCAGTGCTAGAACCCTGTTTCTCTCATTTGTGGCACATTGGGGGCCTCTGGAGGGTGTTACCTGCTGCTGACAATGAACTCACCATGGCTATTAGAATTTCATTGGTTTGAGGTGCAGGTGACTGTATGAACAGCAGCGTTTAAGAGCCTGCCCGCGAGTCTATGCTCGTGCGGAGTGTCCTGGGAACTAACTCCCTGGGCAGCTTGTAAACCCACAGGGTTCTGGCTTCTGCCATGGGGATCCTGATTCACAGGACTCTGCCTTCTAGCAAACGTGCAGGCTATTCTGATGGGGGCGCTCTTCCTGCCAGAGTTTGAAAAACCCTGACTAAGGCAATTGGCTTGGAAACCCCCTTTCACCAGAGCGCACAGAGGGGAAGTTCAACCTGGGGTGTACAGGCTCAGCTTTTCACTTGAGCAGCCTGAACATCTCAGCAGATTTACATTTACCATGCACACACACCCATGTGGTTTCTACCCCATATGAAATATTTGTTATTTTTAATCATTTTTTATATCTCTCCTACTGAACTGCAAACCTCTCTGGGACTGGGACTTTATTCTATTCATTTTGCTTTCTCCTGCTTTATACTTGGCACAGTGCCTTGCAACTAATAAGTGCTTAATAAATGTTTGTAGAATGAAAGGAATACAAAAACAATTAGGTGTTGTTCTGAATCAGCAGCTTGCCTAATTCAGTTTAAAACAAAAGATGGTCAAGAAAGTGTGTGGAATATGACAGCGAGAATGCCTATCGATTTCTAATATTTTCAGTTAAGAGGAGAAAGTTAAACATTTGGGGCAAACAATTTCTTGAGGCATCTAATTTAATTGCCAGATCATTTCTGTCTCCCCCCTCCCCAATATTTAAAATAGCTGCTCTCTCAGTAGAATGTCATTACTGAGGAGCATCAACAAAGTCAGGGCTCAGCGTGGGCTCCATGCTGGAGGCATGTCCATGGGAATTTCTCCCTTGCCTGTTTCAGTTCTGGAAAGCACTCTGGGGTTCTCTGGGAGGAGATTGTTTCTCCTCTTGTGTTCCTCCCCAATTGTTTAGTCAAGATATCTTTTTTTCTTTTTTGGCCTTCTAACAAGGTTCTCTTTTCCCACCTCCACAACTGTGTGGCAAGAGGGAGGTGAGCTTTAAGGGGCTGGCAGCTGGAGGGCTCCTTCCAGTCCAGGCTGACTGACACCCCCACCCACCCTTCTGCTACTCACCTTTTTTTAGATGTGTTGTTACAGTGAACAGTTGTTACAGGTGGAGGCTGCAGACCTGGAAATTTTCTCGTCCCTTTCTAGTTTCTTTGGGTGTCTCTGCTCTTTCTGTTCCATTTTCTGCTCATTTCTAAATTCTTACCTGGGGAAAGAAGCTCTCTAGCCAGAAAGATTGGGGTGGGGTTGCTGTTCTCACTGCGCCCCCACCCTCTTAGCACTGGATGGAGGAGAAGGCTTGAGACGAGGGCTAGAATTTTCTACTTTCTTCCTGTCCCTCAATTAGGCACATGGCTTATTAATGAAGTCACATCCCCCCACTTGGCTCCCAATATTATAAGTCACTTCTTTTCCCACACAAACAAAATAATGGTATGCAAACATTTCTATAAAGAGCCAGATAATAAAGGTCTTAGACTTTGTGGGCCATGTGGTCTCTGTCTCAGCTACTCAGCTCTACCATTATAGCGAAAGCAACCACAGGCACTAAAAGGGGAGCACATAATAAGTGAACAGATAGTCATGGTGCGTCCATAAGACTTCAAGGATGCTGGAAATTTGAATTTCATGTAAAACAAATTGTTATTCTTCTTTTGATTTTTGCAACCAATCAAAAATGTACAAACTATTCATGGCTGTACAAAAATAGAAAGCAGACTGAAATTGGCCAGTGGCCTAAAGAAAGAAGGGGGACCGGATGGAGAAATGGGGTTTTCTGTAACATGTAACGTGGTCCATGCACATGCTGTCTGCCATGCAAAATGGTTTGCAGATGTCTAAAAACACAGTAGTCTTGAGTAGTCTTTTTCTTTTTTAAAAAATTTATTTATTTATGCATACAAGAGCTGGGGTACAGGCCAGAGGTGTGGGGGGTGAGAGGAATCACCAGAGACAGAGTGGGGAACAGAAAGGCAGACTGACTGAAATACACTGCTGAGGGGAGCAGCGGGCGAGACAGAGGTCTGCTGTGCCACATGGGTAGCTCCCTGGCTGGCTGGGGGATTGGACTCGTGCTGCAGAGGTTGTGGATAGCTTCACAGTTCTGTGCGTAACCCCTTGTGCCACCAGGGAGGCTCAGTCTTGAGTAGTCTTAACTGGAAGTGGCTCCTAAACGATGTCTAACATATAAAGTGTGTAGAACATGATATAAGGGACATTCCTTACATCTCGAAATAAAATGCAAACTGCTCTGATCTTCGTATTTCACTGGTGGAAGACTCAGTCCCTGTTTACTCTTTCTTTGGATCACACCAGAAATTGGGTTTATTGGATGCTTATGGGCACAGTGAAGAAGGTTCCCATTACTGCTCTTTCTACTGTGCTGGTTTTGTGGCAGATCTCTGGGTATAGTGGGAGTTCAAGCAGTTTGCTCTTTACTGATTGCTGGTGCCCCACCTCTGCTGTGCTCTTGGAGTGCTCCCCTTTATAGGCATTTTATGGGATTTAGAATGATGCATGAAAGAATGGCCTCCTGCTACACTGTGCATATACTCCTTCCTCCCACTGAAAACTCTAGTTCAGAGGGAAAAATCCTTTCCATTGTATCCTCCTCAACTCCTGTCTCCACAGTGTTAGATCTTACTGTCTTAGTCTGAAAAATTCCAAGCAATTTTCTCATCTCCAATTCTTATTACCTTCTCTGTATCACAGCTTTTCTTCCTATGTGAAGTATAGGAGACCTGAGACATTTAAAGCACAATTCTCTCCCTTTGGGGAGGTGGGTGAGGTTAGATGCTAATATCGATTAATTTATTTCCTAATAACACACCCTTTATTTTAAGACAATGCCCCAGATACTTCCTAGTTATCTTGACTCCATCCTTCTTTTGAAGTTAGTTCTTGTTGGAGGCAAAAATAAGGAAGGGATGATTCCCACAGAAATAGTGACCATCCAGAAACAGTTTGAAAAACTATATTTAAAGCCTAAGTCTTTTCAAGTGGATCTAACTTCTTTCTTATCCATTGTTCTTTTGAGTGTTAGTTGAAAATGGAAAAGTAGCTTCAGACCAAATGTTTATGGGTCTTCTACTAAGGGATCTGGACTGTATTTTCTAAGCAACGGAGAGACTTATGCAGGGAAGTGAAATAGGTGGCTCTTTATTTGCTTAACTAACTCAGGAAGCAGTGTGGATAATGGATTAGAGGAGCCTGGAGGTGGGAGCCTGTTGTTTGGCTCTTGCAACCTTCCTGACTCGGATTCTTTATGCACAGTCACCCATTTCTCTTGATTGTGATCTCCTCAAGGAAAGGGATTGTAAGGATCCATTTTTACTCTATTCGTTTCCACCACCCGAGAGTCTCCAAATACTAACTTTCACATTTTTGACACTTAATAAATATTGATTGAATTAGATTGTCCCGAAAGAAGCTCTTAGGACAAAAACACACAGAGAACAGAGAATTTCTGTTTTCACTGTGGTGCACTACTGGGTTGCATCCCCTCCATCAAAGCAGCATTCTTCATTTTGGCAGTAATACTAAAGACATCTTTGAGTAAACCCTCCTTCCCCTCCCCCTCATATTAACACCATAAAATAGGTCTCTGCTATGTTTTATAATGTATATTCATGACAATAGAATATTTAAATCACATTCACAAGTCGTAAATATTATAAACCACATTTTTGCATGGTACTGCAGAGCTACTCTCTTTTGCAACAATTTGGCATGGAATTGTAAGTAGCGTGCATTAAATTTCATATGCTCTTTAATTTTTTTATCACTTCATTTGCATGCATATATTTGATAATCATTCATTCTGGTAATAAACCCCACAGGATTTTAAATTGGACTGAAGTCCCAGATGCTTTAAAAGAATTTATGTTGCATAATTGTACTGGCTTGCCTGAAAACAAACAATAATGTCTGACTTAAATATTCTGCCCAGGAGAGGAGTCAAACTCTTCCTTAAAATTCTCTGGTTTCTATTGACTAACTTGTATGAGAAAAATTCCCCAAGCTAAAGTGAATATAAAAATGATTGAAGAAAAGAAAGAGAAACAGTAGTGGCTTTCTGAAGATTTCACTGTCCAGAACCACATACATATTTCAAGTGAAGATGTTTGTGAAATAGTCACAGAGCTCACTCCCCAGCCAGAGAGGGGGATCTGTGCAGACACAAACAACTTGTTTATGGGGGGCAAAGGACAATTGTTCTTCCCTCACTGGGAGCAATCTGAGTTGGCCGAGATAGGAGAAATATTTAATACATGGGGAAAAGTCTCAAGACTTGGATTTGTTATCTATTGCAGTAGAGACAATTACACCCAAATGTAGTAGTAGCTTAATGCTTTTCCCCCTCTGTGAATTAGGAATCTGGGAGCAGTTTAGTTGGGTCATTCTGGTTCAAGATCTCTCACGAGCTTGCTCCCAAGCTATTATTTAGGGCTGACGTCTCATTTGAACACTCACCTGGACAATTCTTTTCTTTTCTTTCTTTCTTTTTTTTTTTTAAAGATTTATTTATTTATTTATACAACAACTGGGGTACAGACCAGATGCACAGGAGGGTGAGAGGATTCACCAGAGACAGAGCGGGGAACAGAACAGGCAGACTGACGAAAAACACTGCTGAGGGGAGCAGCGGGTGCGACAGGAGAGGTCTGCAGCACCATGTGGGACCCTTGATGGCCAGTCAGGATCAAACAGGCACTACAGAGGCTGCGGACAGCTTCACAGCGCTGTGCTCAACGGCCTGCACCACCAGGGGAGGCCCGATTCTTTTCTTTTCTAAGCTCACTCATGTGGTTCTTGACAGGCTTTGTTTCCTTGCTGCTGTTGGCTGGAGACAGGTTTCTCACCACATGAAACTGTCAATAGGCTACCTCAGTGTCCTCATGACAGGCCAGCTGGCTGCCCCCGAGTAAGGGACCCTTACTCTGTCACATGCTGCTGTCCAGACCAACCCAGGAACAAAGAGGAAGTGCCACATAAGAGTGTGAGTGTCTGCAGGTGGGGGTATTGACAGCTACCTTAGTGGCTGCTACTGAGTAGTAGGGGCAGTGATGTAGGAGCCGAACTCAAGTTGGCTTTGGAATAGCGTCCTTGATTGATGAAGACCAGAGAAAAAGTTGGGAGAAGACTGAGGCAGTAAGAGTGCTCTCAACTGCCCTACCCATTTGCCTACCTGATGCCACATCTCTACTTCTTCTTCTGTTCTTGGATAACTGCAAAATAATTAATACGAGAGTACTTATTTAGGAGTGAGGACTCATGCGTTTTGTGTTTAAGTGTAGTTTGGCCACTAAAAATTTGGAGGCAGAAGGATGTATTATTAACTGCATTATCAACCTTGCAGTTTTAATAGTTTCAGTCACAGCCAGGTCTTGGCTCTTACTATGTGATGACAGAAAAACTTACAAGGTTCAGTTTTCTTTTGCAGGAAAGGGGGAAAACATTTGTATTTTAGGGTAGTTGAAAAGACTCAATAAAATTATCATTCCCCTTCTCCTCCCTGTGTGACATTATATTGGCACTTCACCTCTTTGGATAGTGGATCAATAGAAAAATGACAGCGATGGTGAATTGTACTCAATGGTATTGCTGTAGTGCTCCCCATGGGACCAAGGAACTGTGGGTATGAGCTGTGCCTTCCTGGATATGCACCCTAAGCAGGGACCTGGCTGTGGCTGACCACATGATTGCATCTAGATTATGGCGATGATGGAGGTGAGTGGATACAAGGTGAGGAGAAAGACTGACAGCTGGGCTTTTCCTTGCATGGAAAGTGTTTTTTGCACAGCATTTAAAGGGAGCATAGGAAGGAGGTATGACTGATGGTTTATATATTATTGCTCTTATAAAAGGGAGAGAAAATGCTTAGCAAAAATATGGGCACAAAAGAATAAGAAGTCACTCTTCTGAGAATGCATGAATTTTCAATTCTGGACAATATACTTTCAGCCAAGGAAAAAATACCCACCAGCTCAAATACAATAAAGGAGATGATGAAGGACGGGGTTAAAAGAGATACTCATGGAATCCAATTAGATTTGGAAATTGGAAATAGAAAAATGAAGCTACTTTGCTGTTATTTGGTTTATCTTTTAGTCCTCTCTGATGTTCTTCTTCACCAGCTACCCTTGCTCACTTGTCTGTCAGGTGCTACCATGTGAATCCTGTAGTCCTAACTTTGCATCAAGTCCCCTCAGGTCTAATACCTACCACAGACTGTTTTTAAGTCCTGTTGGCTCTGATTTGAATAGAATAGGTCTTTTTGGTAATTGGTTAGAAAATGACTTGGCTGGACTTGGCTTAGATGTCTTTACTAGAACTTGATGTATGACAGTTTTCTAGAAATGACTAGGAGAGAGACAGTGAATGAAATGTTTTTGCACATTATTTCTCTTTATAATAGACAGTGAGTGTACAGGAAGTGGTTGATTGGCTACCCCTTTGCATTTTAGAGGATAATATGGCGGGAAAAGGGAGAATTTGTTATAAAGAAGTAGCTAATATATTCTCTTTTCTCCAGGAGAGAGACATTTAGGGATGGGAAAAGAGAAAACTCTTTTCTAGTACCTGATGTGATGTACATTCTGTAAGCAGGTGTTTTTTTTTTTTTTTTTTTTTTTATGGGGCCCTTGCCGGGGGCCGGGGAATGAACCGGCGGTGCAGAGGCTGCGGGCAGCCCCGCAGCCCAGCACTCAACCGCTGTGCCACCAGGGGAGGCCCTCTGTAAGCAGTTTTTAGACTTTTCAGGTTTACAGTACAGTAAAATTATGACTTATGGTTGTGGACTTTATATACATTGTCCAGTAAAGAGCATAAAAGCCCAATATTTACTAATTTTTAAAAGCCATTTCCTGAAAGAAAAGAAATACAAAACACTTACCCTCAGACTATAGGCGAATCTTTTCAATTGAACACATTTAGGTTTATGAGAAACCAACTATATTGTCCTTACATATTTTCTTCACTGTGTACAAACTCTTGAAAATTTTATCATAGTCTGATGCTGCTTGGAGACTTGGTAATCATTGGCTGGCTTATTTTGGGAAACTGTGCATTTAGTTTCACAGGAGACACATAGAAGGTAAGAGCAAGCCATCTACTGACAGACTGAGAAGTATCAATCATTCATTCATTCATTGGTGAACACCATTATGTGGTTCATCCAAGATTACTAATTAATTTTAGTTATTTAATTGCTGTATTGTGTAAAAAAATCAGTATTCTGTCTACACATACCCTTTGCCTTTCAAATTGGATAGATTGTGGGAGATTAAACCCAATTATAAAACATGTAGAAGCAAGGCTTTAAATTGAATTTTTCAAAGAAGGGGTCATGGTCAAATTAAACCTCCAGGAAAAAAAAAAAAAGGTTGAACTATCCAGTGCTATTCAAATTTAAAGAAATTGCATTTGCCAGAGTATAAAATATAAGAAACTGAATGATTAAATTATATCTATAATTTAAAATTTCTTTCACTTTCCTAGTAGACATTACTTTCATAAATACATGTAGTGGAAAACCTTTTTATTTTTAAGGAAGACTGCCTATATAGCAATGTTTTTGTTCAGGATAATTTCCCCTCTCATTCTTCAAGGCATTGTATCGTGTAGGTGGGTGTCTGGGAAATTTCTAATTCTTAAGATTTCTGATCAGCACCAAATTTCATTCAGTGCCATTCCTTTTCAAATAAAAAGTTTGGATAAAACCTTTATCTTGGTTTAACAGGGAGAAAAAGTACAGGGAGAAATGTCCCAGTTCTCTCAGTTTCCATTAACTTTAAGCAGAAGCTTTGCCTGTGGAAAAGAAGATATTCCGATGGCAAAGAGACTGAGGAGATTAAGTGGCTTTCACACCACCATGTAGGATGTCATTCACTGAATATCTAGATAACCTGATTTCCAGATCCATGCTGAGCTATCTGCTCCACTCTGTGCAGTCAGTAACAGTGCTGATTTACTCTGGGACCCTTCCCTACATCGCAGTTAATTTAAAGTGCAAGCAATTTGCACTTTAATGGAATTGCAAAGTCTGTGAACTTCATTCCTGTACGTTCCATTCCCATTGCCTATAGCTGATATTTAACGCTCTCGGAGTAGATATTGTTAATGTGTTTCTGGGTTATTTCCCTCTTCCTCAATACATCAACACTGAAGGATTAACATCAAGTTATGTTTGGCTTTTTACACTATGAGAAATTTAGAAAATACAGGAAAGAGCAAAAATACAAATAAAAAATTCCTGTAATTCAATTTCTCGAAGAAAGCAACTGTTAGCATTGTGGCGTAGGGCTGTCCCTACCCCCCTGCAGAAGAAAAAGAAAAAAATGCTATTTAGCTGTGCCTGTGTGCTATAGGAGTGACATAATTCATCTCAGGTGACTTTTTTTTTTTTAATCTAGACCATCAATATTATAGGAATAATTCTAAATAGAATTAAAATTAGAATAAAATCCAAATAAGTCCCATATTTGAAAAATCAAATTTAAGACTGGATGCCTAAAACTTGTAAGAAGTAAAAATTAGCACGCCATACAAGGGGCAAAAAGGAAGAAACAATAATTCATTCAGATTACAGTATTGTGTCTATTTAGATACAATAATCTACAATGGCTACCTCTATCTATTGTCAGACCCATCCAGGCTATAACATTGTTGCTGCTTTTTTGGCTTTGCATATTGATATACAGTGTTTTTCATTGTGATTAAGAACTGAGAGGGGAAAAAGGGAGAGATTTAGTGAGCTCTGACAAGATAAAGATTTTACAATGTAATGTCTCTTTGGTTTGTTGTGTTTTGTCAAAGATGTGTCTGGCATCTATTGTTTTTATTATTTCCAGCTGTCCTAATTATTTCTCTCATTTGATTTTAATTCAGTTTTCAAAGAGGAGCTAGCTTGCCAGGTGGTTATTATTTTTTCTAGACACTTTCAGCTCTAATTAGAAAAGATGTCCAAAGAAAGTCATTATTTCAGCATTTACTTGTAACATGTTTATGATCCTGTTGAAGAGGGGAATCTTGGAACCTCATGCTGATTTCTGTTGTTGGCACTGCCACCCATGTCCAAGGAGATAAAAAATAGGCATAACCTTTCAGAATGTGTGTGTTTCTTCTTAAAAGAAAAAAAAAAGGTATTGTGTTCTTAACTAGAAAGAAAATGTTGAAGTAAGGCAAATGTTGCATATGAATATACTTAAAAAAGTAATCATAACTAACTTTCATTGCTTGCAAATGCTTTGTTTTCACAAGCTAGGTATTATTTGGGTAACACTTTAGTAACCAAAAAATTAATGAAAAAAGGAGTAAGAGACTGGAATCTATCGGTAAAGGGGAATATGAGGCCAAGTTCAGCTCCATGAGGCTTGACAGGGCTCTTATTTATTTATCTTTGGGAAGTGAAACAAATAAATGGTTGTTCTTCATTATTAAGTCATAGGACAGTAAAAACATTCTATACTTTTCCTTCGGAAAACTTGGTTCCGTTAACTTTCTCTCCAAACTTGCTTCATTGTCTGAAGGGAAGTGGTGACCTCAGTCCAGTCCATCTGGGACAATGTTCCTCACTCTTTGCCATGTGCCCTTTATGCTCCATCACTGACTAACTTAGCCACTTCCTGTCTTTATCTAAGTCTCCTCTACCTTTCAAGAAATTTCCAGAACTTGCTGCTTAATGGTGGGTACATACACTGAGGAGACCTGAGCATTGTATGAGTATGTCTGTGTACTCAGACATTTCACAATCTAGTCAACAGCCTGTGTTTCCTCAGAGAGGACTGGCTTCAGTGTACATCGGCACCACTTCTGTGAACCTCATTGGATGCATGTGAAGTCTATGTGGGGCCCATGAAAGAGGTGGTCACATTACTCAGTACCCCTGCCTGCCTTTCTTGATGCACACATGTTAAAATTGCTTAACAAGGGGGAATCATGTGAAGGTGGTGTCTCTGAACCTGTTTCCTGCCCTGTAAAATGGGAGCCCCTTTGGATCAGTGGGGTGGATGTGAAAACTCAGTTGTGTATGTGAAAGTGTCAGTTACAAAATGTGTGTTAATAAGTATGAGTTTCCTTTCCTTCCTCCCCCAGTATTCCAGCACCAAATTGCTTCCTAAGGGTAGGCCAGTGGAAAATATGTGTAGAATCCTTCTATTTTACAGGGTTGTTACGTAACACCCTTCCACACAGGTCACAGCTGGACTCATTGCTGGAAGTAGAGGTTGTGATTAAAAAAATAACTTGCAAAAGGAGAATTTTCTAGGGACATGAGCTAAGATGACCATTTTATCCTTTTAAAAAGTCACCTTAAGGTTAGAAATATGCCATAACCCATGGTGAGTACGAATGGCTCCATCCCCTTAAGAACCTCTAGCCCCAAAACGGGGAATCCTGCCCACCCTCTGTTAGTGCCCACAGAATGATTGGGGGGGATATCGGAGATGAGTGGTTTCTTATTATCCTTTCATAGAACTTGGGCTGTCTTGATATCCAGCAATCCAACACCTTGGAAACCCTGTCTCCCTGCTACTCTGCTCCTGGCATTTATAAGTGAGGGCATCTCTGGCTTTTTGGTACTGCCACCCAGGAACGATTCTCAGAAATTTCTGTAAAACAGCTTAAATAGAAATGGTTGTCGAATCCTGAATTTACATAAAAAGATAATTCTGTGTCTCACTGGAATTACTAAAATAATTATTTAAAAGTATGCGTACATCTATTTTAGGCATCTGTATTAGTAATAGCACAATGGCCTTTGTGAATAAAAGTAAATGTCATTATTTAATTAATTATAATCTGGAGGGGCTTTGCCACCTTTGGCAGCTGGCCTCTCGGGCCTGCTGAACTTCTGTTCATTTTCAGGTCTCATCTTTAATGTTCCTTCCTCAGGAACATTAAAAAGTTCAGGAAGGGGGTCCTTCCTGACCCCCTCAACTGGGTTACTTCCTTTTGCAGCACTTTTCTTAATTAATAGTAAAGACTTTGTTTGTGTCAAAGAGGGAGGAAAGAGACTCTAGAATCAGATGGCTCACGTCTGAATTCTTGACTCTGTCTTGTACTTGCGTTGTAACTTTGGGTAATTCATTTAACTTTTCTGTTTGTCTTATTCCATTTGAGCTGCTATAACAAAATGCCATAGGCTTGGTAGTATAAAGAACAAACATTTATTTCTCATACTTCCGGAGGCTGGAAATCCAAGGTCAGGATGCCAGTGCCAATCTTAAACAAAAAGCAATCAGTTACTTCCCCAACAAATTGGGTTTATTTGGAAACAACAAATAAAATTAATTCATAAGATAAAATTCAAAGAGGTAGTTGGGAATGTACAGTCTCATAGCCAGATACAAGTAACTTCCCTACACCCAACGCTAGCACCCCCTTAGGTAGTCTTTGGGGTGGTTCTGCTGGGTAAAGAGGACCTTGTTCGTTCTTTTTCCTTTGGGACAGAAAGGGACATTACTTCCTTTCAGTTGCAAGGCTTTTTGGCTTTTGTAGTTTGCTGATTGGGCACACATGGGCACTCTCTTCTAGCCTCCTGGCCTCATTTAAATAGTGTTTCTATATATTAATTTTCATACCAACATGGCCAATTCTGCTGAGAGCCATTAGAGTTTTCCTAATGAGGACTGTCCACTTCTTTCTGCATCCAAAGCAGCATGGGAGCTCTCTGCTGTCTCTTCAATAAGGGCACTAAGGGCACTACTCCCACTCACAAGGGCTCCATCCTCCCAACTGTATCACCTGCCAATAGCATTACAATAGGGTTAGGATTCCGACAAATGGATTTTGGGGAGGACACAAGCACTAAGTATATAGCAGTGATAGGAGATATTTTATTAGGTAACAGTGATCCCCAATTACAAGTCATATAAGACCAAGGTCCCAGCATGGCTGAAATCAAAGACAAACAGATGAATGTGACAGTATGAATTTACGATGACCAGAATTTTTCACTGGATAATCCATTTCTTTTTACTACTCATACTAATGATCAACACTTCATCTTTGGCCATGTTCCTTTTCTCGTATTTCTTTGTTTTGTTTTCAATTATACTTCCCACACCTTTGGAAATGGATTTGCTATTAGTTGCTACTTTTAGTTACTTTTCCAGGTCTTTTCAATTTGTTTTTAATAGAATTTTGTTGCTTTTTTTTTCCAGTTCTTGACTCATATTACTCTTCCCAGTCAGAGCTCTTGAGCCCAATATACCATCTGCCTCTTTCTCTTATATTAGCCATCTCAAATCTTTTATAGACTCTCAGCTTCAACATGCTAGAGTTGAATGGGACTTCAGGGAACCATGGCCAGTTTCATCATTTCACAGATGAGAAAATTGAGCTTCAAAAAGGGAAATAACTTGCCCAGCATGGTGGAGCTAGTTAGTGGAGGGACCGAGACCAGATCTCTGGGCTCTTAATCCAGCCCTGCTGCCAAAAGGCCACACCCTTTCACTTGCCATTGACATCACTCAGCTGTTTCATTTTTTCCAACACATAAACCTACTCTTGCTAATATTAACGTTTTCTTAAAAAGTGTAAAGCTAGCCAGGTTTTCCTGCTTTTCTTCTCTTCCTTTCCCCTTACTCAGGAATGTATTTTGGTTGCTCTTTGGGTCTCACTTTGATCTTTAGGCCCAAATTGTTGGGTGAAATCAGACTATTATTTAGCTAGAAAATAACCAAAGCAAATTGTGCAATATTCTGCTCATATTTTGTTAGCAACGATGCTTCAGACTCCCAGACTAGACAGCAACACTGAAATACCACATTTGACCTTTCTGAAATGAATTTTAGATTGTCTTTTCCTGGGCCATTCTCTCAAGGATTGCTTTGATAGCTATCGGGAATAAAAAATGGTGCAATGTTACTAATTTTAAATAGAATATGGATTGAAAATCTGAAGTGTCATCATATATATATATATATTTTTTTTAGCAGACCTGTTCAAAAATGGAGTAAATTTGCGAATAGAATTAGCTAATTGAAATGGGGAATGAACACTTATGAACTTCGTATCAGGGCGTGGTACAAAAGGCCAGGCTGCCTTTTAGAGAAGTTTTATGTTCACTCTTGAGCAGCGCTAATCCTCCTCCAGGGCCACATGGTAACTAACTCAGAAGGGATAGACTTTCCTCCATTTACTCACAAATGTGCCAAGAAGACATGACATTTATTTTTATTTATTTATTATTTTTTTAAAGATTTATTTATTTATTTGTACAAGCACTGGGTACAGTCAGAAGCGTGGGAGGGTGAGAGAATTCACCAGAGCCAGAGTGGGAAATAGAACAGACAGAGTAAGGAAATACGCTGCTGAGGGGAGCAGCGGGCGCAGCAGGAGAGGTCTGTCGCGCCATGTGGGACCCTCTCCGGAAGCCAGGGATCGAACCAGCACTGCAGAGGCTGCGGGCAGCTTCACAGCCCAGCGCTCAACTGCTGTGCCACCAGGGGAGGCCCAAAGACATGACATTTATTAATCAATCAAAAAAGTCAGTAATAAAAGCTCATTAAAAAAATTAGTGAAGGGCCTCCCCGGTGGCGCAGCAGTTGAGCACTGGGTTGCAAATCTGCCTGCAGCCTCTGCAGCGACAGTTCCATCCCCGGCCACCAGGTCAGGGTCCCACGTGGCGCGCAGACCTCTCCTGCCGCCCGCTGCTCCCCTCAGCAGTGTATTTCATCAGTCTGTCTGTTCTGCTCCCCACTCTGACTCTGGTGAATTCTCTCACCCTCCTGTGCTTCTGACTGTACCCAGTGCTTGTATAAATTAAAAAAAAAAAAAAATCTTAAAAAAAATTAGTGAAACACCAAAGATGTGACGAAAAAGAGAACTTTATGTTCAAAGCTATGGTACAAGTCATAGTCTGCTAAAGCTATGTCATAGTCACTTTTAAAAATCACCTAAATGTCATAGCAGAAGTACCATGTCACAGCAGAAATGAATCTTTCCCCATGCAAAATATGGTATTATCTTTTTTTTTAATAATAAATTTTATTTTTATATTCCCCATACAATTGCAACCCCCCCATTCTGACCCCAATCCCTCCCCTCCCAATATGGCATTATCTTTAAAGGCCCCTGCGATTAGAGGCAGTTGCCAATGTTGTGGGTGTGTTCCTAAAGGCTAATTAAAAACTTTTGGTCCTTGGATTACAACACTACAGTTTTGCTACAGCAAAATGAGATGAGGAAACTTGAGTCTGCTGTATCATGCCAGATACCAAGAGGCAAAATTCCAAGCCCTCTTATAACCCAAATTGACACATACAATATTTATTATAGAACAATGGGAGTTTGTTATTTCATCAATAGCCTGCATGATTAGATGACTTTTTGTTTACCCAGCCGAACCACTGCTTTACAATAATGGAAATCTATATCACGCGAGGGATAGCCCAGTGGACCCCTCTCTTTGCATTCTTCCAGTTAGTAGTACAAAAGATACCAGGATTCTGTGATGAACAGGATGGTAAGAGTATCCCTTTTAATGACTTCCTATAGTGGGTGAGCTAGTTACCGCAGACTAAAATATCAGCATTTATAAGGGTATTCTTTGGCCAATCCTGTTTTTTGGGCTGTACTTTTCCCACCGCCTCTCAGTTCAAGGTGGGGATCGCAGAAATCTGGATTAACATTTGTGCTGTAGTATGCATATCCTCCAGGTTAAAGAAACATTTCCTAATTACTTCACTCCTGTCTCACTTCAATTCAGGAATTAAATTTGTTATTTTATAAAGCATGCCTGGGGTCTTGTGTTCTGTTTTGAGATATATTACCTTCTGGCATTGTAAACTATAGTAAAAATATTCATTGTACTTCTAAAAACTGGTCAGCAATTTATATACACATAGCCCATGTTTTAGTGTGCTTGAAATAACAATATACACTTCGTAGTAGGTAGGAATTTGTCAGTTTTGACTATCTTGTATTTGGAAGGCATTTAAATATACCCTGTCTTATCAAGATGACTAAAGCAGCATCTAACTTTTTGGGATTCCTTGTGATCGATTGTAACAAACTTTATTTTTAAACTTAGTACAAATAAAGTTTGTGTCTTTTAAATTATAAAAATAAAAAAGGCTACCTTTGTCAGGGTTCTTGTTTCTTATGTGGTCAGAATTTAGAGCTATGGGAAAAATTAAGGCAGTTAAAAGTATGGCTCCATTGCTTCCTTCATAGTAATTTCAACATTTTCTCTTATTACCTGAATAATTTGTGCTTAATAAGCTGTAAATGTGCCTCCTGTAAGTATAATAGAAGTGATATATAAAAATTCAATGATGCTCTGGTAGCTTCAGTATCTCTCTATAAGCAGGGATGATAAAAAAATATTTAGCATCTAGTAAGGTACAGGTTTTGACCAATCAGATTGGGCCCTGGCTGGGATGCTTTACTCACAGGCTGAATATAAGCCCTGGTGGAAGTATCTTCTGTTGCCATGTCTTGGAATTTGTGGGGGACTATCCATAATCAATGGTTAGGAATCCTCGTCTCTGGGTCTACCAAGTATTGAAGATGCTCAGATGAGTCAGAATCTGGGGATTTCTCAGATTATTCAAATATTCAAACATTCCTGTATATTTTTATGTCATAGTTTATAAAAACAGGGACTATGTGGAACATTGCCAAGAGCTCTATATTGAATGATCCAAAGAATCTGTGTTCATGTGCCAACTTTGCTACATATCAGTTGCATGGTGGTAGATGATATATGTGATCTTTCACTTCACTATAGAATAAAGGTATTGGGTCTTCAGAAAATTCCTTTCTGTTCGTGGTCCATTTTGACTTAACACTCTTGCCTGCTCATAGATCACCAATAAAACCTTCCAGCTTTCTGAACTGTGAAAGAAGTACATAGAGTCCTCTCTGTGGAAATTTGCTATTGTTATACAATGTCACTCCAGAGATGTGACATTCTCCTACCTTCACGGGCACTATATATTTGGTGGCTGAGTACTATTAAGTAAAACATTTTATCAGGCCATGTATTTAGTGTACTTTTCCATTTCATAGTCTTCAATATCATGTCATATGAAATTGGCACAGTATTTTAAATGGAAAACACTGCTTGTCTGGCTTCAGACTGGATCTCTAAAGGAAAAATGCCACATGGGCAGAAAGTTTTACCGCCTGCATGCTGGAGTGAGTTATCTCCTTCATGTGCTGCCAGACTTATTCTGAAGATTGCAAAAGAGGAAAAAGTAGACTACTTTTGCCACTTCTTGTGTGTCTTTTAAAAACATTGAGCACTAAAGAATTGGCCCGGATTTATCCATTACTCTAGGGAGTGGTGAGCAAAGCCTTCTATTAATGTCTTTTGTCGAAATGCCTTGCCTCTTTTTGCCACTGCTTTTTACTGAGGATTAAAAATGCCCCTTTCCAGAAAAAGTAAATACAAATAAAAATGCCCCTTTCCTAAAAATTGTGGCAAGAAAGAAGCATTTTTCCTGCCTTCCTCACAAGTGGGTAGGTAGACAGGGCTTGCTTGCCAAGTCCAAATCTTTGTGTGGGGTAAATTAATCCTTGCACTGATCATAAAATAAGCATCTGACATTTCCTGCAAATGCTCTGTTTCTTCATACAGAATTAACCTGCCAAAAATATTGTGTTTACAATCTAAATATTTGGATCATAAGCCAAAAGGGTGGGGGAGTCTGTCTTCCTCCATATTTTGCAGTGATGTGTCCAATAAATGTTAATTATGATAATAATAAATAATCAAAAAGGAACATATTGAGGGGGAAAGTGTGAGGAGTCAGGAATGGTAAATTACTTTAGTTATGAGAATTATTTAAAGGAAAAAGTAAAAAAAAAAAAAATGCCATCCCAATGCAGACATTATCTTGGTTCTTGAACCCAGAGGATGTGTTTCTTTGAGAGACAGATGGGAACATTACCAACTCCAACTTGAGGACTTGGGCAGGAATGGCACTCAGAAGCTCTCAAGCTCTCAAAGGTCGGATGGGCATGCCTTTGGGTCTAGGAGCACGTTCTCACAGAATCAGAAGACTTGGATTCAGATCCAGATTTCAGCAGTTCAAAGTGTTATCTCTAAGCTGTTTCCTTCATCTGTAAAACAGGGTTAATAAAGGCTGCTGTCAGGGCTCTGATGAGTGTTAAATAAGATTGTTCACAGAAAGCACTTGGCATGATACCAGAACACAGTAAATACTCAAGAAATGTGATTGTGATGGTGATGACTGGAATCTCCCTCTTTGAATTGACAGCTGCTCCAGGCCTGCCTGATGCTCAGATGCTCAGGACACAGTGCCCTCGGCACACCTTCTGTCCTGCCTTCGCCCCTGCGGAGGGACGTCTGCCTTGTTCCCGAACCATATGTCTCTTTTTCTGAGACAGCCTCAATTTCAAATATCCTGACCCATTGTCTCCACAAATCAATAAAATCATTGAGAAATCCCAGTATTTGATAAATAGTAACTGAATGACTCAGGACAGTAATACAATAAAAACATATGTGTCACCAAAATTGAGCCACCAGCTGGAGGAATTCAGAGATTTATGAGGGCACGTGTACATGCTAGCTCGCATTCAATGCTATTGTGAGCATGCATGTGTTGTTATTTTTGCTGTAAAGCTGGAGAATTTTATGCATATAACTTCTTGCCAAACTGGGGGCAATACACAGGTCATGGACTGCAGTGGGAGTGGGAGACAGAATCTTCTTAAGTGCCAGTGAATGCTGTTAGGTAATTTTAGAAGAGCTGGAAATTATTTCAGAGGGAATGTTTTACTTTGAAATGTCTATTTTAACATCGAAATAAATGTGAAAATTTGACCGGACAAGACATTTTATAAGTATTCATAAAATCAGAACAAATTTAATCTGGTTAAGTGTGTCTAGAGTTTTGATTTGTAAATGATGGCTATCGTATCAGTAATTAAAATTCCCGAAGTAGAGGATTTCGCCAATACTACAGACATACAAAGGAAGGTGCGATGTATTTATTCTTGAAATGATGGCCACAAAGCATATATGACTCATTTGCAATAGAATGATAGTGCTGTTGCATTCCTCATTCTGTGAGTAATTGCAACAAGCCTTGGAAAGCTACTTGAAAAGCTATACTTTGTTTATAGTGTTTATTTCTTTGATTTAAAAATTGTTCCAATTGTAAAACTCTCTCAGGGCACATGTTCAAATTACTAATACATCATTTAAATGGAAAATAACCTAGAATAGCAAGTAAATAATACAATGAGCAAGCAGTCACCTTAATATCAACCCGATGCACAAAACCAACTAGAATAAAAAGAGGATGTTGAACATGGGGATCTCTTTCTTGGCTTTGAATTTATACTTACTGGTAAAGGTAAGTTGTCCTTGGAACTTTGTGCTTCTCTGGGGATTGAGATAGAAAGTTCATTAATGCTGATGGGGCTAATGGTCTAGAGGACTTGCCTCTGGAACCTCCAGGATAGTCCAGCTGGCTGAGTGTGTTCTCTGTATGACAATGGATTCTGGTAACTTAAATTAAGTTGGCCACATTTTCATTATCTGAAGTACTAATGTCTTTTTTTAAAAAAATATTTTATTTTATATAATTCTTACATCATTTTTCATTTTTTCACAATGTATGCATTTTCATTTTGGTTATATTCCCCATACAATTGCACCCCCCCTTATTTTGACCCTAATCTTCCTCTCCCTGCCCCCCCCCCCGCCACTGCAGTG
Organism: Talpa occidentalis; assembly: GCF_014898055.3. NCBI lineage: Eukaryota > Metazoa > Chordata > Mammalia > Eulipotyphla > Talpidae > Talpa > Talpa occidentalis. The sequence goes on from NW_023604295.1 coordinate 25,279,435, forward strand.
CATCTCTGGCCCATAGTTGCTTGTTGATTTTGATTTTTACTTTGTATTAATTAATCTTTTTCCTGGTCCCTTATTTAGGCTTTCTAAATTCCTGCTATGAGTGAGACCATCCAGTATTTTTCTTTTTCTTTCTGACTTATTTTGCTGAGCATGATCCCTTCTAGCTCCATCTATGTTGCTGCAAACTTCATGTGTTTTTCCTTTTTGATTGCCGAGTAATATTCCATTATGTGTATGTATCACATCTTCTTGATCCAGTCATCTATTTTTGGGCATTTGGTTTGTTTTCATAGCTTAGCTATTATAAATAGTGCTGCTATAAACATAGAGGTGCAGGTGTTCTTTGGAATTAATGTTTCTGTGTCCTTTGTGTAAATACCTAGGAGTGGAATTGCTGGATCATATGGAAGCTCTATGTTTAGTAGGTCAAGAAATCTCCACACAGCTCTCCATAGTGGTTGGACCAGTTTGCACTCCCACCAGCATTGCAGGAGAGTTCCTTTTTCTCCACATCCTCGCCAACATTTGTTGTTGCTAGTTTTTTTAATATGTGCCATTCTCACTGGGGTAAAATGGTACCTCATTGTAGTTTTGATTTGCATTTCCTGAAGTACTAATAAAATATGGTAGCCAAGGAGACCAAAAGAGGGAGAGAGGGCCTGAGTTGTAACAGCAGCATTGGCTGTTTGGTCCCGCCTATTGTGCCTGCTTGGAGAACAAAAGATTCTTCCCTGCTTATCCCCTTGCTCTGTTTTTATGTTAACAAAGCATTTTCTGATTATAAAAAAAATTTCCTAGTTAAGCTTCTGCACTGACCATCATTGGACTGTGATCTGCACCGACCGTCATTGGACTGTGATCACCTTGGCAGTTAGAGTTCTCAACATAAATTAATTTACTGTCTGGGTCAAGGGGAGAATGAAGTCACTTATTCTGTGCCAAAGAGAAGCAGGGTGAAAAACAGTCTTCAGAAGTCTTTGGAATACCGGACTTGCTCTGTCACTGACCCACAACATAATGCCACTGGCCTCTGGAAGCTTGACCGATGCCTAGATCCATCTTAGAGCTTCTGGCTTCTTGGTATGTGCTTAAGTGAGGGTAGCTCCTGCGCATGTCCTAGCTGGGACGGAACCTCCCGTTCTCCTCAGGAGTTTCCTCTCCCCGCTGCAGCTCTTCACAGTCAGGTTCACTTCCCACAGATGAAATACTGTGTGCAAAAGTGGGTCAGAGTCCAAAGCATGTTGCAAGCTCAGATCTGAGTGCTCACTTTATATCATAATCTAATTCCCAGCATACCTTTCATCTTTTGGGGGCATCAGTGTAGATCCTAATTATATTCTTTTAATGCATTTGTTTGCTGATTTCTTAATTCCTTTTCATATGGGGAAAATACAGAGCAACTAAACCAAAGGCTCAATAACTCCTGCCACTTCATATTTCAGTTGTACAGATTTTGGGGAGTTACTGGACATGGCTTGCTAGTTAAAAGGGAACTGCAAGGTCTTCAATTCCGAACTGGGACGAAAAGAAGAAAGTTTTATATTGTAATCCAGCTTATACACATGATACACACAAATAATACATATACATGTAACTGAAAAATTTAATGAAATATTTTGTGGAGTATACTGATATTTTCTATTCTCTTTCAGGATAGCAGTTACTGCACATTAATCTACTAAATTAATTTTGCAGTCAAGTAATGGAGATTGTGTCTGCGTGTGCGTGACTTGCTGAGTTCAGCCCTTATTCTCTATTGGGCTCCCATGTCCTAAACCTCCTTCTTCTTCCAACAGAAGAGGCAGAGACCTGATAGGAGTTATTTAACTTACATGTCACTAAGCTGGAGTGTTATGATGATTAGCTTTGCAGGGACAAAAGTAAGTTAGGAAGGCTTGCAAGGCAATGGACGTGGAATAAATGCCTGAGGCTAGAAAAAAGCATGGTTGGCAGTCATGCAGCCTCAGGCAGAGCTGGGAAGACTGTCTCATGCCTCTGTAGAGGTCTTCGATGCTGTCAGTTTTCTTTACATCTTTGAGCTTCAATTCCCCTGCCCTGGGCACAGCAGGACCCTCTGAGGGAAAGTGCTTCTGCCTGAATGTTATGGTTGAAACCATGTTGCACACTCGCCCCCAGGGTCACATTCTTTTTGATTTAATAACAGTAATAATAGAAATAGCAATGATAATAAGAATAATAACAGTAACTGCCATAATTTCTTGGGTGATCATTATGTGCCTGCAGGTTGTATACATTATCTTATTTAATTTTTGCATGAATCCTGTACAGTAGACAATGTTTCCTCTATTTTACAAAGAAGAAATGGAAACTTATAAAAATTAAATGATTGCCAGTGTCATATCACTAGTAACTGTCAGAGCTAGGATTTGAGCTACAATCTGTATGATCCAATGTGTCTATCCAGCCACAATACTTTTATGTCTCATAATTGGCCAGATGACCATTGGATCTGAGGGACTGTCATCCCCAGAAGTTGTGTCTCCCCATTATTTCAGAATTTCCTATATTTTCTAGAGTGCTGCTTCTGAAACTGTTTTCTATATCCTATTATTCCAGAGACATGCAGGGAAACCAAGGTAAAGGCTGTAACTTTTTTTTCAAAGACTATTTCTTTAAGGTAGTAGGGAAAGTATAAAATTCTTTAAATCAAAAGCAATGATAGCTGTATTTACACATTACCAGCAAAGACTAACTATAAGTTAATGTTTGTAGGGGGCAAAACTTCATGCATCACACACACACAGAGCACACAATATACATATTTTCAGAAGATATTATTTAAGAGAAATATTAGTAAATCAAAGTGTAAATAAAACCTAGTCTTCTTATTGGAAAAAGGAAAATGGAAAATATAAATACAATTTTGAAAGGCATGTTCTTATTTACATGTTCTTATTATAACCACTGTGATTTAGCCCATGAGCTTTACCTAAATGAGGACAAAACCTCAAGAATATAAATGTAAGTCCAGCTCTTTAATTTGCTAAATATACATTATGATGGTAGAAAGAGGCTGGTCATCTGTATGGGTACTCTTTTTTTGTGTTAGCTTATTAATATAAAAGAAGAGGCCATAGAAATGGTATAACATTCCTCCTGAATACACAGGTATTTTAAGCCTGAAATTAGTAAGTATGAATAAAATTGAAATCTCTTGCATATTAATTATAGAAAATAATATATGAACCTAATTATATCTTCTCAGTATCATTATTATTTCTATTCCATACTATTCATCAACAGAGAAATCAAATACTTGAAAAGTAAGTAAATTTAAAAAAGAAAGATAGTAGTGGAATTATAGACCAATAGAGATGGAATGAAGTATCTTAAAGGTAATGCAATTTTTGGTTTTGTTGTTGTTTTATGAATAGGGAAATTGAGGCTGAGGGACAGCTTGGGCAAATTTACAGCTCCCTCACTAAAGCAGTGGCAAGCTTGGCTGGAACACCAGAATCTCCTTGTACCCAGGCTGGTGCATGCCTCAGGGAGTCATTATTCACCCGAATGATTAGTTTGGCAGACTCTGCAAGGCAAAGCAAAAAGAGACCTTCTTAACGGCAATCAAGAGACCAAATGCAAAATCACGGGTCCTTCCTGATGGAATCACACACAAGAATATTTCCTTCAGGATTATGCACAGCGAAATAAGTCAGAAAGAAAAAGAAAAATACTGGATGGTTTCACTCATAGCAGGAATTTAGAAAACTTAAATAAGGGACCAGGAAAAAGATTAATTAATACAAAGTAAAAATCAAAATCAACAAGCAACTATGGGCCAGAGATGTACTGCGGTGGGGGTGGGGGGGGTCGTGGTGAGGGGAAGGATTAGGGTCAAAATAAGGAGGGGTGCAATTGTATGGGGAATATAACCAAAATGAAAATGCATACATTGTGCAAAAATGAAAAATGATGTAAGAATTATATAAAATAAAATATTGAAAAAAAGAATATTTCCTTCAGTATTTCAGTTACATGTCCTGTGGCACTATATAAATATATTTAGGGAATCAAAAGGAGTTTCCTGTGTAACATGCCACAATTCATGTTACTCCTATGAATTAATGGTGAAAAGATAGCTCACCCTGAGATGGTTTGGCAATAAGTATACCATAAAGCACCCAGACTCTTTGTAGTTAGGCACACCAGCTTGGAATAAAAATAAGGTTGTCTCCAAGTTGATGACCTTTACGTGAATAAACAGAATCCCTGACAGTGAGCCTCAGCACATGGTTTTCTAGACATGTGAGCCACTTGTTTTTGAAATAGAGTGGCATGCTGAAAGCCTCAGGGAAAAATAGCACTTAAAACATAAAAACACAGCCATTCCTATTGAGCAATCCATCCCTATTCGCTTAGAAGAGCCGGAACCATATGTGTTAATGGCCTCCAATGTGTGCATGGGATTATAATGGATGAGATACTGAAAAGTACCTCTGAAAGAAATTAAAAATATCAAGCCAATCCTTGTCCTCCCAAGGAACCCAGGTCTTAATCCCCACTGACTTTTTGCTCTTTCCCATCACACTTCCAAATAATAGTTACCCTTTATTGAATATTTCCCACTGTGTACCAGGCATTGTGCCAAGTGCAGTACCTTAACTGACTTTTATAATGACCCTGTGAGAAAGTCCTTATTGCCCCCAGTTTACAGATGAAGCTTGGAGAGGTTAAATAATTGACGACAATGTAGAGCTGACATAAACCCACGTTCGTTGAAAAACAAAATAACCTCTTAACTACTAAGCAAAATGAAAAGAGTAATATTGTTTTAAAAGGAATAGATTTTTAAAACCAAGTTGGCAAGTATGTTCCCTGACATTCTATCACCAGCCTTTTCGGTAGCGAAGGAAATGAAAGGCTCTGGGAACCTGGCATTAATTCTACACATCTTTCTGTGTTGAAAAATATTGAAACTCAGGCAGCAATCTTTATTTAGCTATTTGGATGAATGCACTGTTATTTTATAATAAAATGTTTATGTGCCCTTTTATATCAGAAATGTGCTTAATTTGGTGGTTTTCTGAATATTGGATGACATAGAGGCTCTTTAGCTGGTTAAGACGGATTATCTTCAGTTTATAGTGCAAGCTTAATTAATTTGCATATTCCATATGGAATTTGGAGAAGAAAATTCTTAAAAGTTAATGGGCTGTTTTTATATTTAGTCAATATATCTTTAGTACAACTCTGGGCAACAATGTTTCATGTTATATAGCTTCGTGCAATAATAATAGTATAGTAAAGAGAAGTTGTTGATGGTTATAACCTATGTTTAGATTCTGGCTTAAAGCTTTTTCTTTCTGTTTCTTTATAATGAGCCCAATTTTCCTGGATAGAAGGACTTTGGAGGCACAGAAAGGTGGAGGTGCTAGGTAAAAATACTGGCACAGTAGGTGATTACCATCTGACTGGGAAGTTTGGCGTAGTGTTAGTCCTGATTTCAGAGTCCTGCTTTGCCATTTTAAAATACTATTTAACATTAAAACAATGTAAGGATGGAGAGAAAAATTTCCCCTACTTCTTTGGGTTCTTCTGAGATGAATTGAGCAATCAAATGAACTTCAAATAAATGAGTAGGAGAAAAAAACATGAAATTAATTACATACGTGTAGAGCATGTGCATGGATGCATGCTCTAAAGTCAATGGGACAAGTTGAGGGTATAGATCCTGAGCTAAAGAGTGGGAAGGGGGCCTGGCATTTTAAGGAGAAAGGAGGGAAACTCACCTGATGAGGAGGGATGACTCATAAGGCAAAGACCAGGTGCTCTGTAGTTAGATTTGCCCTGCTATGTAGATAGGTTTTGTTGAGAGAAAGGTTAATTCTGGTAAAAATCCTAATTCTGGGTAATACTCTGTTATTCCTCTAGGTAGCTAAGGGAGTGGCAGAAGTTTCCTTTAGCCTGCAGAACCTTTATTGACCTTAGCCCAAAATCTGTTCTGGGCATATTCTTCAAAACTTGAAGTGTCTCATCCCGTTTCCATGTTTGTGAAATGGAAATAACAATACCTGCTTTATAGGGTTGTTGTAAAGACTGAATGTCCTCAATGTGGCCCAAAGCAAGAGCTCAGTAAATAGTAGTAGCTACGAGTGGGAGTTGCTTAAGTAAAAGATATGGAAATTGGCTTTTCAAAATGAGGTCCTGCCCTGGCCTGCTCCAGCTCTTTTAACGTGAGCCTGGCAAAGAGCCAGTGATTGTTTTTAGGCTGTCACCCCTAATGGCCCCTTCACTGAGCTCACTGGGCTTCATTTACCAGGATCAAAAGGAAATATGGGGCCTCCCTGGTGGTTCCACAGGTTGAGCGCAGTGCTGTGAAGCTGTCTGCAGCCTCCGCAGCATGGGTTCTATCCCGGCCTGCTGGGGAGCTACCCACATGGTGTGGCAGACCTTTCCTGTCTCATCCGCTGCTCCCCTCAGCAGTGTATTTCAGTCGATCTGCCTGTTCTGCTCCCGGTTCTGTCTCTGGTGAGTCCACTCACCCCACCCCCGCACCTCTGGCCTGTACCCCGGTTCTTGTATGAATAAATAAATAAATATTTTTTTTTTAAAGAAGGAAATATGATGTATATTGTGAACTTGGATTCAGGTCCAGGTCTTTTCATTTTCCACAGTCACTCTGTTGTATGGGGTACACAGTGGTTGCGTGGTAAATAAGGTTTTATTTAACTATAATATGCAGGGCAGGGCTTCACTCCCATGTCTATGAGTTAGAGATGACAATTGATATGTGAGTGCATGGTAGAGAATATTGGGCATATTTCTCAAGAGCAATCATGAGAAATAAGATTTTATTACATCATTTAACCTCTTCAGGAGAACCAAGTATTTGCTAACATTTTTGAAGCAATGATTTTCATATTAAAATTGGTTAGTGGCACAACAATTTTTATTTACTTCTCTCTATTTCACAACACCCAGCTAAGGTAATTTGAATTAGTAGATGTAGGATATTAGAAACTTCTAAAGCGATCTTTCCTTAAAATCCTGAACAAATTTTATGTTCAGACAGCTTGAAATTTCCCTGTCAAAAAGAACAGTCTTAAAAAAATTTTTTTTTTAAACATGCTGATGGGTAAAAACAAAGCTACAGACATCTACAGATTAGAGCCAATAGATAGTGTGGAGTTTTTGTAAAGATAACTTTAGGTGACAAACTTTATAAGAAGTGTGTGTGTGTGTTTCTCTCTGATTAACAGTACTGATAAACTGGAAATCAGATGCTTATTCATACTTTTAATGAAACCTTCTTGGTATGTTATGATTGTTTTCTTGAGAATTGATTTCCATTCTATGAAATAGTGAGCCCTTCCTGTTTTAGATCTAAATGTAACTATTTGAAAAGATCTGTTGGAACAGTTTGGGTCCTTCTAGTGACAGAGTAAAGGGAAGAGTAAATACACACACAGATATTGAAGTAAGTGGGGATAGGAAGGAACAGAGAGTAAATAGAGAACACTCTGTTTTCCAATTTTTGAAGTATAAGAAATTGGCTTTCTTGATTTGAATGTGGTTTAATTGAGCTCAACAAGTTCACTTACTCTCTTTAACAGGGGATCATTACTTTTGGTGGTGCTGATCTCATTGCCACACACATGGCTTAGGGCTTATGAAAGAAATTATAGATATTTCCAGGAAAGGTGACCTCATCATAGAAGCAAGGAGGCTAGGAAGTTAAGTTCATGACATCGATTCCCGTAGATATCTTCAGTATTTTGTTAACAGGGCCAGACTTGCAGCAGAAGGAAGCAATGAACAAAGGCAAGTAAGTTGGGAGACATTGGGCCAGTCTAGTTCACTGCAACTTTGAACAAATCAATTCTTTAGGTCTCCTTTCCTTTTGACACAATGTGGCAGTTGGATTTGGCCAACATCTAAGTCTTTCCTCTGTGCTACAGTTCTGGATGACTAGGTCAACAGCCAACCCCTATCTCAATATTAGATCAAAGTACAGGGCACCCTGGGGCAGGCACTTTGGCTTTTAACTTGTGTTCGAGAAGAGAGGATATGGATGGGGAAATTGCGTAACAATGGGAAAAATTGAAGATCAGATTTCACCCCCTTGAGTAAATTAAAGGATATTTTCTTTTATCTAGCATAATTGTACCGGCTAAAGAAGATCTTTGTTATTAATAAAGCCAACATCTACCGCCTGCTTGCTGTGAACTTGGTAAGATCCTATGGATTTTACATGCTCTGTCTCATTGAGTTCTCACAATAACCTTTTAAAGGAGATGTTAGCATTGTTCTCATTTCTATATAAAGAAAAAATTGGAGACCTAGAGACAAAGAGTAATTAGCTGGAGGGCCTGGCCCAGAAGACAGAACTCAAACCCAGTTTATCTGCAGTGCCTTGGGCTAGGAACCATTTCTTTGTTGTTGTCATTTACAATCTCATGGTCCAACAGGATGCAAGTTAAGTAAATGAAGGGCACAATCACCTGAAATAATTTTATCCCTTGGGAAATAGGAAGATTATCTGTGCTACAAAGAAAATACCTTTGTTAAATGAAAAAAAGAAGAGTGTGATGGAAAATTCTATCTCTGCCCCAATAGGCTCTTTGAAAAATGATGCATGTACACAGGCAAATGGAATTCTTTAACTCATTAGATGGCAGGATTATGGGTGATAACTTTTTTCCCTTTCCACATGGTATTCCATTCATGTTATCTGTGTAATAAGAAATGAAATCAACAATAATTAAAACCCCCCAACGAAATGAATCTTGATCAATCTATTTCTTGTAAGGATTTGTTTTCTAGATGGCCATGTTCTTGCTGAGAAAGAGCCGAGAACTTAAGTGGCCTGTAACTGCAGCCATGGGGGCTTTATGTCAGAGAGGAGCTAATTCATATTTCTCAACAACCCCCAGTGTGCCAAGCTTTGTATGTATAAGAAAAGGGAATTCAGTATTTGGATTACTCTGCTTCAGTTACTCCTTGTGTAAGCAGTGTGGGTATTTCTGACTGTCCTTTTGATTCTGGTTGAAGCTGCTTGCCACAGGCATCTCTTAGTAGATTGCTTTGTGATTTATGCAGGTCTAAAGGAGACCAAGGATCATTTATCTTCAAACCAGGAAAGAGATGAAAGCAGCTCGGTAGTAAAATTTCCTGTGGAGTTAGATGAGAGCATCAAAGGGAAAAAATGTCATTGTTTCATGAAAAACTAGGAAACGTGAGTCAGTTTCTAATGTTGCAGAGATTTTCCTGTGAAGAGTTCACGTTTTTTGAAAAAATCTCCACTAAAGGATGAAAACAACTGAAACATTGAATTACTGTGATTCAAAAGCTACTACCACAAAACACCGAGTTTCCAGAGGGTTAAAATGAAAATAAAGGGTAATGTGGTGAAAATGTTAAGCTGACTTAAGCCATTTGTAATTATTTTTTTCCCATGAGTAAATCTAATTTTCTGCCCTGGCTAAAATATTTGAGGTACTATTCTAACTTTAAGAGGAAAAAAAAATTCCTGAAAGAGGATGTCTGTAGCCTTTGTTCTTTCCTATGCCTCACACTCCAGCACTTTGTTTTCATTGACAGCCTCTGTAAAAATGATGCTGCTCCAACTGTTTCATGCCCTCTATTAATTTGTACCATGGTCTCTGTGTCTTAGAAATTGTAAAAGTCCTCTGCCTTTTAAATGCGTTCCACAGATTCAGAGATACTTAAAACACTGTGATGCCTGGAGAAAAAAAATTGTTGTGATCAGGTCATTTGTCACTGTGCATAGGAATATAAGATTCCCACCAGACAGAAAAGATATTACGGGTTTCTCTCTGGCTACTGTACATGCCATAAGTAAAACAATGATGCATGAAGTTGAACTCACTGCCAAAAATAGATCAGAAAGAAAAATTTCTCCCATGACAATTGGCTGTGATGCTAGGGATTTTCCCTTTTATTCTGAATGCTTAACTAGGAATATTTCTTTTCACTCTCTCTTTCTTCTGCCCTCTCTCTTTAAAAGTCAACAAACTGTATAGCAAAACTGAAGCGTGGATCTAATCAAGTGAGTATGAATAAACAGCTACTGTAATGAATTTTGGTAGAAACGTCTCCTCTCTCCTAGTTCTTAGACCTGCATTCCTGACTGAGTCTGACAGCCTTCAGGTGATATCTTAGGATGATGTCATTATTTATGAATAATTGCTAAATAACTGGGAAGCAGTCCCTCCAGATGAGTACCCTTTAGTCAGAACTATGACTACTACCCCAAACAGAGGTTCCCAGGAACACATCTCCACTGCTACCACTGCCGCCACAAAAACTCAAAAAGAAAAGAAAAATTCTGAAAGTCCTCAGAGGATCCATATTGGGCACCTAAAGTATTCAGTCTTTACAACTGTCATTCATAAACATATGGGGGCTCTGGAAATCGACACCATCTGGAATTGTACAAACTAGAGTAGAAATGGCCAGTTTGGGGACTGTACGGTCTATGGCCACCAACTAAATTGGGCTGGAATCTTACTTTTGACGCTGACTGTGTGTTACCATTGGGGAGGTTCTCAACTTTATTTTTAGTCCCAAATTCCTCACCTATAAAATTCCTCATCCCTGCTCTTAAGCCCTAGAGCAGTTTAATTTGTACAGCCCTGTTGGCTGTCTTTTCCTGCTGGCTACCTCTTTTTGTTATGCTTTGTCATCCCTCTGGTGTGTATTCGTAGCCCTCCAAGTGCCAATCACGGTACTTTTTGTTTAGATTCACAGAATGAAAGCAGTCGATGAGAACTAGGAGAACATGGTTTTCCATAGTTTTACTTGGGTTTGAAACTTGCCAAAGAGATGAACACCCTGAGAAGCTGTGTTTGTACAAGTCACTTACTATGACAGCCCTAGGCTGTACCTGGGGAAAGAGTTAAGGAGTTAGAGTGTTTGAATGAGATGCGAATACAAAATATAACAATAAAAAAACGAAGTAAGGGAATTAGGAAAGGGATGAGGGAAGGCCCTTTATTACATAGATATGTATGTCGACCTGGGTTTTTGGTTTATCGGTAAACATATGCATTGGAAATATGGTAGCCTGGTATACTCATGTTTGAAAAGTGAGTTGAGATAACCAGTTGGTTGTAAAAGTCCATTGTAATTAAAGAAGTGAATCTGTCACTCCTCAGATAATTCAGAGGATTCATCTCACAGATTTGGTATTGAAGATTCTCTTCCAGATATTTCTCCAGAGTTCTTTATTTTTGGTCTTGAACTATTTTCTTGGAGAAAATTGCAAGTGAAAATTTAACTGTGAACTTCCCAGGCATGACTGGCCCTTGTTTTGACACTGTCGATAAGGCAGGCTACTTAGGCCTTGCACCTGAATCATTTTTGCAATTGTCAATTAATTCAACTGGCTCAGAAACTTCCTCCAAATAATAGTTGGTAGGAATCTTTAAATTGGGGTTGTATGGAACTACTGCTGTTGGTCACGAGGGAATACAGGAATTGTATTTACTCTGCTGCCTGAAACAACTGAAAAGACAGCTCAAACATGAAAAAAGAAAACCAGTTTTGAAAACTGAATTAAGAAAGGGAGGATTATGGGTGTTTTGGTGGTGGGTGTGGTGCAGTAACGTTCATCTAAAGAGGTCAGAACCTAGTCTCCTAAGAAACATAGAGCATTGTAAACCAAAATTATCTCAATAAAAAATAATACAAAAAATGAAAAGGGCAGTGGTCCCTGAGAGATGGGAAGCAGGTGAGGAGTGAGCTCTGTGATTGCCTGGAGAGTGAGAGGACAGTGAGGCAAAGTTTGGCGGTGGCCTTGAAGATCTGATTCAGTCTGAGGAGGCCAAGGCAGCTGGAATTTGCAGCTTGGGTGACAGCAGAGGTGAGAGTTGAGCAGAGTGAGGCTCCTAGAGCTCTGACAAAGGCCCTCCCGGAGGTTTCAGCTGCATACTGAAGGGTGCATATGGTGAGAGGATGATCTTCTGGGTGGGAGACAACCACTCAAAGGAGCAGAAGAACCAGTCCTCAAGGGCCCTACAGGCCTGGGAGTTGTTCCTGTTCCAGGCAGCCACACAGGAACACCTCATGACTCACGGGGCACCAGGTAGTCCTCAGACAGACGTGCCTGCATGGTGGGGTAAAACGGGACTGAGGTTAAATGCACCGGAAGTCACATTGTGCTCAATGTAAATCCTCACTTTTAAAAAATTTATGTGTCTTTAAAAGTTGTCCAAAATATTTACAATAAGACTAATCGTTATGTTTTGGCTTTGTAACATACGTGGAAGTAAAATATCTGACAAGATGACATGGAAGCTGGGAAGAAAGAAATGGAAGCACACTGTTGGCAAATCCTTCCTGGGAGGTGAAGTGGTGCGTTATCATGGCAGATCTTGCTCCAGTGCAACAAGCACTTCTACAGGGATGCAAATACCAGAAAAGTTATCAGAGGAAAATGATATTTGCGCAGCACCTAGATGTGAAGAAGTGTTCTAAAAACCTCTTATTAGGAAGAAGGGTCTTTGGGGTAAGGAAATAGCATGAAAGACATTATTTGAAATGCAAATAGCCTTGTTTGGTTGAAACCTGAGAATGGGCAGGAGAGGGGTGGCCATAGAGCTGGCAAGGTTAGTAGCAAGTGAACTCTGGAGGACCTTGCGTAAATTCCTGTTTTCTTCTGTCAGTAGACAATGGCAGTTTCTGAGTAGTGGGAAGACATGAGCAGAACTGTATTTTAGGAATTATATTAATCCATCAGCAAAGTCTAAAATGAATTGGAGTAGAGAGACTAGAGGCAGGAAAGTCAGTTTGGAGGTGATGGTGGGAATCCACATGAGCTACAATAAGCATTTGACTGGGACCTTGGCAGAAATGATGGAGCGGAAGGGGCAGCTGTCAGTGAAGTGGCTCAGAGAAAATCAATAACCTTGTAAACAGAGGGCACCAAAGAAGGAAGAGTAAAGGTGGCTGCTAGTTTTGATCTAGATTGGGAAGATGGTGGGACCTTGAGCAAACCAGGGACACAGGGGGACACACAGGCTTTGGAAATGTTCTCAGCTTGGGCGTCAGCCATGTGTCTGGGTAGTGCTGGTGGGCAGCAGCTAAGAATGCAGAATAGGAGCTGAGGAAGAGAGGTCATGATTAGAGGAAGATTAGGGATCACATGTACTAGGTGGGTGTTGAAGCCATGGAATTAGATGGGATCACCAAGGGAGACAGTAGTGAGGGAAGAGAGGTCAGAGAAAAGCACTTTGGGTCAAACTTTCGTTTAGCAGGCAAGAGGGAAAAAAGCCAGCAGAGGAGAGGGTGTTATTTCTTTTTCTTCTTCCTTTTTTTTTTTTTTTTTTTTTTTTTTTTTTTTAACACCTTAGAGATTTTTCTCTGTCTCTCTGGAAAGAAAATAAATTCTTTAAGAAATGATTTCTTTAAATGGTCAGGTATCTCACTGCTGTGACTGTAAGTATGCATTTGCCAGAAAAGGGATTAATTTGCAGGAAGCAAATGCTGAAATGAAACCGGATCCCAGCAGCACAAGCCATGGGGCAAAACTGGCTCTTTCCTGACACCTAATAGGCGGGATGTGCCGGCTTTGTTGGTGCCAACAGGGTCCCCAGTGAGTACAGATGGAGGGCTGGCTGGTGCAGGCAGCCTAAAGCGGTTGGCAGCAGCCGTGGCGATTTCCCACCCTGCTTCTCCAGCTGCTCTGGAAGGGGCAGCAGTGGCAGTGGTGGGAGTTCTTGCCCCTGACAGAGCATGCTCTTTGTGGATGGCCCCTGTCCCAGTGCAAGCCAGTTCTGAGCACTTGGGACCCTAATGCTCCAGGGAAAGCATTGCCTCTGGACAGCACCCACACTGCCTTGCAGTGGGAGGCTGTAGGACGGTTACATGGAGGCCCACCTCAGTGGTTTGGGCTGGTGCCTGGCCCCCGAAGTGAGCTGCTTGTGGGCAGCAGAACTGGTGTGTGGCAGTGAGTGGTGGGCGTTTTACCCTACAGAGGCTGGCAGTGAGGGGGGTGGCAGTGGTTTCCCTGCTACACTGTGGGCATGCCCAAGGGGGCTGCAGTGGCAAGGTTGCTCTGTGCCAGAGCAAACTCCAGCAGAGGAAGCAATAGCAAACCCCAAGGCCCCTGGTTCAAGCTGTAGGGAGGAGCCCACTGGGCCAGCTCCAGTGCTTTGGGTTCCTAAGAATTTGGTGCCTGGATGGTACAATGGACCAATCAGGTGTGAGCTAAATGAACCAATCAGGTTCAAGCTCAGCTCATTAGTTAATTATTCAGATTGAAAATGGGAAATGAGCTGATTAGTGCTAAATGGTCCAGTCAGTTGCTTAGGATTAAAAATGGTCCAATCAGGCCTGCAGGGAAGGGGACCCTGAAAGAGCATATAAGGCAGGTCAGGAGCCCCCTGAAGAAAGAGAAGCTGAAGATCTCAGAGACCTGGCTGCTGCACCTGCCTTCGACATTGCCTGAAGGAGCACCACAGGCCTCAACCTGGTGTTTCAAAGAGCTGTTGTGCTATTGGTTCATTCTGCTAGCTCATAAAGAAATGTTAACACTGGTATGTCTGACACTATGTCCTGGTGACCTGTGGTGACCAGCATTTCTGGCCAGTGCTGTCCAGCAGTATTGACAGATGACTGGCACTCTGTGTCCTGGTCATCTTTGAGAACTTTCCACTGCTTCTGATCATCTGGCACCGCCTCCTGGTGCTGTTGCCCCATTGCTGTGTGGTCCAGTCTCTGGTGCCATCCAGCCCAGCCTTTAGACTATTCCTGTGGGCTGATGCTGTGTCATCTCAGTGGCCCCCCTGAGCACCTCCATTTGTTACTGCGAGTTGGATCCTGGCCCACTGCTTGCCAGTGTGGCATGAGTTCTAGGCCCCTGCTGACAGGACAGCATCATCTTGCACAGTTTGGGACTTCTGAACACTGTGGGCACTATCTGGGGCACGATAGTGGCCACTTGTAGTCTTAGAAATTCTTTGTTTCCCTTGTTTGCTAAATAAATCCCATTGCTGGTGTTCCCTGAGTTTTAGTGGTCTTGCAGTTGAACGCATGGATGAGAGCCCATAGACAGTGACCTGTCCTCTATGTTGGCACTGCCCTGTGGCTCTGGAGCACAGCTATAGCCTGTTTCATTAAGATTGTGAGAGGCTTGTGGTTAACTTGTAGAAACACAGATAGCACTGAATGACTTCTCATAAATGCAATCAGCAGCCGAGGATAAAGCAGACCATTACAATGGCCAAACAGATTTTTTGCAAGCTCAGTGCTGTCAGGCAGTTAGCCAGGGACTATTTTCAGGTGCTTAAATCTAGTTTTAAATACACGTTTTGACCATTCCAACTCCCCCATCTCTAGAGCACTTTTTATGGTGCAAATGTAGGTGACATTTTTTGGTACTACTATGTATTAGGAATTTTTTTTATCTATATGATTTCATTAAATCTCATTTAAAGTTCATCTATATGAAGAAACTGTTATCATCCCCTTTTAGAGGTAAACTGAGGTTTGGACAGCTGTCTCAAATCAAAAGGAGCTCCCAGGTGCATGGGCTGGGATTAGAATCTCAGCTTTCCAAACACTTCACACTAGCTTTCATTAGCTATGGCTTGTGGACTTGATCAATTCAGGGCATCTTTAAGGGTATGGACGTCAGTGCCAAACCTGGGTTTTAAACTCTATCATTTATTAGCTGTGTCCATTCCTTTCCCTCTTTAGGTTTCTTTCCTCTCCCTTTTTTTTGACCCCCTCTGTCCTTCTCTCCCTCCTTTTCTTCCTAACATGCATAGAATAGGGATAGTGATACTGTTTCGTAAGGCTGCTGGCATATGAGAGAGATATGTATATAAAGTATTAACAGCAAAGGCACTTGATAGTTTAATGAGGACGGCTCAATGAGTTTTCAGGTTGGGGCCACTGTTTCCAATGTTTTACTTTCCCTGTGTTGTCTCCTCACTTTCCCTTATTCCAATATCAGGAAAATGCTGAGCACATAGTAGGTGTTCTGTGAATATTTTATGTAAATACCATGAAGCTTTAATTCTATCCCATGGGTTTAGGATTTGCAGTCATGGCCCTTGGGTGTGGAAAGTTCAGTGTGGGGAGGGTGGAGGGAGGGAAAGTGGAGGAGGAGCTGGCTTTGTTTACATTTGCAGCAGAGGCTACTGCAAAGAGGGAAGCACTTTTATTTCCCTTGTGGACTGGCCGTTCATTTTGCTGTAGCAGCTGCTAATGGAAAATAATAAAACCCATTTTCGTCAGGCAGTATCTGGAACACTTACAGGTCAATTCAGTGCTCAAAACAAATTGTTACAGAGCACATTAGTTCGTCATCAACATCCACTTTGGCCAGGGGATTTTTACCATTGGAAATTGAATTTATAGGTCATGGTCTGTTATGATTCCTGAAAATCATTGAATCTTTGTAAGTTAGTGGAAGCATATAGCCAATTATTATAAATGAACATACATAATCTTTCCATTTGTTAAAATCACAAAGGTAGGAAATTAAGCTTGGAAAAATTGAAAACTAGAACAGCTGCAAAAGTATGACTCCACTAATATTAAACCTTTGTTCTGCCTATTAATTGAAGCATTTGGTCCCAGTTCCACAATAAATCCCATCCTATAATACAATGCCAGAAGGTAATGTCAGCGCTATTTTTTAAGCAATGAAGCCAATGTGTGAGATGAAATCAAGGTGCCATTTCTGTTTGCTGCTGCTCTCATATATAACTGTGCTTGTGTTCAGAGGTTGTTTTTCAATGCAGAGTTAAATGAAATGAGTTGGAATGCCCATAATGGTGGTTAACTGGCCTCGTGGAAGCAACTCTGTCCTGCGCCTGGGTGGTAAATTTTCAATTTGCTAACTGTAGTAGTTTGGGCATGCTGCACAACTTCTCTGGCCTCAGTTTCCTTCTCTGCAACATGAGGAGTTCTGGACTAGGTATTTTCTAAGAACATTTTCCTATATATTTAAAAAATAGCTCTATTTTTTCTTCTAATTACACATACACACATAAATAAAACAAAGATAGCAGAAAAGGGAAAGTAAAGCATATAATGCTCTAATACAAAGATACACAAAATTAACTTTTTGAAGTATATTCTCCCAGCCTTTTCATGTTCACATATGTATATAGCTAGGTGAATTTAAGTATATTTATTCAAGAAATGGGGCCATTCCATATACATACCCTCTTGCTTCCCACTTACTTTCCACTGCAGTAGTGTGAACATCTGTTTGCCAGAGGATTTAAAAAAATGGAATCCCAATGGAATCAATGAAAGTTGGTAGGGTGTCAATTTCCCTAAGCAATGCCTCATGAATAGCTGCTCTGAAACTTTTCAATCTCTTGCAACTTTTCAATGTTTAATGAAAATCCTCATGGTTAAATCTCTAAACATTTTCAAATTCTTGTCTTTGGGTAAATTACCCAGAGCAGAATTGCTAGCTCACAAGTGGTACATGTTTCTAAAGTGCTTTATATCTATTGCTGAATTCACATTAAGTTTAAATTGTATGATAGAATTTGGTGTCAGTGAATTTCAGTTGGACTCAGCAACTCTGAGCTTGAATACTCCCTTATAACATGGTATGTCTGGGTGCATTTATACACATACACACTTAGGAGATGGAAGTTTTGATCTGACGCCATTTGGTGATTACTCAGGAAGAATTGCATTGTACATTTACATGACCATCTTCCTGTCTTCTCTCAGGAACACTATTGCAGAAAGATAAACTCTCTATTCATTTCTGAGTTTTTGAAGAATTTCCAACTGATGATTCTCCAAAACCACTTCTCTATTAGTTCATGAGACTATTCAGTTGAGTTCAGTTCATTTATTGGGCACACACCCTGGCATTAAGAAACAGAATGTTTGGAGAAAAAGAATCACACAACAATGGTGAACATACATTATCAGAGGCAAGTTTTGTAATGTAGTTAACAGTGCTGTAGGTATAAGAGAAGTCAGGATGGCCCACAGAATAGGAAGGGAGGGAATTGGGTGAAGTCTCAGTGTTAGCCAGATTCTGATACGTGCCTGAGAGAAAGCAACCTAAAATTAGCTTAGCAAATGGAATTACACTTATTCACTCCTACAGTCAGCTCCTAGGTGGAACAGGGGTTCTATTTCTCTTTTTTCATCTGTTTTCCTTTTTCTATGGGTTGGCTTCATTCTGTCAGAATTCTCTAAGGTGCCGTCTGAAATTAGATTCTTAGGTTTCTATCTTTAAAGTCTTAACTTTAGAGGTAAAAACTTCTCTCCCAGCTCAAGTTTGAAAATTCCCAAGCAGCACTCTGAAGAGTGCTCCCCCCTGGGAGGGGGGAGGGGTCTGCATGTGCAGCAGCTTTGGCCATGAGAAGAAACCACCATAGCCCAGTTTGTGTCAAGTGTGCACACCTCTGGGTATGGGGGGTGGGTAGGGGGAGGTGCTGGAGATGCTGCAGTTTCCCCTACTATCTGAAAGTGGAACACGTCTGTCCTATTTTTGGACAACAGGGAAATCTTTAACTTAAGAATAGGAAAAAGGGGTCATTTATGCGTGGAATCTAAAAAAGCTAAACTTATGGAAACAGAGTAGAATGGTGGTTACTAAAGACTGGGGGTGGGGTGGGGGGAATATGGACATGGTGGTCAAAGGAAGTAAACTTCCAGCTACAAGAGGAATTAGTTCTGGGAATCTAATGTACAGTATGGGGATTAGAGTTAACAAGAGTGTATTGTATACTTGAAAGTTGCTAAGCATGTAGATTTCATTTATTTATTTATTTATTTATTTATTTTTAAGGCATGTTTTTATTTATTTGTTTGTTTGTTTGTTTTGTTTATACATGCACTGGGTACAGTCAGAAGCACGGGAGGGTGAAAGAATTCACCAGAGCCAGAGCAGGAAGCAGAGCAGGCAGAAGGACCGAAGTACACTGCTGAGGGGAGCAGCGGGCGGCAGGAGAGGTCTGCGCGCCATGTGGGACCCTCCTCTGGTGGCCGGGGATCGAACTGGCGCCACAGAGGCCGCAGGCAGCTTCGCAACCCAGTGCTCAACTGCTGCACCACCGGGGAGGCCCAAGCATGTAGATTTTAAATGTTCTTATAACAACAATGATCAAAAATGGTTAAGTAGGTGAGGTTAGCTAACCATATTGTGGTAAACATTTTGTAATATATACATGTATCAAATAATATTGTGCACATTAAATGTATACAACGTTATGTCAATTATATCTAAGATGGGGGCAAAAAGGTGGGCAGTGTATGCTGGGCAGACTGAAACAGGATGAGTGGGATTTGTATAAATGAAGAGAGTTTAAGATGGTGTGTCCATAGCATGTGATCAAAACATGAATTGAATGAGTAAACAGTAAAATGAAAGGGTATGCATAGGAATGGAAAAGCATGCTCTTTGATTATCAGAATTTCACATTAATCATTAATCATGAAAAAAATTTCATCATAAAAACTCTCAGATATGTATGTTAACATTTTGTAAGGAAAGTGAAGAGGCTGAAATAAAGTCTTTCTTTAACAGGGAACGTGGTTCTAACATAGCTAGTAGGATTCTTATAAAGCCATGGCTCATAGAGCCCAGTCTCAGGTGGTATTTAAATTAAAAAATCAGAAAAGAACAAAACAGACAACTCATTAATGTACAGCAAGAAATCAGTTTTAGAATAATTGAATTTCTTTTCTTGGATTTCTAGAATGCAATGGTGGTGAATCCCTACAAATTTTTGTGATCTCATCCTGCACTTTGTTTATCTCAGTGCTCTTGACCTAGTTTATGGGACTCTGTCTTGACTCTGCATTCCAAAGCCCCAAAGAGTGCTCCTAAAGAGTAAGACTTTCCTTGGATTAGTGGGAAGGAAGACAGCTAGAATCTGTTTTTAATGAATGGGTTGGAAAAGACTGAACATTTCTGCCTTCATCTGGCTACAATACAGTTGTCAGTGGAGCGGCTCTTCTGGCTCAGATCTTCCTCCCAGATTTGTGTTTTTCTGCCTCCATTCTTACCTGGAGAAAGTAGTGGGATAACGTGAGCAAAGACTGCCTTTTTGATCTCTATTAAAACTTACATAATCTCTAGCGCATAATAAAATGCCAACTTATAATAGTCATAGTCTGCTCTTTCTCATTTCTTCTGTGTTCTACTTAGAGCAACACAGCACATGCTGTGCCCTCAGCCTGAGGCATCCTTTCTCTTCAGTCCTCTGGTAAATGCATGCTCACCCCTGGAAGTTCAGGACATGTGTCATCTGTTCTGTCATGCCTTCTTTTAGACTCACAGAATTTGCATAGTGCATCATAACTATTGTTCACCCATTTGCCAGCTCCAGGAAATTCTGCGTTTCTCTAGGGCAGGGACCATGCTTTATTCACCTGTGCATCCCCTCAAGTGCCCAGCATGGCACTGACCACTTTGCAGTTATAACAATAAGCATTTTTTAAGTGAATAAAAAATGAATTACTTGGTGATTCTTGGATGTGATAGAGGGTTGTACACTAAACAGGATGCTCAATAACACGAGCTGATTGATCTGAGAGCAAGAGTGAGTCCTTGAGCAGAGGATGACGTGATAAAATTCATGTTTCGAGAGAATGGATGTGGCAGCAAGATCTGTTATTTGAAACGTTCAGGCCTTGAAATAATTGCTGGTGTTTTGACATTCTTCTGCAGCTTCGGGAAAATAAATGAACTAATGGGAAAGAAACTCTTACAGGATGTTCTCAGAAGTAACTTGTGCACTGATTCAGCAAAACCAGGCTTCAGGAGGTACCCTAGCATGTTACCTGGATCCCCCCAAGTGTCTTCTCCCCCTCAGAGTTAAGTGCTAGGAATTCCCCACCAATAGATCCTTCCCTTCTGAATTCCTTGTCCTTTGTTTCCTTCCTGCTTCATGTTTACTTATGTATGGTAAGATTTGCAGTAGAGTCTAATCTAATCTTATAGCCACACTCTTTATTTATCTTAATAATAAATTGGTTCTTTTATGATTGCTCCACATTTGACACATTATTTTCAACCACCCCATAGAGACTTATTTACCATTCAACAATGAAATACTCCCTGGTCCACACATGAATCATATTTGGAATCTTCAAAGCTGGATGCTATTGCCTGGATCATCCCAGTGTAAGTCTTGCCAAGCTCTGTCTTGGCACGCTCTGAATTTCTATGTGTTCTCACGTGAAGCCATGACGGCAGGCTTTATAGTTGGCCAGACAGAGAAGACTGAGGTTCAGTCGTGTGAAATAGTTACTTAAAATCATTCAGCTATGGAGAAGGCCCAGATCTTAAAAACACATTTCAGGAGAAACTGGGAAAAAAGGACACCAGTTAGGAAGTGGTGAGGTTAGAATTATTTAGGATTGTTTAAAATGAAAGACAGAGACTGAATGTCTAACTGGTTAGAATGACACCAACCATTGACATCATTTCAGAAAGTTCTAGGACTTGAGAATTTTTGTTTGATGACCTACAGAAAGGCAACAGAATTAACTCTCTTAGGTAGGAATTAGATAGAGAGTTGATTCAATGTTATTGGCCTTAATTTACATAATTTGGGGTTGGGCCCTTCTTGTAGTTGGGTATTGTTATCTGCAAATGTGTAGTTTGCTGCAGATAGATTAAAACTTTAACTAATTCAGGATCTTACATCACAACTTTTCATACCACTTATCTATGGACTTGTTTATTTTTTAATTTTTTATATCATTGTTCATTTTTAAACAATATTTGCTTCCCCCCACCCCCTCAGGTGTAGTCCCCATAGAATTTCCTTCACCAGTGCACCCGTGCACCATCATCACCTCAGTCCCCTGTGCTCCTCCCTTTCTCCCTCTGATCCCTCTCCCTCCTCCTCCCCTGCAGGATGTCTCTGATTTATTATTATTTCTGTTTTTGCTTTGTTGTGTATTGTACTGTTATTTTTACACTGATGTCTTACTTGTTTCCCTTTTATTCCTGCTATAAGTGAAACCATCTGATATTTTTCTTTTTCTTTCTGGCTTATTTCACTGAGCATAATTCCTTCTAGCTGTGAATGGCATGAGTTTATCTTTTTTGATTGCTGAATAATATTCCATTGTGTATATGTACCACATCCACATCTTGATCCAGTCATCTATTTTTGGGCGTTTGGGTTGTTTCCAGGTTTTACCTATTGTAAATAGGCTCTGCACTTACTTGTAAAACTGCAAAAATTATTTTGGGCAATCCAGTTTTTGCTGCATGTTGTTGAGTGTTGGATGCCTGGAAAGGAATAAAGAGAGTGAAAACCTAGGCCCTGACCTCTGCATCTGAAGTCTTGAAGGTCATCGCAGTGACCCTGTTATGCTTAGGGAGCTACAGAAATGCAGAGCAGTAGAAGTCACCCGATCTAGAAATGTGGGCGATAATTGAGTTATGTTTTAAAGGATGTGTAAGAGCTTGTTGAGTGAAGAAAGATAGATTGAACATACTGCATGAACCAGAACACTGAGTTGTAAACATGTTATGTTGGCAAGAGTCGTCAGCAGAGATGGTTTATCTATCTTGAAGTAGAAGTTTTCATTCATTTTTAATTAAATATTTCACATGCTTTTGAAGTCCAGTTTCTCTCGTTTCGTAGATGTTCTGGTTGCCTTTACTATTGTTCTTTCTTTATTTCTTGCTGCTGTTCCTATTTAGATGTACATTATCAGTTTTTACCAATAGGGAGGATAGGATTACAACCAGGAAAAAAAAAAGACAACACTGATAAAAATTTCATGCTGGAAAAAAAAAAAGGTTAAGTAGGCAGTTTGATTCACAGGTCATGTAAATTATGGAAAGGATATACAGAAATTTCCAATATGAAAAGTCAACTGGAAAATGATTAAGTTTAGTTTTTTTGCCTCTGGCTGATATTTAGTTATTTGTACTTTGTGGTTTGCCCACTTCCCCAAAGCTCAGGTTTCATAATAAGTTGACTATGACTTTTAATATGAGCAGCTACAATTTCACAGAGACTTGTGGAGTTTTGGATTCAGACATTTGTGAGTTTTAATGTTTCAGCTCACTGCTGTTTTAACTTTGAACTGATAACTTAGCTTCACTGAGCTTAGTTTGCCCATTCATAAAATGGAAAAGAAATACCTAAGTGGTATTTTGGGGTTAAATAACACTTGGTAATATTAAGTACAGTAGCTAGAATACAACAGATGCTGAATAAATGATTTTTTAAATTATTGTTTTGCTACCTCATTTCCTCAATAGTATTATTTTGCTTAGGCACTGAATATATGGCCCCCAGAGGTTCTACCTTCATAGTCTGAGGTACGAATTAGTCTTCAGAATAAAAAAGCACAATCCTTCTCTTTGTGAACAAGAGCAGAAAGTCTAGAAGTACAATCTGGCATTTCCAGTGATTCAACTCATTCCCTGAAAAATGTTTAGATATTTTCCTGACTTGTCAGTTTTTTTTTCTTTTTCTATTGAGAACATTTATTTTTAAGAACCGAATACATTTATATTTCACTATGCATTTAAAACACTTCAGTTTCGAGCTGTGTGGAGATTTCTGGACCTACTAAACACAGAGCTTCCATATGATCCAGCAATTCCACTCCTAGGTATTTACCCAAAAGACACAGAAACATCAATTCCAAAGAGCCCCTGCACCCCTATGTTTATAGCAGCACTATTTACAATAGCTAAGCTTTGGAAAAGCCCAAATGCCCAAAAATAGATGACTGGATCAAGAAGATGTGGTACATATACCCAATGGAATATTACTCAGCAATCAAAAAGGATAAACACATGCCATTTGCAGCAACATGGATGGAGCTGGAAGGGATCATGCTCAGCGAAATAAGCCAGAAAGAAGAAGAAAAATACTGGATGGTCTCACTCATAGCAGGAATCTAGAAAACTTAAATAAG
The DNA here is from genome assembly GCF_014898055.3 of Talpa occidentalis. Taxonomy (NCBI): domain Eukaryota; kingdom Metazoa; phylum Chordata; class Mammalia; order Eulipotyphla; family Talpidae; genus Talpa; species Talpa occidentalis. The sequence goes on from NW_023604295.1 coordinate 25,303,303, forward strand.
GGACCAGGAAAATGAATAACTATAAGAAAGTGAAAATCAATATCAACAAAAAACTATGAACCAGAGACACTCTATGGGGGAGTGGGGGCTGGGAGGGGAGGGATTGGGGTCAAAATAAGGGGATTGCAATTGTATGGGGAATATAAAAGTAAAATTTATTAAAAAATTAAAAAAAAATAAATAAAAGTATATTACACACACAAAAAATAAAACACTTCAGTTTCTTAATTTTTTAAATTTATTTTTATTTTTTAAATTATTTAATTTATTTTTTTATTTTTTACATCATTGTTCACTTTTTTTTTTTTAAAGATTTATTTTTATTTATTTATACAAGCACTGGGTACAGTCAGAAGCGCGGGAGGGTGAGAGAATTCACCAGAGCTAGAGCGGGGAGCAGAGCAGGCAGAAGGACCGAAGTACACTGCTGAGGGGAGCAGCGGGCGGCAGGAGAGGTGTGCGCGCCATGTGGGACCCTCCTCCGGTGGCCAGGGATGGAACCTGTGCTGCAGCGCTCAACCGCTGCGCCACGGGGGAGGCCCCATCATTGTTCACTTTTAAACAATATTTGCTTCCCCCCACCCCCTCAGGTGTAGTCCCCATAGAGTTTCCTTCCCCAATGCACCTGTGCACCATCACCTCAGTCCCCTGTGCTCCTCCCTCCCTCCCTGTGATCCCTCTCCCTCCTCCTCCCCTGCAGGATGTCTCTGATTTATGATTGTCTGTTTTTGCTTTGTTGTGTTTTGTACTGTTACTATTTTCTACACTGATGTCTTCTTTTGTTTAAAGCTTTCCCCTCACCGTCATCCATGTATCCCCTGTCCCTTCCCCTCCTTCCCTCTTAACCCTCAGACTCTTTGGGGTGTTTGTTGTTGTCCAGTAGTTTTTGAAAATGTTTTACATCATCAAATTGTTGCCAAATGTGAATATTCAACATTTGTTTTTATTGTTCTGACTTGTTTTGCAGCATATCATTTTTTCAAATTCTCTCCATTTTGTTGAAAATGACAGAGTTTCACCCTTTCCTCTGGTTATGCAGTATTCCATGATCTCCTGATACCACATATTTTTGATCCATTTGTCCACTGAACAAGTTTTAGGCTACTTCCGTGGCCTAGCTATTGTAAATAATGCTGCTGTGAATATTGTAGAACATGGGTTTTTTTTTTGGGGGGGGTTGATGATTTCATATTCTGTAAATGTATTTCCAAGATTGGGATTATATGATATTTCTATAATTTTAAATTTTTTCAAGGTATATCTAACTTGCTTTCTATAATGGTTTCACCAGTTCACATTCCCACCAACAGTATAATAGGATTCCTTTTTTTCTGAATTCTCTCCAGCACTTCTTGTTGGGGGTCTTTTGGATCGGTGCCATTCTCAGGGGTATGAGTGGTATATCATTGTAGTTTTAATCTGCATGATTTGTCAATTTCTGAAAGACAATCCAGTTCAGCTGTGTCCTGTTGTGGTCTGCTTTCCCTGGTGGTTAGAGATGTCGGTTCGCTAGCAAGAGTAAGTTAAATGTGATGTGGAAGCAGTCAATGAAGTCCCTGACTCATCAGGTGAGATGGCTACCTGAGTGCATTGTCCCTGCAGCCTATAGTATCTTTGTCAGAGGAAGGGATGCTACCAGTTCCTCAGTGTTCCTTGCACTTTTCTCACCCAAAACAGAGAGGAACAATCAGCCAACCCAACAAACCCAATTTTCCTCCTCTCTAAATAAACAACAAGTTGTTACAACATTTTATTGGGCAGATGAGGGCAAATGGCCAGATAACACATCTCCAGGTGCTGCAGTCCCCACTGCCGTGGCACTCGGGGGCAGCAATCTTCCATCCAGCAGGGCGGAGAATCCTGTCTGGGAGAGGAAACAGATTCTGGCACTGTGGACTTTTCAGTTACACAAATTGGAAGTCCCAGCCCCTGGCATGCTCAAGAATCAGGGTTTGATAGCAAAATGACTTGGCAGGACTTTGACTCCATGCTTATCCTGCCAACCCAGGGCCTATGATTGGGGAAGCATTAGCTCCATCCTAGCCAGGACTAGGAGACAGGGGTCCAAACCACCAGGTGAATTTGGTATGGTCTGGTGAACTTAAAACATGACTTAACACAGTGTGCATGGTTGGGGAAGCTTCCTTCCCCCCTTCCATGGTGTAGCAGGTGAGACTGGGGTCCAAATGTTGCAGTTGACTGGAACTGATTGCTTTAAGTGCTCAATAGTGCCTGGTATCCATGGATACATGGGAGTGGCCAGCTCATCTTCTGGGAGGCCAGCCTGCAGGGGATGACCATGGCCAACCTAAACCTTACCACTCATAAAGTACATAAAATATTGATGGACTATTAGGGCTATAATTTTGTATTAAAACTGATATTTCTTTCTGGCTTATTTTGCTGAGCATGATCCCTTCCAGCTCCATCCATGTTGCTACAAATTGCATGAGTTTAACTTTTTGATTGCTGAGTAATATTCCATTGTGTATATGTACCACATCTTCTGGATCCAGTCATCTATTTTTGGGCATTTGGGTTGTTTCCATAGCTTAGCAGATGGTCTCACTCATAGTAGGAATTTAGAAAACCTAAATAATAGATCAGGAAGAAACCTAATTATAGTAAAGTAAAAACCAAAATCAACAAGCAACAAGCAACTATAAGCCAGAGACACACTATAGGGCAGGGAGGAGGGAGTAGGATCAAAACAATGGGGGTGGGAATTGTATGGGGACTATAACCGATGAAAATGCATACATTGTGCAAAAATGAAAAATGATGTAAAAATGTATAAAATAAAAAAATAATAAAAATAAATAAATGAAATTCCAATTAAAAAATCCCTGATATTTCTTGGTCTACTTTGTTAGCCATTAAATAAAAAATTATTTCCCCTTAAAGGCAAAAATGTAATGGGGCACTGTAAATGTTACCTGACATCCTGATCTTGTTCCCTGTACTTGTTGTGGAACTTTGGTAACTGCAGTGGTAATCAGTCTGACAAGTAATTCATAGCACCCTTGGAAAGACATAAAGGCAAGTCTCTGTGGACTTCAAGATAGTCATTGTTCATTCATTCATAAAACCTACATTTACTCAAGATAGCCTGATTAGTTACTTGGAGCAGATTTATGGACAAACACTACTTGAAGAATTAATAATCTGCTCAGAGAGAAAGGAAGGTGAGCCCATAACTATAACCAACATAATAAATACTGTAACAGAAATAATTGCAAGGTTCTCTTGGAGTATAGAGATAGGAGTAAACAAACAAGTGTGGAAAGTACCATTAAATGGTAGTCTGTGTGTGTGTGTATGTGTGTGTGTGTGTGTGTGTGTGGTCACAATAGTATTACAGAAGTTCTGACAATCATATAAGAAGGAAACCCATTACACTCTATTTACCTTAATATTTTCTGACTATTGATTGTGATATAATTTTGCTTTATATGTTATGAAGCTCTGGGCTGCTGATTAATGTCCATGGTGGGTACCCAAGGGGAATGAGACAGGTCCTCCTTAACAACTGGGAGAAATGCTGGGGACACAGCATCAGGAGTATCTTTAAGGGGAATGCATCCAGGTGAGACAGTGCTGTCAGAGGTTGGTGTGTTAAGGTCAGAGTGGACTATTAATAGAAGCCCAGCCTGGGAACAATTTGCATGGGAGTTCTGTTCTTACAAGGTGTGGAATCAGACTTTGAAGCATGTCCCATCCTGTGGGGTAGGGTTGAGGTGAGGGGATCCCTGAGGAAGAAGATTCCCTACCTCTAGTAGCCCTGAGAACAAGAGCCAGTAAGCAAATCTGGTTTCATTCTCCTTGATGGGCTCCGGGTGCACTGATCTCAGGACAGATTTCTAGCCTCATTGTGGCCAACAAAATCCTTCCTGTTCTGTTCCCTGCTTTCTCCTCCAGTGTCTTATTCAAAGTGTCACACAGCTTTATGCTCCAGAACTCCTTGCCATCTGCTATGCTACCATGTACCAATAAGCAAGCACTTATCCAGTGCTGACATGTATTGGGGTCTGTGATAAACATTTGACATAAACGATTTATGTTTATGGTTTATAGTAATTCTGTAATGTAGAGGAGTCATTTAGGAATATGCTTGGAGGTAAATAATAAACCATGAAAACAGTGACTTAAGCAAATGTGGATGAATTTTTTAAAAAGATTTATTTATGCATACAAGAGCTGGGGTACAGGCCAGAGATGCAGGGGGGTGAGAGGATTCACCAGAGACAGAGAGGGGAGCAGAACAGGCAGACTGATTGAAATACACTGCTGAGGGGAGCAGCAGGCAAGACAGGAAAGGTCTGTTCAGCCATGTGGGTTTCTCTCTGGCCGGATGGGGATCGAACTTGTGCTGCAGAGGCTGTGGATTGCTTCATAGTGTGGTGCTTAACCCCTTGCGCCACCAGGGAGACCCAGGATGAATTTTTTTTTAAATTGTGTTTTTTTAAATGGAGGTTATGTTGCCTTACAACACTGTATGTGGTTTAGGGGACTAGGTTGATACGTCTTCTGATGTGTTGCCACATCGAATCCACCATTAAAGCACCCATAATCCTCCTCCTTAGTCCATTGGGCCTCTTCCTCACTTTACCACAGGCCCTCCCCCTGTGGTAGCCTCAGTTCTACAGTCAGATTTTTAGGGTATATTTTGATTTAGTTTTGTCTGTTCCTTTTCTTATTTTTTAAATATTCTATATATGAGTGAAATCAAAATGAAATTACTTCTATATAAAAAAGTACAGAAAGAAAAATTGCTTAGTTGGTTTTACTGATGCCACCAAAGACCCTAGACTTTTATCGTTATTATTATTATTTTAAATTTTATATATTTTTTACATCGTTCTTCATTTTTTTACAATGTATGCTTTCTAATCTTTGTTATAGACCCTGTGAAATTCCCACCACCAATTCACCCGTGTACCATCACCATTGTCTCTTGTGCTCTTCACACCCCTGTTTTGATCCTACTCCCTTCTCCCCTGCTGCAGAATGTCTCTGATTTATAGTTGCTTGTTGATTTTGATTTTCACTTAATAACTTTTCCCCCCTGCTCCCGTATTTAGATCCTCTACATTCCTCCTATAAGTGAAACGGCCCAATATTTTTCTTTTTCTTTCTGGCTTATCTCACTGAACATGAGCCCTTCCAGCTTCATCCATTTTTCTGTGAATGGCATGAGTTTATCTTTTTTGATTGCTGAGTAATGTTCCATGGTGTATATGTACCATATCTTCTTGATCCAATCATCTATTTTTGGGCATGTGGGTTGTTTCCATAGTGCTGAAATAAACATAGGGGTGCAGGTGTCCTTTTGAATGAATGTTTTTGTGTCCTCTGTGTAGATACCTAGGAGTGGAATTGCTGGATCATATGGAAGCTCCATTTTTAGCAGTTTAAGGAACCTCTGCTTTCCAAAGTGGTTGGATCAGTTTGTACTCCCACCAGTAATGTAGGAGAGTTCCTTTTTCTCCACATCCTTGCCAACATTTGTTGCTAGGTTTTTTGATATGTGCCATTCTTACTGGTGTAAAATGGTATCTCATTGTGGTTTTGATTTGCATTTCCCTGATTATGAGTGATATTGAACATTTTTTCACATGTCTGTTGACCATTTGCATTTCCTCTTTGGAGAAGTCTTTTTATCTCTTCTGCCCATTTTTTGACTGGGTTGTTACTAACCCAAGACTCTTTATGGCTCCTCCCTCCATCTTCCTTAGCCTTTGGCAATGGTCTTCATATTTTGACCTCATGACTACAAAGTGGGTGCTCTACCTTCGGGCTTCACATCAACATCTCACTTTATCTGGGTGTGGGAGACACTTTATCCAGTGCCTAGATACCTTCCATTGTGCTAGAGGCTTCTCAGCTATTTCTGATTTTGTTTCACTGACAAGAACTATGACCTAGGACCTTTCCAACTGAAAGAAGGAGGGAAATTGAGCATTTAGCTTTCTCGTCTTCATAGTGGAGGAAAGCTAGGGTGAAATAGGTTGGAAATGGGCATTGGACTAGTTGACCCTGGGTCTGCCACAGTTAATACCATGTTAAATGGCAGAGCAATTTAGGAGTCTATGTTAACTTGCTAGGGGGAGGTCTCACAGCTGGTACGTGTCAGAGGCGGATTTCAAGCTGATTCAGTCTGATGCAAAAACCTATGTGGGTTCTATTATTCCCAGTAGTCTCAAGGATTTAAAGTTCAGTTCAATCCAATGGATGTTTTCAGAGCATTTATTGTATTGGGGGGGTCACAAGTGGGTACACAGATCAGCAAAACATTGCCCCTGTTCTCTAGAAATAAGTCCCATTGATAGAGAAATGTGTACATATACATATACCCTAAATTGAAGGTAGATATCAGTGGCTAGTATCAATGGGGCATAAACTATCAGGTTTTGGCCTCCTGAGAGGGAGAGAGGAATTCTGTGTGGTGAATTCTGAGAAGACTTCCTGGAAGAGATATTCGACCTGAGCTCTCTGTCTATAGATGTTTCTTTTATGAACATTGTGGGGGGAAATAGGTCTTGTACTTTAAACCAAATTAGTCTTGTACTTTAAAGCAAAACTATATCAGTCTACCAAATTAAAATTCATGAAGTAAAATACTCCGAAAGAACAATAAACACAAGGCAATTTAAAATAAGCATAACCCATTGCATATTTTCCTAAACAAGTTGAAGTATCAGATTGCATCCCACAAAGAAAAGTTTATATATTCCACTTACACAGGAATAAAGTGACAGATGAACCATTTTTTTTTTTTTTTACCTTGACACAAAAGGTAATGTTCTGTTCTTTCAGTGGGAGGAAAAATTAGTTATAATGAATTAGCAGAGTGGAAGTGAAGTGAGAATACTGTTAATTATAGATCTTAGCAAAAATAATTCAAAGGATAAAAGGGCAAAGGACATGATCAGAATGTTCACAAAAGAGGCCAAACAAATGACTAAAGGATGTGCAAAATGGAAAGCATAGGGAAATGCAGAGGAAAACAAGACATGTTTTTTTTTTTTTGGTCTGTTAAATTGGCAAAGAATTATAAAGGATAAATACACTGGTAAGAATTTGAGATGGCGAGCTCATATGCCCGTTGTAAGCCTGTATGTGATATCTTTTCTGAAAGCCATTTAACAGCATATATCGAGAACCTTGAAACATTTACACTCTGCAGCCCAGTAACTCCACATCTAGAAATAGAAACTCTCCTAAGGAAATAATCTGAAATATGGACAAAGATGCATGCCCACAGATATTTACTGCAGAATTATTTATAATAAAGATGAACATATAAATATCTAATAAATAGGGGGTTGGTTAAACACATTATGCTATTTCTATATGATGCAATGAGCTAGCCATTAGGAAAAGCACTTTGAAAACTTAATGATATCGGGAAATTCTGATATAATGTTAACTGATTAATAGCACAATTACAGCTGTAAAAATATTTCATAAGAAAAGTCTGAAAGGAAATGTGAAAACATTAATACCTTTTGTTGTGCTGAGGCATTAAGGAAATTTTGTTTTTGTTTTGTATTGTCTAAATTTTTGACACTGAGGACTTGTGATGTTTATGATAAGAAAGTGACGCTACTCTACATGAGCCTGGACCTGCCCAGTGACATGGGTGCTCTTAATCTCCTCCCAGTGACATCAGCCTTGCTGCCCAGCTTCATAGGCAGATGATGCATCTGTTCAGAACTTTCTCTTCGGGAGTCAATGGCTGCTCCACTTCTTAGCTGCCTGCCAGCACAGGGTTCTTGAAGAAATCCTCAGAGAATGCCGTGCTTGAGCAGCAAGGCTAGACAGACTGTGGCAGCCCTTAGCGAGACACCTCGAGTTTCTGATTGTGGTGGGGATGCAGGCTTTTCTGGCCTAGCGGTGGAGCAGACTTGCCAGCTGTGTGCCTGGAATACAAATGTGCAGTTACACATCCATGCTGCTCAAGAAGACACCTTTGCAGAGTGTCAGCATCCATACCTGGAGCACATTAGCACCTCTGTGTGACAGTTATGTCTCTCTTGCGGAGCGCTGCCTCCCACCAGCCGATGAACTCTCGGCTAGCTGTGAGCAAGCTACCCAGGGAGGTCACAGCAGTCCTGGAACTATGACAGGATAACAGGTCTGATTCACCTCCTTCGTTTAGCATCTAACCGCGATACTTCTCAAAATGGCATCAGCAAATTTAGATTGATAGGACTGGTTTTATTCAACTTATTGAATCTATGCAGGCAGTTGTAATAATAGTGATAGTCACTTGGTAGGCAGGCCAGGCTCTTTAACCCACAGTATTTCCTTTAGTTGAATCTTTTATTCTGTCCTATGAGGTTGATCTCATTATCCTCATTTCATAGATGAGGAAACAGACCTGAGTCTCACCCATTTATGAGAGAGCAGACCCAGTTCTTCTAACCCAAAGCCCATGGTGCTTATAACCTGTATGTTGATGTTTGCCAACATCAACATCAGTCATTTTAGTATCTGCTTCACTATTTTTACCAGTCACATACTGCTGACACTTTGTTCAATATTTGTTCAATATTTTTCTTTAAGTCAACATTTTTTTCTAATTAAATAAATTTAGCCTCATCTTAAGCAATAATGGACTTGAAAGCATGGGTTTAATATGTTGGCTGTATATTTTCACATTTTTAAAAAACTCAAACAATTAAAAAAAAAATTTCAGTACCTGAACCTTCTAAAATATTTGAAACACCAGAGGACGGGTACCAGTTTTAGGCAACTGCGCTATGTAGAGTTTCTTAGACTGGACCAGAGGGCTAACAGGCCCCTAACCAGCTGCTATTCAATCTTATCTTCTGCCTTTGGTACACTCTCACTCACACCAGTAGCAGCTTATTGAGGTGTCAATCCCAAGGCAAATGGTCGCTCAAAGGAATGCCACCTCCTCCTCTGGTTTTCCATTCAGAGCTGGATGTCCAGTGCGTGCTGCACCCAGGCACTGGAACTTCTTGAAATGCTGAACAGGGGGCCTACGGAGCAAGCACATGAGGAAATCCTTTGTAATATATTTTGCAGTGTCAGTGTAGGGGAGGAGATAGGGAACCTCCTACGACTGCTTTATTTTGTTTCACTGTGTGGGACCTGACTAGACTGCTGAATGCTGCCAGTCATGCCCTTGGCCATGAAACATTTATTTGGTAGAATGTCTCTGAGGGAAAAATTAGTATCACTTCACCTCTGTTATAGATGGATGATACTTTCACTATGGTGGTGCTATATTCAGTCTGAGAAAAGCCTGGAAAGCAGCAAACTTGCCTCATACACAGAATGGAACTAGGAACCAGGGGAGCTTTCACTCTCATTCCAGGTCTGCCAGCCATGGAAATGATGAAACTGCAGGAAAGTCCATCTTTTCTGGATTTCCATTTGCTCATCTAGGACAATGTCTCGCTCAGGGTTGCCAAGATGTACCAAGTATGCAAAAAACACATAAGTCAGTTAGAATCTGCTGAGGTAGTTACTAAACTACATCTAAGCATGAAACAAGGGGATCAGAGCAAATGAACTTGCACCTTTCTCAGCTATAGGCTACTGACTTTGGCAAGGAGGGGAGGGACAGAAGGTTCTGAGAACATCACATGGGCGTGTTTGATTAGCTGAGGAAATAAGATTGATGGTGGTGTCCTCTGTGCTATCAAGCTCAGAGACTTGTTTGTCAGAGATTTTGTAGTTGCATGGAAGCAGAAATAGACGACAGGCCAGTCATTCACACATGGGAAAGCCCAAGGAAACCAGTGTGACCCAGAAGGGTAATAGTACCAGGAAGAACCACCAAATATTTCGCTCATTACACCAAAAAAAAAAAAAAAAAAATCTTCAGATGTGCTGGAAAACAGAGCAATTGGCTCTATTGCCACAAGAGCATTGTAAGGAGATGACAGCAGTGACGGCTTGTTTACTTTACCTTTGTATATCATCATCCTGTCCAAGGGGTTTAACTCTGGTATCATGTTAACAGGTCTCCCCTCAATTCAGACAATGATGATTCAAATAGTAGTTATGATGATGGTTTTGGTATTAGCTAAGTGTGAACAAAGCATTTTGATAGGGAAATGATTCATTGCAAATCCTCACAAGAGTGCTGTGGATGGGCAGCAGCGCCTCCAATTTACTCTGGAGAAAGCAAGGGTAGGAAGCTTTGGCTGTATGCTGAGGCTGGCTACTTATAGTAGAGCACAGGACCCAGATTTCGATGTTTGACTCTAAAACCCAAGCTCCCTGGGTTTCTTCACTCTGTGTTCTTCTTGACATGGTCATGTTTAAAAATCTGGCTTTATTGACTTGAGGGCCAACCTTTGACTTTAAGAAAGGTAAGAAAAAAATGCCTTTAGAAGCTTGAAGTTTATTACTTTAGTTATTATCCAAATAGGTTTTGGAAATCACTTAACCAGTTAGCCATTATAATTATTAGTCAGTTGTTTCTATGGAAACAACTCCATCTTATTACTCAAAATAGACACTCATTTATGTGCTTATTCTGCACAGTCTAGACATCAGCATCTGATAATTCTGACACAGGAGGGATTCCTTATTTTTAGGAGAATGCCTAATGCCTAATTTTTAGGAGAGTCCTATATTGTAAATGCTCAAAGTGGATGTCCTCACACTCAGTCCTCAAGAATTTCATAGCTGTAAAGCAGTGGTTCATTGGAATTGCCTGGAAGTGAAAGTCCTCGTCTACTCACAGAACTACAGAATCCCTGGGGGTGAGACCCAGGTATCATCATTCTTATAATTCCCCATGTATCTCCAGTGGACACATGAGTTGGAGCCACTGGCTCTTAGTGTAGACAGTTGCAAGTAATTCTAGGTAAAACTCACAAAGTTTCGCAGAGAAAAGCAGAGCATGAAACAGTGATACAACCCATTGTACATTAAGACACCTATGTGGGGGCAGGGGTGCACAAACAGACTGAGACCTGTTATTTTTTATTAAATGGTCCCTGAAAGGGTCTGCTCAAATATCAGTATTATTTTATAGAGGTAATATTGTTTCACAGCACAGTATGTGATTCAGAGGTATAGGGCCATGCCGCTTCAGAAAACACCAGTATTTTACAAAAGCCTTTAGGTCTCTCTAATATGCAGCCAGGTTTCAAACCACTGATTCACACCTACTAATCTTGGGAGGAGGCCTAAGGCTTAAGTTTATTGTATTTATGCTACATTAATTTCCAGTAAGGCCTGATGCTTTTTGCCAGACATCTTCCTGGTTCTGACATTAAAAGTTGAATAGTGAAAAATTCAATTTAAATAAGATTTTCCAGTGGCATAGGGTTGCACATCTCTCCAGCCTGAGTTATTGAATCCCAATGCCAGCCGTGATTGAAGAAGCAGCGTAGGGGCTATCTGTGAGAGGCGGGAGCTCTAGCTCAGTTGATCTATTTGGCCCTGTTTCCTGCGATGTACAGCCTTATTTCCCTCATAGAAATGAAGCATTTAAAACAACAACAACAACAACAAATCAATGACCCTATCATTTTATATTAGAACGTTGAAAATACTCAAGCTGCTTATGTAAAACAATGTTGCTTGTATTAACAATTCAATAGTAAGCAGCTATCTGTAATTTGAATTTCTTCCCATTAATTCAGCCCAGTGGAAATTCTTTCTGCCTGTGTAGCTGGCCTGTTTATTCCCTCTCCCTTGTCAGACTGTAATAGTGCTGAGTCCACGGTGGCCTCTTCATCATAATGAGAAAGAACTTTTCTAATGACTCAGAGATTTCTAAATTAAACCTAAAATGTTTACTGCAAAGATGCCAGGCACACATCATGCATCACCCCGTTGCTCTACAATAATATAAATTCAGATAGAAATTATCTTTGCAAATGGCAATCAACTTTTGGTACTACATTTTGCTTTCTTGACAATCTGGTCAGTGGGTTGTGGAAAAGTGCTTTTACTTGATTACTTACACTGTTGATAATCACTGTGGCTTTTGGCAGAGTGAGGGCATGATTTCACAGACCTGCATTGCAATGGGAATGGGTGTAACTTAAAAACACTGCCAAAGTTCCTGTGGCTTTAGCCGACACCAAGGAATGCACAAACTCAAGCACAGTTCTTATGAGACTTCATTCTTTTATGGTGGTTTGCCACAGGCCAGTGGACACACTGGGACAGGGTAAACAAACACAGGGCTGAGGCGGTCCTGGATTTCCTGTAGTTCCAGGAGTCCCCAGCCTTGGAGGCCTTTGGGAACAGGCTGAGCGTCTCACTTCATGCCTCTTATCCTCCACTTGGAAATTTGGGTTCCAAGGAAATGAAGCATATTTAAAAAAGAGATTATATTTCAAAAGGCCATGGTGCTGCTGTGCTACCTTCCAAAGGGAGAGCGATCTATTACGTCAGGCTGAATGTTTTCATTTGGATCCAAATGTAGATAAAAAAGTGAAAGGAATGGAGACTTGTAAAGTGGCATGTAACGTTTTGGAGCTGCCACTGAAAGAATAAGGAAGGATGGATAGAAGCAGAAAGCAAGCATATATTACATGCTTACTTTATCATTCTGCTTGCCAAATACTATCTTTGATTTAAAACAATTTTAAACACTTCAAACAAATCAGCTTATGTCATGGTTGAATACTCTTGGGACACAAGAACTCTGATTAGCCCAAAAACATCTCAGCGGGCAACCAAAGGACCAGGATTGGTTTAATTGTTTAAAACAGAATAACCAAAATGTGTGCTCTTCTTTTCAACAAAGGTGTCAGTTGTAAAGAGGAACACCTGTCTTGCTAGAACCTGCACTGAGAACTCTAATTCCTTTCACATAAGTCGTTGAGCAGCTGTCTGGGATGTGAACAAGTTTTGGACACTTGAGGGCTATGACTTTGAACTGGTGACCTGGAGGTCTCTCTGTCCCTAGTATCACCCGCTGAGCCACCTGGCATGGCAGGCTACACAGACGTTTTAGAAAATAGCATCACCTAGTCTTGTTTAAGATGCCACCTGCATACGTTCAGAATTATTACTATTTTTCTAGTTCAAGTAGCATTTACCTCCTCATAGCTTTGGTCTTAATGCCTGCATCCTACCTACCTACACCCCCATCGACCAAGTCGCTACTATTAGAAATTGTAATTATTTTTCAGTTACCAAGCCTGGCTGATCTACCTCTAACAGGCCTCAGGAATCCTTGTCTGTTACCATCTCCTGACTTCAGACATCCATCATGCCATCATCACCTTCATGAATAGTAAAAACCTTTATTTCATCTCTCACACATTCGTTCTTTAATTTGCTGCCAGATTTTCATCTTCAACTAGAGATTAAATAATCTCCTAGTGATGTCCAAGTTCTTTCCAGGACTTGTCAATTACGTTCAGATTCCTTATGTTACCCCTCACCCCAATCATTTGATGTTCCAGTTGGCTCAGCCATCCCAGCTCACACATCTTGAATCTTTGCTTGGCTCCAGCTCTGTTGGGCGTCTTTCCCTTCTAATAGCATATGTAAGTTCCTTTCATCCATACAGGCAAATGTTCCTCCTGTTTCTTTCACCTACCCTCTCTAGCTATCACAGTTCACTCCTTTTGCAAGGCCCTTATCAAATGCCCCTGTTCAGAAGTCTTTTCTGCCTCAAGAGAGATGTTTTCCTTCCTTTGTCCTTTTAATGCTCAATTTGTCTATTGTTGCATCCTCCCCAGGCCTACTCATTCCACAGGTATTTGTGCACTTGATGAGGTTTTATCATGAGTACCTGGCCCATGAGAGGTGTTCAGTCAGTCGTATATAGAATAAGGATTATGGCGCACAGGCTATCTGCATAGCAGTTCATGGGAAACATTGTAGATTGGGTAGTGGAGACTCCAGACCAATTTCTTTTTTTTTTTTTTAAAGATTTATTTATTTTTATTTTATACAAGCATTGGATACAGTCAGAAGCGTGGGAGGGTGAGAGAATTCACCAGAGTCAGAGCGGAGGGTAGAGCAGGTAGACTGACGAAGTACACTGCTGAGGGGAGCAGCGGGCGGCAGGAGAGGTGTGCGTGCCATGTGGGACCCTCCTCCGGTGGCCGGGGAGCAGCCGGGGATCGAACAGGCGCTGCAGAGGCTGTGGGCAGCTTTGCAACCCAGCGCTCAACCACTGTGCCACTGGGGAGGCCCTCCAGACCAATTTCTTAACTGACCTGCCAGTATGCATGCTTGGGTAAATCTCTGCACCCTTTGATTTCCTGCTGAGCTTGAAAGTTCGGGAAATAAACCTAAAAGGACTTAACTATTTCCTTCCTGCACCATCTGCTCAGGCTGGCCTCTTCCTTGACCCATGCCTTCTAATCTCTTCTTCCTTTGTCCTTTGCTCCTTCCTGGGTCCATCACAGCCATTGCAAAGCCCAACTCATATTGGACCTTCTGCTGCAAATTTTCCAGCCTGGATTTGGCTTTTTGCTGAATATCTCTCATTTTAGAATCTCTTTTCCACTATTCAATATTTTATTGCAATTTTGTACTGTTTGCTGATTATTTGACCTGGTAATTTCTCCCCCGCAATTCAACTGAGAACTAATTTAGTGTAGCTTCATGTTCTCCTTTTCTTTTTCATTCATTTACTTATGAATAATATTAGAAAAGGGAAGACTTGGCAAGAGAAATAAAAAGGCAGAAAACCATTCTGGTGGACTGGACGCCAGTAAGTCCCCAGTCTCATTATTTCTTACCTAAATGGGAGCAGCAGGCTGTCTCTGACTTTTAAAAAAAGATTTATTTTATTTATACAAGAGCTGGGGTATAGGTCAGAGTCATGGGAGGGTGAGAGGATTCACCGGAGACAGAGTGGGGAGCAGAACAGGCAGACAGACTGAAATACACTGCTGAGGGGAGCAGCGGGAGAGACAGGAGAGATCTGCCATGCCATGTGGGAATCTCCCTGGCTGGCTGTGAATTGAACTGGCACTGCAGAGGCTGCAGACAGCTTCACGGTGCTGCACTGAACCCCCTGAGCCACCGGGGAGGCTCAAAATAATCCTTTTTGTTGAAGTAACCTTGCATTACAACATTATTTAAGTTTCAAGTGCATTATTTAAATCAACATCTGTATATACTACTGTATTTAAACACTAAAGATCCAATTCTATTCTTCACCATAAAATTGACCCCCTTTGCCCAATTGATCCATACCCTGATACAGGCATTCCAGTTCTCTCCTGGAGGCCCTGAGGCTGCCATTCCAGAAATAACTGAGTAATTAAAAAAAAAATGCCTAATCAAATATAAAATGGGGAGAATAATAGTGCCTATCCTATAGGGTATTGACAAGAAAATATATTTGAAGCACTTTGTGTTTGACAAAGGTAAGTTGTTGTAAATAAAAGTTTTAATCAGAGCCAGTTAAACTGATTAATCTCTAACTGAAACCTGTGTCAGTAATGACTGTTACTTTGACATCTTTATCATATTGCTGGATAATTGTGGTGATTAGTTTGGCAAAAGCAACACTGTGCCTGGTTCTTGGATTCGTTCTACCCCCATGAGCGCAGAGTGGCAGATGCAGGCACTAAAGTTGTGGTTTGTTCCGTGATGTCCTGTGGCCCAAATGAAGCAGAAGAACTTATGAATTGCCTTAAAACACACACATAAAATGTGATTCATTAGATATTAACTAATAAACTCAGTGTACTTTTGGTGCCATCATACTCAGACTATAAGGTCATTGAAATAAATCTCAGGCATATCTCCTGAAGATGTTAGAATCTGCTTGTTCCTTTGCCAAAAGAAAAAAAAAAATTACAGCCCTGTTCCCTCAACACAGTAACCTAGGAACTATTTTAAAGCCATTCCATTTTGCTTTCTTAATTTACCCTATCTTATCCCAGAAACTCTGAATTAACATGGCAAAAGTCCACTGTTGGGGTTTAGGAAAAACAGTATAAATGTGTATCGTTTAAAGACTTTTCTCGCTGGGCCAGGAGCTCTACTCATTTGGCCACAGCTGTGCTCTGAACTTACTGTGTTAGTTAACATTTCCACTTCTAGGCATTCATTTGACTTATTTATTCCAGAAAGTTTTCTGTTCCCTGATTAAATGTTTCACTGTGCTGTGCCCACAGATCCATAACCTAGTTTGGTGGCTGATTTTTTGAGATTGTGATTTAAAGAGCCAGTGAGTTATTACTGAAAGAGCTTCATCTTTTCACCATTAGATCTGAGGCCTGCCCTCTACACAAACTTCAATGTAGGTTAAATTTTATCTTTGGTCCTAAATTTCTTCTAGTGGGGCTCTTTCTACCCCTAGGGAGTTAAATCTGCAGATTTTATGTGGTATCCTGTTTTTAATGTGGGTAGCTGTACCCTAAACCTTATTAAGGTGTTTATAATTCATTATGGGTTAGATATGCATGTCTGAAGCTCTTGTGACTGAAATTTGGGACTATTTTAAGATCCTGGAGAGTGAAGCTATAATGTATAAGGGCAGGAATGGGCACTGTAAGGGCAGGAATGACCACTGAGCAGGTTTTCTAGGATCCAGCAGACCGGGTAAAGGAGGAGTCAGAGTCCTCAGTGGTTTTTGCAGGTTTTTTATTGGGATTTACCTGGTACACAGCAGGCAGGGGTGCTGGGGGGCCGGGAGGCTGGCAGGCCTCCCAGCCCCCAGCAAGTCTTCACTCTATCTGGGCTCTCTGGTGTTCTCTGCTTCCCTCTCGGCTTCTGCTGCTTCTCGGCTTCTCTTTCAGCTTCTGTTCTTCTCAGCTTCTGCTGGCATCCCCGTGACGCCGCCCTTAAAAGCCCCGAGCACCGTCTTAGCCCAGGTGAATCCCATCTACCTATGCCCACACCCTACTCCAGGTGCCCGCCACCAGGCATGCATTCAGGACAGCAAGGATCCATCATCTCTCCTGATGGCGGGAGGGCAGAAAAGCCTGATACATTTTTCCTTACCCTACAGGCCCAAAGCAGGATCTCTATGACTGGAGCAGACGGGTGAAGGAGAGTCCTGGAGCCCTCAGTGGCTTTTGCAGGCTTTTATTGGGATTTACCAGGTACACAATAGGCAGGGGTGCTGGGGGGCAGGGAGACTGTCAGGCCTCCCAGCCCCGAGCAAGTCTTCACTCTGTCTGGGCTCTCCGGTGATCTTTGCTGCCCTCGTGGTTCTTCATGCTTCTCTGCTTCTGCTGGCGTCCCCATGACGCCACCCTTAAAAGCCCAGTCTCAGCCCAGGTGAATCCCATCTACCTATGCCCACACCCTACTCCAGGTGCCCGCCATCAGGCATGCATTCAGGACTGCAGGGTTCTGTCATCTATCCTGATGGCGGGAGGGCAGAAAAGCCTGATACTTTTACCTTACCCTACAGGGTAGCGCTACCCTAAACCATATTAAGGTATTTATAATTCATTATGGGTTAGGTATGCATGTCTGAAGCTCTTGTGACTGAAATTTGGGACTATTTTAAGATCCTGAAGAGTGAAGCTATAATGGCAGGATGACCTGGACTGTTCAGTTTTATGAAAACAGGGATTTTATGAGATACAGTATTTGGGTCAATAGGTCTTGATCCTTTTTTCCCAAATTGAATTGATTGAACTGTTGGCACCGATACCTACTATAGGCTTCTGTTAGTATATTTCCTGTGAAGAATGACTGTAGGGTAAGTGATTATCAGGTTTTTCTGCCCTCCCGCCATTAGCATTAATGATGGATCCCTGCGGTCCTGAATGCATGCCTGATGGCGGGCACCTGGAGTGGGGTGTGGGCATACATAGGTGGGTACACCTGGGTTGAGACTGAGTTTATAAGGGCAGTGTCATGGGGACGCCAGTAGAGAGAAAAGAGAGACAGAAGAAAGAGAAGAGCAACAGAATGAGAGACGAACAAGAACACCAGAGAGCCCAGAAAGATTGAAGATTCGTCTG
Source organism: Talpa occidentalis (assembly GCF_014898055.3). Lineage (NCBI taxonomy): Eukaryota > Metazoa > Chordata > Mammalia > Eulipotyphla > Talpidae > Talpa > Talpa occidentalis. The sequence continues at coordinate 25,321,197 of NW_023604295.1, forward strand.
GGGCTGGGAGGCCTGCAAGCCTCCTGGCCTCCCGGCACCCCTGCCTGCCGTGTACCTGGTAAAAGCTCATTAAAGCCTGAAAAGCTACCGAGGGCTCCAGGACTCTCTACCCGTCTGCTCAGATCACTGAGATCCTGCACTGTGCTTTCCTGACCCTACAAAGACCAAAAAGGAATGAGTTGTTCATTGGTTAAAACACAGGCAGTAATCAAAGACTAGACCTGCAGAACAGGTAAGTGTTGCTATCATTCATGACAGGGTGGCTGGGAGAGCAAAGGAACACAAAGGTGGTGACAATTTTCCTGGTGTGGTTGCTGCCATGAGATCTCTGTATGGAAACAGTATTACCTCCATTTGACAGATGCAGAATCTTAGAGTTTTACTCTGGTGATCTGTGTCTCTCAATTCCTTCAACTTATTATAATATTCAGGGTGTTGGATGGATGATTTTCTTTTTGTAAAAAGATTTATGTCTAAAAGAACTGGGGTACAGGCCAGAGGTGTGGGGGGTTAGTAGGATTCAGCAGAGACAGAGTGGGGAACAGAACAGGCAGACTGACTGAAATACACTGCTGAGGGGAGCAGTGGGCAAGTCAGGAGAGGTCTACCTCATCATGTGGATAGCTCCCTGGCTGGCTGGGATCGAACTCGTACTGCTGTGGCTGCAGATAGCTTCATAAGTTGTGTCTTAATCCCTTGCACCACCAGGGAGGTCCTGGGATGGATGATTTTCAAGTTTCCCTCCTTATCTTATGATCTGGACCCACTCTCAGGACAATTTCTGTCTAGTTCTCCAGAGACACTTCAAAGGTGGGGAAGAGCTTGCCTTGAATGGACAATCATGCTGGGTCTGTGTGGGTGAGTGAGTGGCTGGGGAATTCTCTGAGCTGTATGTCAGATAGCTCTGCTGACATCCGGCTGAGACCAGACCTGCTCGAGGCTAGGGCCCCAAACTTGGAAGGGCAGGTCCTGAGAGCTCACTGTTATGACACACCACTATTCAGATCACTGGTTCCTTACGTCATGTTACTACTTGCTCCTACACCTTCGTTGATCCTCCTGTTCTCAGGCACACCCAACGGAGACTGGGTCAACAATTGAGCTCTGGGAATCTGACAGACCTTTCTCAGAGGTTACTATTCTGTGGCTGCTGTGGTGATTGGTACATTCTCTAGGTGGTTGTGCACAGGAAATACGCTTTCCCTACGGGATATCTAGTTTCTTATGTTACTTCTAGTGTGGCAATCCCATGGAATGTTGGTAAGATGAGAAAAAAAGAAGGCATGACATAATGCATCTTTAAGGGATGCAAGAAAGCTCTATAGCTTGTTCCTATGTGGAGTGATTGTACAAGTTCAGTGTTACTTGTCATAAGGCACAATTGGAGAGCTTGACCAGTCTTTCCTATATTTTTGAGTATGTGTGGAGTAGAATGTTCCCTCCATCAGAGCCACTTTGGAAGTGCTTGGTTATTTCTTCTCAGAAATCTAATTGCCTTATTTAGTAGAACTCTCTCTCTCTCTTAAAGATTTATTTATGCATACAAGAACTGGGGAGTAGGCCAGAGGTGGGGAGGGGTTGAGAGGATTCACCAGAGACAGAGTGGGGAGCAGAACAGGTGGATCTACTGAAATAGACTGAGGGGAGCAACAGGCAAGACAGGAGATGTCTGCTGCACCATGTGGGTCAGCTCCCTGCCCCGGGATAGAACTCATGTTGCAGTGCCTGGTGATAGCTTGATTGATAGCGCTGTGTCTTTAACCCCTGCACCACCAGGGAGACCCATTATTTAGTAGAACTCTTTGTGATAATGACAATGTTCTTTGTCTAACCGCTAGCCCCCTATGGTTATTGGGTGCCTTGAAATGTTGCTAGAATGATGGGAACTATCTTTTAAATTTACTTAGTTTTAATTAGTTTAAATACCCGTGTGTGACTATGGCTACTGTATCAGAGAGCACAATTCTGGAATAGCGTATCTCCATAGCTTATCTGAAGTAGTCACAATCATTGTATGTTGAGCTGAGTTGAACATTAGCCTTCTTCAGGGTGCTTGCCAGAATGTAATTTTGCCGTGTGTTTTTCAGTTAATTCTGGATTTTTCTATTCATATGATACGTCAACTAAAAACTTATTCTACGTCTGGAGCTAAATGGTCATTATTATGTTTCAGGGACTCCAGGATTTGGTGGAAACTCCCCAGTAATGCATAACTGTTTCCATAAATATACTTTATAGGTCCTCTTTGCCTTCCACAGTGCTTACTAGAGCATTTCCCATTGAAAGTAGGATTCTGGATATTTCATGAATATTTCCACTTTCTCTCTGCTGAGGGGAGGGAAAAGAATAGTCTTTGCTATTGGGAAATGTCTGGGTTGAAATCCCAGGGCAGTGACTTTGGAAAAATCATTTAAATCTTCCTAGTTTTGATTTTTCTCATTTGTAAAATGAGAATACGAATTCTTTCAGCCCTAGATGTGTTTCAGAGTTGAACTGAAAGAATTACCTTCAAGTACGTACAAGTCTTCTGGAGCCATAATAGCTATGGCTATTGTTATTTTTTATCTCATTGAACTGTAGTATTTGTATGGTGTGTTTTCCTGGGTCTGGAATTAATCGTTTGACTACTGCCTATGAGAGTTGGAGACTAAGCACTGACAATATGCAGGATGTTAATGTGCTGTGTTGTAGTTTCGTAATCATGAAGTAGTAGTAAGTGCTAATCTGCATGATATGGAGCTGACCTCTGTGTAGTGGATTGGGTAAATGAAGCCTACTTTTCTGTGACGGGAGAAAGTCTGAAGAGTTCCCTTTCCCCCATTCTATATTGGCTTGATGATATATTTGCTTCCTGAGATAGGGAAAAATCTTGGTTCTGGTCTTACCTACAGGACAGATTCATTGCATGAGTTGAAAAGTTCCTTTAATTTATGAATAGATGCTCCAGAAGGGAGATTAAGTTTGTGACAGCAATTTTTGATCTGTCAAGTTATTGGATTTCTTGATATGCTTTTAGATTCCTTGAAGATAAGGGACATTCTTATTTTCATTCTTTTGGAAAAGATGCTCCTTGAATCAGTTGTCTAGAAGCATAGTGCACTTCTAGTGAGGCTGCTAATTTAACTCACACTACCTGGAGATGAGAAGGAAAATGCAGCCTCTTTATTTTTCTATAGTTGTTTTGATTTTTCTTTTGAACTTTTAATCTGTTCGGTAATGAGGATGTTTTAGTTCTCCATTGCTGCATAACAAGTTACTGCAAAGTTTAGCAGCTTAAATCAACAAATATTTATTATCTTATAATTTCTAGTTCAGGAATCAAGGTCTGGCACCGTTTGGTTCTCTGGCTCAGCATCTCTTAGATATAGGCCGCATTTGGGTAGTTCTAGGATGACCAACTGTCTTTGGTTGTTGAAGACTGAGTGATTTCTGAGATGCGAAACCTTTAGTGGGAACACTGGGAAAACCCTGGGAGAATTGGGATGGATTGATACCTTTAACTGGATTTCATCTGCAGTCTAGGTAGAGAGACAATCTTCCAAGTCCACCCATTGTATGTGGTAGGATTAAGTTTCTCATAAATTGTTGGGCTGATTGTCCAGTTCTTTCCAGGCTGTTGGGTAGAAACCTCCCTCAGTTCCTTTCCCTGGGGACCTCTCCACTGGGCAACTTACAACATGGTGGTTTGATTCATCAGAGCAAGCAAAGGAGAGAATAAGAGAGGTGAGTAGATAAAAAACCAGAGTCCTTTTTCAACACAATCTCCAAAGTCACCTCCCAACATTTTTTGTGTGTTCTGTTTGTTAGAAGTAAGTCATGAGGTCCAAATCATACCCAAAGGGAGTAGATTATACAAGGCATCTTGGGAGACATCTTAGAAGTTACCTACTACAAGGAGAATAAACTAAATTTAGCCCAATTTGGCAAAAGTAATAACAGCAATTTTTTGAATAGTCAGTTAGAATTTCGTTTCCTCCCCTTTTCCTTTTCTCAGTGGTAAATAGAAGCTGACTGACCTCATGGCAGGGAAGAAGAGGGGCTCAGAATCATGTCCATATTGCCCTGGCTCCTCTGCTTTCTGCCCTGCTATCTTTTTTTTATATATATATAAAGATTTATTTATGTATACAAGAACTGGGGTACAGGCCAGAGGTGCGGGAGGTGAGAGGATTCACCAGAGACAGGGTGGGGAACAGAACAGGCAGACTGACTGAAATACACTGCTGAGGGGAGCTGCGGGTGAGACAGGAGAGGTCTGCTGCACCATGTGGGTAGCTCCCTGGCTGGGGATCGAACTTGTGCTGCGGTCTGCACTGCTATGTTTTTACTCTTGGAGATGGCTTGCTCTGCTGTCAACAGCTGAAGTTGGCAGTTGGTGGACTCATGCTCTGTATCTCTTGGTTGAGATGGGTTTGGCTGTCCACTCTGCTGATGATTTGATATCATTTCTATTCTTTAGTACAGGCTATTCCTCCTACATGGTCCTCTAGCCCAGTAGGCCTCCCTCATGGTGCCCGGCGGTGATACTCTGCTTAACTCTCCACCCAGCAACATCTGATATAGACTGCTTCCTTTCTCAAGGCATGTGGAAACTTCTAGATATTTTTGATATCACATGAGGCCACAGGAACCTCTGGAACCCCAAATTGAACACTCTCCCCACTACCCGCCATTACATTGTACCATCACTGTGCCTTTGATGCAGCTATTCTGAGGTAGCCTGTTCTGAGTCTTAAAGCAAAGCACCTCGTCACTTGACTTTCCTCTCAACCTGTGTAAACCTTATTCTAGGATTACATCCAGGTCTTGGGGGGAGGGATTGGGAGGGATGGGATAAGGAGGAAACCACGAGGATCATTTCTATATTATGTCTTGAATTCTCCCACCTCCAGGCATGTCCTGAGACTCCCCTGTTGGACCAGGCCTGCCTCTTCCTGTGTTAAATTAGGTGAAGCCCCTCTTTCCAAGGCTTGTCTTTCATCACTATTGTGTTGATGTGGATTTCTGAAAGTCAATTTGTGACTCAAGGATGATCACTGACACCTTATTTCTTGCAGCAATAAACCTTGGGCTAAGCTTGGATGACCATGATGCTATCCACATCACATGCACTGGGTTTTACTGCTGTAGGTCACTTCTTGGATGATCAGCAGCCCTGGTTTGGGGCATTCAAGGATCTGGTGGCATCAGTGGGACTCCTCTCATAGAACTGAGATGGGTTATGTATGGAGGAATTATTTTAAAAAAATATGCTTTTCTAGTATCACTGCTATGAATCCAATATTTTCTTGCCCTTAAAGAGGATTTTCAGAGGTAAGTGAATAATCTCACATATGGAGAACTGAAAAATATTGTATGTATACTGAGGCAGGGGCAGGGGAAGGCATTTAAAAAGGGAATAAAGATAGAAAGAAAAATGTAGTGTGCAGGGGAAATGGAAGAAAGCAGAGTAAAATGTATGTGCTGGGAACAAAACAGTTAAATAGTTCTCTTCTCACCAACCCTCCCCAGCAGCTGCGTCCAGGAGGGAAGTTTGCCATGGAAACACAGGAAGTATGGGAGATTTGGGAAACAAGAGGAGCTTTTCTTGTAGTATCCAAACTGGAAGTAGCTCCCTTCCACCAGAAGCCTGGGGCTATACAAGGCTTCTTTGCAGAGGCACAGGATATATAGACTGAATGCTATTTATGGCAGCAAGCCGCCAAAGATGGCAGTTTGCAGCATGTATTTGGAGAAAGCAAGCTCTGACAAATGAAACTGTTGAAGAGTTTGAATTAAAAGTGAGGTTGGAGAATTATAGATAGAGAGAGGGCATTAAATAATAGGCACTAAAAGCCTTGATATAGGACAGTGGCCACTTCAACCCAGATGGTGTGAGACAGACAGAGAGGGACTCAGCATTAGAAGGAAGAGCTGGCTCTGAGAGACACAGGAAGCACACATAAATAGGAGCAGGGAAGAGACACTTCCCTCCCCCACATCTGTCTACAGGGTTTGAAAATCTCTTAGCAATGAGTGATTGTAAGTTACCATCGCTCTCCATTGAGCATTATTAGCAGCTTACTGTACATTTAATTCAACTTTTGTTATTGGCATGTGAATTATCTACACTGTGGTGTTTGAATCTTTCTTAATATACCTTTTTTTTTTTTTAAAAAATATTTCCCCCTGAACTCAGCAGTGAAGGACCCCTTCTGATAATATTACATATGTTTGTTTCACTGTGAGGATCTAAATAATAAAAATTGGAATAGTTACCGTAGGCAAACCAGGACAATAGTCTCCTGACAGAAAACAACTTAATAAAGCTAGTTCTTATCTGGAGGTGCCATGATTTATAAGAGAAAAGGATGAAAGGAAACGTAAGGGTTAAGAGAAGCTAACTGGGGCACAAAACCAGAGAGAAAGTGCAGAGGAGAGCAAACATAAACCATAGTGATATTGCAGGCCAGGCAAGCATGTAAAACTGTGGGCAGGTCTGCGAAGGGACTGTACAAGTTGTATGTGTTCTTGCTTTTGGCTGAAAAAAGTGGAAAGAAAGTTTGGATGAGGAGGGGTGACGGTTATGGTGGAGGGCAGAGGGTATATGTTCTCTACTGGTTTCAGACGAATGTGCAAGCCCTCTGGAGAAAAAAATTATAGCAAAAGCTAAAACTTTTTCTAGATGACTCTGGTGGGATGGTGGAGAGGGTAGTCCTCCCAGAGGTAAACTGAATATTCTGCCTCTCAGGCATTCTGAGGGATTGCTGCTCTATCTCATTAGGAAAAAACATTTCATGGGGATGCATCTGTAACTAAAGTAGTGATGAGTCACCAGAGGTGACTTCGTGAGGCCTTACATCAAGAGGGGTCTGCATCAGAAGAGGAAGCCTAAGGTGGGCACTTGGCATGCTGACTTCGCTTATGAACGTCTATGCAACTCAACCTGATAACTTGTTACAATTAGATGAAGGTCCTTAGGGAGGCCATAGAATGGGGATGGGTATCAGTGATATTTTGCTTATTTCTGCTAACTGCTCTTCCTGTACTGGGTTCTAAAGCATATTCTTGACCCCATTTGTAGTCAAGAAACTGAGACCTAGTAAAATTAACATGATTACGGCATCAAAACTGAAGTGGAGAGCTAGGATTTAAGCCTGTGCTTATAAGCCTCCAAAACTTATTGATGTTACTCACTGTGCTGTGTCACCTTCTTTCTGATCTTACTGCCAATACAATTCCAGGAGAAGTTGAAATAAGGAAATTTTAAAGACAGCAGGTCTTTAAGTCTTGCTCCTGATATTAGACATCAATACCTCAGAGATCTTGGCCAGGTCAACTAGAAAGGTCAGCAGGATCCTGAAAACAGTGACTCCAGGTGAGACTGGAAATCCTCCTTATTTATGGGAGGAGGGAATCTTTGCTTAAATAAAGCTGGAATGTGGGTAACTTTTCTAATGAGTCTTCTTACAATCAGGTGTCTAAGCATGACGTGTGTTGAGGGCGGGCACTGGCTCATCAATGACTGCATTATCTTGGCCAAGTTGTTTAATGTGCCTGAATTCCATTTTCCATCTGTATGATGAGAATATGAAAGCATCTGCTTTGTAGGATTATTGTGAGAATTCACCACAAATACCTACTCTGGCAGATTGTATTTTCCAAAGATGGCCACACCAATATACATATCTCAATCCCACATGCATTTCTTAAATTGTGACTGACATCTTCCCACTGAATGGTGAGATCTCTGTTGTCTCTGCTTGAATCTGGGAAACCTTGACTTCTCTGATCAATAGAAGAAGCAGAAGGAATGTGTGACTCCCAAGTCGAGGTCATGAAAAGGTTACAGCTTCCATCTGTTCCTCTCTCAGGACACTTGCCCTTAGAACTCAGCTACCATGCTGTGAGGAAGCATAAAGTATCTCACATGGAGAGGTCAATGTGTAGAACACCCAAGACCTCCAGCTGACAGTCACCAACAAATACCAGACATGAATGAAGATGTGTTCAGATAATTCCAGCTCCCAGGCTTTGAGACTTCTCTCTGAGGCCCCAGCTATCACAGAGCAGAGACCAGCTGTCCCAACTGTGCCTCATCCAATTTCCTGATCCACAGTATCAGTGAGCATGATTCATTGCTGACTTATGCCACTGAGTTTGGAGAGTAATTTATTATGCCTCTATAGTAACTAGAATAGATTTGATAGCATGAAAACAATACAAAAGAAAAATAAGTTGGCCGGGTAATTTATGTAACTTATTTCCTGTTCATTATTTTAATGTGTTGCTAGACCAAGTAGACCCAATCAAGAGTCAGTTCTGAAATCTAACAATTTAGTATCCAAATACAACCAAGTAACTTAAAATCCAGCCAAAACATGGCGAACACAATGGTACTTTATATCAACAGATTAAATATGGTCCCTGGTCCCTTTCAGCCTTTGACAGAGAAATAACCTTTTGTTTTATTGGTCTCCAACAAAAAATTTAGCTGAATGCTCACTGAATTACACTTAAGTTCTTTTGAGGAATGAGGAAATTCTAATAGATAGCTCAGTGGTATCCGACCTTAGCTCTCATGGAAGCTCATAATAGCAAAATAATATGTGTTTATTGATAGTCTTACATGGGACATTTATACCTTTAATCTTAAAGTAGGATTAAAGTATACTTTAATCTTAAAGTATACTTAATCTTAAGTAGGTTTATTAATGGATTTATATAGACTTGAAATAGAGGTATACAGTGGTCATAGACTATAGTGATATGACGTGTTTTGCTTTTGCTGGTAGCTATTGAAATAAATAGAGTGTACACATTGTTGAATGTGTTAATTAGTAGAGTATATACATAACAAAGAGAAAGATGCATACCTGTAAGGATGAAACAAGAAACCAGCGACCCTTGTGGAATGTTTATAAATGTGTTAATAAGTACAGGTATGGGATTGAACCCTAAGAACATCTGTTAAATTGGCATGTACTTATATGATATACAAAGACATGGCAAACATCCCACCTTTGGAGGAGATATAAATACTATGGAAAGTTTGGGTAGGCATAAAAAGACATATAATTGGTAAGAACTCTGAAGGTCTTGAGATTTTACTCTATATGCAAGTGGACAGGTTAGCCTGCTACAATTTTAAGGATGCTGGTAGAAGTTTTCCTGTACAAAAATGCTTGAAAAGATTGTTCAGAACAAAGGACAGACAGTAGCTTGCCTATATGATGTGTAGAAATCTTGAGCAATCTATGGAAAATTTTATCCCATTAATCTCCCACTCTTCAGAGGATCCAAAAAAGATTGCAAAACAACTGTTAATGGCTGATCAATGATCTAAGGTCAATGACATCTTAGTATGTTTTGGGGAAAGTAGAGATAAATGTGTAAATTTGATATATAACCACAAATACAAGTAAAACCATAACTTGTACATGCTTATTTTGTCCTCTAGGTTGAAGTTTAGGGTGAAGCAGCAAAGATTTTTTTTTTGTAAGTTCTGTTTCCCTTTAGTTCAAGTCTGTCAGTCTTTCCAACTTGGTTTGGGGACCTGGTGGTTACTGTTGATACTCTGAGCAGCCCCATTGCAAGTGATACTGTGAAATTAGCAGAGTAGGCAATTCATTCCAGTTGATGGAAGAGGATATTTACTCTTTGGTTGGTTTGAGGGGGAAAAAAATACCCTAAATGATAGGTTGGTAGGAGCAAATGTAGAAAGACAGTAAGAAAAGTCAAGTTCGTAAGACCCGCTTAAAATATTTAAGGTGATCCACAGGCTGTTGGGTCTTGCTTTCAAATCCACTTTCTACTTGTTCACTATTCTACTCTGTTAACTGGCTATATCCCTTGTGAGGAAAAAATTAGACAAAGCGCTTATTGGCCCAGGGAGATGGCAAGAAAGTTTGTATTTGCCTGAACTCTTGCGGGAAAGACAAAACCAAACCAATCCTCTTTACAAATTAACATCCAACTATATATCACTGGCCTTGACTCCAAATTACATTTTCTGTGTGGTTTAGAAATCATGACACTGAGAAATTTTATATAAATTTATCTCTGGCTAGTGTGTTACCAGAGACCACTGGAGAAGCACATGCAGAACCACTCTAAAGAACCATGTTTGCAGTTCAGCTTGAAAGGATTCCAGAAGATTTTCATTGCAGATGAGCTCACAGTACAAAACTATAAACAGGCAAGGTAATATTTCAAATAACTTGATATCAGAGGACCTTGTGATAAAGTTACAAAATAATTTTGTTTTAAATAATTAGTGAGATAAAGAGAATAAATAGGAAATAAAATGAGAGAATAAGACAAAAAGAAAAATGCATAGGAAGATTTGAAATAAAACAGCAACCAATTCGTTGAATTCTGCTCCTGGCCAACGTGGAGTAGTCTTTCTCTATATTAGTGATTACAACTAATATTTATGATAAATTATAAAGATCAAGTATCTGAAAACTTAGTGAAAGCAGGCATATTGTGGAAGGTAGCCAAAATTTGAAGAAGTGAATGACAGAGAAATAAGTTTCCAACTTTTTCCTTTTCGAAAATTCTCATTCTTGCCTTCTTCAAAGAATTGGAACAAATTCATATGGAAACACAAAAGACCCCAAAGAGCCAAATCTCACCTGGCTAAAAGGGGAGAAATGGTAGTATTACATTCCAGACTTCAAACTTAAGTCACAATAATTAAAGCAGCATGGTATTGGAACAAAACAGACACAGATCAATGGAATAGAATTGAGAACCCAGAGATAAAACCACATGTATATGGACAAATAATCTATGACAACCAGACTATACACTGGAACAAGGAAAGCCTCTTCAATAAATGGTGTTGGGAAAATTGGACTGCAACATGCAAAAAAATGAAACTAGACCACCATTTCACAGTGCAACCCAAAATGCAAAATATATTCAAAATGGATAAAATCAACTCACCATGGATGTAAGACCTGAAACCATAATCTAGATGGAAGAAAACATAGGGAAAACACTCTGTGACTTAAACTTCAGAAATGTCTTTGCAGATTCATCCCCAGCAGCAAGGAAAGCAAAGAGAATATTAATAACTGGAACTACATTAAATGGAGAAGCTTCTGTACAGTGAGAGACAGTAACCAGAACAAAGAGACACTTTATAGAATGGGAGAAAATATATATGGCTCACCATATATGACAAAGGACTGAGATCAAAGATCTAAGCTCATACAAATCAACAAAAAGAAAACAAACAACCCAAATCAAAAAGTGGGCAGAAAAGCTAAATGGGAACTTTTATAACAAAGGCAGATGGCCAACAAGCACATGAAAAAATGTTCATCATCACTTATCACCAGGAAAATGCAAATCAAAACAACAAGATACCACCTTACACCTGTGAAAATGGCTCAAATTAAAAAAAAAAAAGAAACTACAAGTGCTGTTGAGGGTATGGAGAGAAAGGAATCCTCTTTCACTGTTGGGAGGAATGTTGACTGGTCCAGCCTCTATGGACTGCTCTGTGGAGATTTCTTAAAATACTATAAATGGATCTGCCCTATGATTCAGCAATTCCACTCCTAGGTATCTACCCAAAGGACACAAAAACACTAATTCAAAAGGAAACCTGCACTACTATATTTATTGCAGCACTATTTACAATAGCCAAGAAACAATCTAAATGCTCAAAAACCACATGAGTGGGGGCCTCCCTGGTGGCAAAGCGGGTTGAGCGCCATGCTGTGTGGCTGTCTGCAGCCTCTGCAGTGCCAGTTTGATTCCTGACCCGCCAGGGAGAGACCCACATGGCGTGGCAGACCTCTCCTGCCGCCCGCTGCTCCCCTCAGTGGTGTCTTCAGTCCGTCTGCCTGTTCTGCTCCCCACTCTGTTTCTGGTGAGTTCTCTCACTCTCCTGCACCTGACTATACCCCAGTTCTTGTATAAATAAACAAATCTTTAAAAAAAAAAAAAACAAAACAAAAAACCACATGAGTGGATCAAGAAGATGTAGTGTATACACACAATGAATATTACTCAATGATCAAAAAAGCTGATTTCATGCCACTTGTGGCAAGATAGATGGAGCTGGAAGGGATTATGCTAAGTGAAAAAATAAAGGGAAGAAAGATAAATACCAGATGGTGTCACCTATATGTGGAATGTAGGAGAAACCAAACAAAGGGTTCAACAAAGACAAACTTTAAAACCAACCCTTGAAAACTGACCATAGATCTGAGGAACCCAGGAGAGGAGAGGGAGTGGGTGGAGAGAGGGAGGCAATGGGCTGGGTGGGAGGGAGGAGGGGAGATGAGAAGAGCTCAGTAGACTGTGGTGGAGGATTATGGGTGCTTGGTAGTGGGAGAGCTGTGATGACCACACCTAAGGTTAGAAATCCCATATTGTCAAGATAGGAGCAAAGATGTAAAACAATGGTACTTCATTAATAAAAAAAGTCTCCATTTTTTTTTTTTCCTGGCATTAGGTTCCAGTTGCATAAGTATAGCTGCAGCTTAAACTCTTAAGATGAACCACATCTTCACAGAGCAGCAGGTCAGAAATAAGGGGCACCAGAGAGTGTGAAGGGGATATTAGAAGAGAGCTGAAGAAAAGGGCACTATTGGGTTTGAATCAGAACAAGTTCAAGTCTTACACTGGCCATGTGTAGGAGAGGGACAGACACAAGGAGACCCAAGGTAGTAGAGCAAAGCCTTTGACAAAAGAACTGACAGCAGAGCATTGCACCTACTAGGCTCCATCTCTGGAACTAACTGCGCTGATTTCCTGCTAAAGCAAAGAAAAAAAATACTCCCCAGGAGATTTTAGCACAAACAAATGTTTTACAATATAGCACTCTCAAAGTGTCCAACGTACAATTGAAAATCACACTACACATCAAAAACAACAAAGCAAAAGTCTCTAGGAAAATGAGACCAATTCTCAAGAGAGAAAAAAACCAGCATGATAACCCCAAGATGACTTAGAGTTTAGAGATTAAAGATTCTAAATTTGGCAATTGCTATGTTTCATATCAAAATAAAAACAGTGGACACGAATGTAATTCTACACAGAAATAGGAAGGTTTAAAAAAGAACCAAGTAAAACTTATACAAATTAAAAAGTGTATCGGTAATAATGAAAATTCCTTTGATGATCTGACTAGCAGAATGCAAATGACCAAAGAAAGAGTCATTCTGTTTGGACACATCCAATTGGTGAGACACACATTTACAGATTTAAGAAGTTCAGTAAAGTCCAGACAGGAAAACTGAACCCAGACACATCATAACCAAATTGTTGAAAACCAAAAATAAAGACAAAGGAATCTTGAAATAACACATTACTTGTAGGGGAAAACATTTTTGAATAGAAGTTTCTTTTCTGAGATCAAGGAGGTCTGAAGAGAGTGGGACTCTATATTAAAAATTCTGAAGAAAACCAGCCAACCAGCCAACCAACTCCAGGAATTTGTCCTCAGTAAAAACATAGTATCATAAAAGAAGGTAAAACTAAGAAAATTTTGTTACCAACAGAGTTGTTCTAAAAGAAATGCCCAAGGAAGTTATTGAGACTGAAGGAAAATGATACTAAAGGGCAACTTGGAACTTCAGGAGTAAAAGAACACCAAAATGGTAAATATATGGGTAAATGTAAAAGGCTGTTTTTCTCTATAATTCTTTACATAATGGCATTTGAGAATCAAGATGATAACTTTGGTGGGGTTTGCAGTATATACAGATATGAAGTATTATGACAGCTATCACATAAAAGAAAAAGCAAAGGAACTTACATGGTTGTAAGTTTTCTGTATTTTACGTGTAGAGATAAAATATTAAATAAAAGGAGACTTTAAAAATTAGACAAGCATTTTGTTATCCCCAAAGCAGCCATGAAAAAAAAAATTGTGCAGAGATACAACCAAAACATCAACACTTCAGTTTAAATGGAATCCTAAGAAACACTAAAAAATAACTAAATACATTTTATAGAATTGCAAAATAAATTCATTGAAATTGAAACCCAGTGCATGATGTAATCAACTGGATAAATACAGTTATAAAGAAAAAAATAATAAATTGAAAGCTAGATAAAAGAAAATTGTCCAAAATGCAGCACAGAGAGATAAAAGAACTGCTTATATTGATAAGGAAAGGCAATGTTTCTGAAAGATTTTAAATTGTATCAAAACTGGAGTAATTGAATTATGTCATCATTAATCAGTTCAGTTCTATTTAGTTTCTATTTAAAAAAAAGTGTGTAAAAAATTGTTAGTGCCTGTGAATTTTGGCTCTCCTCTTGGGATAGGGTATTTCTTTTTCTTTTTCTTTTTTTTTTAATATGTATTTATTTATACAAGCACTGGGTATAGTCATGACCTTAACATGTAAGTAACTAAGCACTGTCCTCTTTAATCCTCTCAACAACCTGAATGGCAGGTAACATTTCGTGGGTTTTCCTAAAGAGGAGACAGACTCAAGGGAAGATGAAGTCAAAATTCTGACAGGCCTGTCTAGCTCTAAGATCTTTCTGTTACCTCTGTGCTGTCTCCTGAGCAACTCCATTCTTGGTGACAGTGACATCTGTTATAAACAAGGTATTTATAATATATACATGTGTGCACACCTCTGAGTACCTTAAATTGTAAAGACAGCTTTGTTTGAATGAAGCAATACAAAATGGAGTCCCACCATTGCCATAGATTCACTTTGACTTAGCATATTTAAGGCTTTCTCACCTAGTAAAAGGGTCTGTGGTTAGCCTTAGTGAACAGGTTAGGTTGTATTCAAAATCCTTTCTGGTAGCTATAGATTTTTTTTTTTTTAAGATTTATTTATTTATTTATGCTTTAGTCTGGCTTTGTGTGTAGGCCTATTCTTGGCCTATCCATGAGAGTTCATTACACACACACACACACACACACACACACACACAGACTTTCAGATTCACCCTAGAGAACTGGCACCTAGTGGGTCAGGTGCCAGAAGATATCATGGACAATAGATTAGGAATATGTCCAAGTGTGATTTAGGAGGTCCTGAAAGGCCATCACTGCAGACAGCACATTCCATGGGGCACATATTTACCACTGGGCCCCACATGTTAGGTAATGCCTCAGGCTCTGGGTGCACAAAAATGAAGCAGTCCAAGTCCCTAACTTCTCAGCTTTCCCCATCCAGAAAGAAGGACTAGAAACAACATGGTGGAGCCTTAATAATCAGGGTTGCACGGAAAGCTCATGAGAACCTAGGTAAGCATATAATTAACGCTGAGGGGAGGGAAGGTGGGAGGAGAAAGCCAGGGAAAGTTGTGAGAAGATTTTAGAGATGGATTTAATGGTTGAGTTAGAAGTCGCCAGGGTTATGAGAGCACAGGGCATTGCAGCCTGAGGGAAGTGTGGGCAGAGCAGCAGAGGGAACTTGCTCTGGGCCAGTAGAAGCAGTGTGTGGCAGGAGCTTGCAGGGTTAGGAGAGGGGTAGGGTGGAAACTCACAAGAGGAGGCTGGAAAATTTCACATCATAAGGAATGTCGCTTTATCCTGTTGAGTACGGTTAGTGACTGTAAAGTGTACTTTACAAACTGGGACACTTGTGATGGGAAAAGGAGGTGCAAAAATTATTGGCATTTATTTTTGAATATTTATTCACCATCAAATGGATTCTATTAATATTCTTGAAGAGAAAATTCTCTCTAAAATATGAAAACTTTCAACTTGCTCATTAAAGCAAAATTAAAAATGATTTTGTGAACAGTAAAAATAAAAGCAGCAAAAATAATTATTCTTGATATCACATATTTTAATTTGCTTCTTATTTGTATCTATTTTGAATAATATACCATTAGTATTTGAAAAATATTTTTCAATGTTTATTTATATTTGATATTTATCACATATATTTATATATTATATTAATATTTATCTCTAATACTAACCATTAGCATTTTCTAAAAAAAAAAACACCCCACATATATCAATGCTTTAATAAAATGGCAATGTTTAGAGTTTTATTTTATGGTATGTAGATTAGAATATTTGATAACTCCAATGAACTTTCTTTTTAATTGAGAATATGCTTTTCCTGTAGATACTGAGGAATTGTTCAAAACAAATTGTGTTAAAGGGAGGGTATTCGCCATTCAATTTTTCCCTCTCACATTAAATGCTAAACATCTCAGGCTGTTTCCCCCTCCATTTAGTGTGCTTTTCTTCAATTATTTTTGTAAGACAAAACTTATAAGTTGTCTCTTCTGTTTATGATGCTTTTGAATTTTTGCCAAATATAAAAGCTGCAAATTATAGGTTTTCTCAATTTCATTCAACTCCAGAATAGAATGGAAATTTATTAAATTAAAAAGAGTGCCTACATTATAGAATTTCAAAACAGAGACTTGTATCCCTTTAAGCCTTTGTCAATTTATTCAGTTCTTTGTTTTAGGGAACTCAGTTTTAATGACTACCTTTTTGTAAGTTTTGTTATTAGTAATCAAATTTTACTAAAATCTTAAACTAAGGTTTTTTTTTGACCTATCACTCATGGAATATTTTGATTAACAGCTTCCACTAATTTCAAATAAAAGCAACCAAAATTTAGAAGACTAACTTATACAAAAGTTCAATTCCACCATAAGACACTTAATTTGATTTTAAAAATTCTTTAAAGTTGCAAATATTTCTAGTATATCTAATTGATATAGGCAGCAAATGAGAAAACATGAATTTCCATGTTGAATAATTATTTTTTTGTCTTCAGCACCATTGTACATTTTATGTACTTAAACTATTCCAACTATATATAAGAATACACATGTATGTAAAATTTGAGAAACTTGGCTATCAAATATTACAGTATGTTGAGTAGTAGATGCTCCCAACTTCTTTTGACAAACAAGAATTATTTTTGTGTGACAACCAGTTCCGAGTAGAATTCTGCATAATATGTAATTAACATTTTTTTCTTCAGGTTTTTGTTTCTGCTATTTTATGGGATTCCATCAAAATTTCTAATTGTTTTGCAATAATAAAAATAATTACTTTCATTATGGAAAATGTCAACTGAATTTACAATAGTATTTCATAAAGATATTAGGTGTCTTAACTATGACAGAAACAATTATTTTTTTATTTCAAAGGTTTATGAAAGCAGGTGAAACTGTTTTTTTATCTGACTCTGAAGACTTTGATGGGAAACTTATGCCAGTTTAGTCTTTGAGATTTTTACTCTGTTAATGGAGATAGCATATGACAACACTCCTTTTATTTTCCTATTTTTACCAAAAAATGGAATAAAAAATGAGGAATATTTAATTAGGAAGAATTTTTTAATATAAATGAAAAGTCATGCCTTACAGTGTGATATGGAAACTCATCTTTATATCTGCAGGTATTGAATTGGGCAAGATCTTTTGTTAACCATTGCTGGGGTTGTTGGTATATTTCAGAAATTTTGTGTCTTCTGGATTTCATGTGGCCAGTGATTATCTGTAGCTCACACAGGTGATACTAATTCTCAACAAAATTACTTTTTAATTATCAGTATTCTTGAGAAGTAGGTGGAAATGCAGTCTTAATTTCTCATTAAGCTTGAATTTTCTTTCTTTCATTTGGTTCGTTGCCACTAAAAAAACTAAATGGTTTATTGCAAAATAAAAATGCATTAACCAACAATAAAATGTAGTTATAGATCTACTCTATGCAATACAACACAAACTTTTGTAGTAAGAATAGTCAGACTGTTCTCTATATAGTTTTGCAGAATTGCTCAGTCTCTACTTCCTGCAAATATTTTACTTATATTTGGTTTCTACCTGACTAGCCCCTGTCAGCCTGGTGACTTTCTGACTTTGAAGGCAGTGCCACTGGACTAGAAAGAGTTATACCAGGTGTCAAAGTGACATTCAATTTATGAATGAATGATGAATGAATAACCCTCTGTAGTGTTCTTGGAAAGAAGATGTAACTTATGTAACTTTTGAAGGGATTGGAGAATGCCTATCTCTAGTGATCTTTCAATTTTAATCAAATGTCAAAGTAAGGAATCTATTTGTTGCACATGTTTCTCACACTGAGCCATATAGTCGTGGCAGAAGCTGGAAGTAAAAAAGGAAGGTCCAGTAAGCACATCATGACTTATTTTAATACAAATATAAAAAATAAAAATCTAGGATAAGTGCTGAAGTGAATGGGACATGAGAACAAGAGTCATAAACAACCGTCTTGGGCTGTCTGGGATAGAGAGCTCAGGTAGACAACCTGGATCATGGCTAGGAAGTTAGGTGCTAAGAATAGTGGTGCATCAGGGGAGAAAAATGCATAAAAGACATAGAGTTTGAGCCTCTGCATTCTGCAAGACATTACACTGGCCCTGGAAAACGTTCCTTCAAATTTCTTTTACATGATAAAGAAATGAAATTCTGACTTGATTAAGCCACTATCATTTTGGGTTGTTGTTTTTTTATATCAGTTGAACTTAATTCTAACTGGCATGAAATACTTGAAAAGTATAATGCTCATTTATAAAAAGAAATTGTACAACACTTTAAAATTTGATCTTTATAAAACTCTTTGAGACAGCTAGGGTAGGTGAGAGCCCTTTTACCAAAGATGAAACTGAGGCTTAGACATACTAAATAAATTGTTGAGAGTCATGTGGTTAGAAAGGCATAGGTTCCATATGTAATTTGAAGCCTCATAACTCCAAATTCAGTCACTTGTGAAACATGGAGTTGGCATAGCACTGGTGATTAAGAGAGGGAATTTGTTAGGGGAAGAGGGAAGCTGTAAAAGGTTAATTTTACCCAGGACTGGCATGAAGGCGTAGCAAGACATCAAATATATAAAACTTAAAGGGTGTCTTCAAAGTAATATAGCCTAATGTCTTATCTGCTTAATGTACAACTCAATAAAAATGTCATTGTTGGAATTGTCATGGCTTATTTCAGTAATCTGAGATTCCAAAGCAGAGTGTCATATCATGTCAGTACAGGCAAATGTGAGTCTTACAATTTGAAATTCTTGAGGGTGATAAACTTTGTATATCAGAAGAGTTTTGTTATTTTTAAGTGATCTTTTATTGATATGTACCCATTAGAGTCATAGTCACATTAATTTTTTACATAGAATTTAAGAGTGGTTGAGAGTATTTGCATCATCTGCTATCTGTATGATATCACACCACAGCTATGCTAATGTATGTTAATCTAAGACAGGGCAGAGGGTCTAAAAGTTCAAAACATTGCTTGGAGTAAATTTTAACTACCTTCTTTACAAACTGTAGTATCTGAAAATGTACAGTAGTTTATATTTGTATATTGTTTGTATTTTTAAAATATCAATATGATTAAATTATGGAGCTAATTCTTTATAACATGAAGGTGATTATTTTTGCTACCAGTAATATGTACCTTAAAGAATTTGTAAGTTCAAAATGAAGGGTTTGTTTGGAGGCAAAGTTTAAATGACATAAAAGGCAATCAATTGGTCTTTAATACTCGTGAAACCAATGTATGGAAGGGAACAAAAAGGAGATCCAATGTTAAGGTCTTCTCAGTATTTTATGGAACATTGCAGGGTTTCTTCAAGGTCCCCTCAACACACAGTCTGAAAATGTGAAAATCATGTAAATTCAGCAACCAGTGATTTAGAAAATGCCCATTTTACAAAATTGTGCAATCCCCTGACCTTCCCGATAGCAGCTCATAAACTGACGCTCCAGTATTCTGTCCATGCTTGGCCATCCCAGTACATCGTGTAGATCCATTGATAATCAGAGGAGAGAAAGAAGGAAAATTTAAAATAAGCAAACACTTTCTAATCTTCAAAAAGCTTGTTAAAACAAAATTTCCAAGTTGTTGGAAAGGATATTTCACTGGGCTGCACCACTATTTCTCTTTGGAAATATATCATGCTGAATATGATGGGCTTTCTGAAACAGTCACATATCCATTCTGTAAGGTAGTTTTGAAAGAGTCAGAAGTTCCTTTAGAGAAGTTTAAGTGACTATAGCTAATTATAAGCAAACTCTGTTTTTATTAGATGCTTTTCTTAAGATTAAGCAAAATCACTCCTTATTTTCTTGTAAGCAAGAGGCATATAAGGTTTGATGCCTCCAAATGCTGATGGCAGCCTGTGGGGAAATACAATGCTAGGATTTCCAATTTTATCATGCATTTTTAATTAATTAATTTATTTTTTATTTTTTAAAAGATTTATTTATTTATTTATACAAGCACTGGGTACAGTCAGAAGTGCGGGAAGGAGAGAGAATTCACCAGAGCCAGAGCAGGGAGCAGAGCAGGCAGAAGGACCGAAGTACACTGCTGAGGGGAGCAGCGGGCGGCAGGAGAGGTCTGTGCGCCATGTGGGACCCTCCTCCGGTGGCCGGGGAGCAGCCGGGGATCGAACCGGTGTTGCAGAGGCTGCGGGCAGCTTCGCAACCCAGTGCTCAACCACTGTGCCACCGGGGAGGCCCTATCATGCATTCTTTATGTGTACACAAAGGTTACATTGTGAGCTTCAACATCTGTTAGTATTTGTAACACAGGGTACGGCTAAATCACTGATTCTACCTAATTCTAAGTTTTCCTTATGTTATAAAGAACTCTGAGAACAAAATATTTCACTGCTTTTGGGAGCTGAGGAAGTTACTCCTGGTCCTGTGCTGACATTTTCCAATGATGACAATGAGTGACAATTATTGGAAATTGGTTATATTTAAATTTTAGAGCAAAAAAGTTTAAATGATCCCAAGGAACTGGAATTTTACATTAAACGATTTGAGGAAGCTATTCCTAGAACAATTAGTTACTATCTAGTTCAACCAATTTGGACTGAGTGGCTTCATTGGAAATAACACAGATGCACAAGGCTTGTTTGTATTCTGTGGAAAACTTCAAGTTTTTGATTTACTGAGCATCTGTTTATCTTAGACCAGAAGGTCAGCAGACATGAGACCCAGGGGTTCTTACATAGTATGCACAATGAGGGCCTTCTGGGCTTGCATCTGGTTGTGTGGTCACACCAAAAAACATGGCTGACTGCCTTTGCACTTAGACTTCATGAAACCACTGAGGTTCTAGTGGCCTGGTCAGGGTTTTTTCTGTGCTAGTCTAAGACAACAAGGTGCCATCTGGACTCATCTGGAGGGAGGGCGGTGTTCTGAAGGAGTGCCTGGTGGGGAGAAAAGAAAGTCCCAGTTCGAGTTTGTCTTTTATTCTAGTGTTGCTGGAACCTGGGTGTGTTCTGGGGGTGAAAGGAGCCAACTGGAAATCTTCTGATGGTGTAGCTACTGGCAAGGATTTCCCACTCAGGGACTCATGCAACTGGAGCTGGGAGGTTTGGGAGAGAAGGAGAAACAGATCTTCTCGAGAAGTCCAGAACCTGAATGGTCCAGGTGGTGACCATGGTGATAGGCATTTCAGAGTCCAGGGAAGAGATGCTGAGTTAGTTCAGAGAACAATCTGGATCAGGACTGAGGAGCCAAAGAAAAAGCCTATCATGCCAATTACAGAGAAGTCAGCAGGGATAGGAATGTATGAAAGGGAAGGTCAGTCTGGGAGGGAAGGTTTAGAAGCCTACTCTTGAGCTGAAAGTAAAAGTTGGATCAGAGTTCATGAGCAGGTGTATGTTCCTGGTTCTGGAAACCAGGAAAAGCATGATGGCCTTTTCATTAGAATCAGTCAGGGCTGGCTTAGCATTTTGACTTTGGCACCCACTGTGTGACCTTGAGCTTGGCAAGGAGGCAGTGGGGTTTCAAGTTCCTCAATTAAAAAAAAATAGGACTTAACAGTTGGGTTAAAGTGATTGCTAACATTCGTTTTAGTCCAACTGTTCTCTGCTGCTATCTTAAATAAAATCATTGGTGAGAAAAAACCTGAGCAACCATGGATGTAGCTTATATTTAGATTTATGCTTTGGGGTTATTACTTCTGACAACAAATCATCACCTAGAAGTCCACTATTATGTTGAAATCACTACTCTATGTTTTGAAATTCTAAACTGTGACACAGCTTCAGTTTACTTGAATGAACAGTGCTGATATAATCGGCTGCAAATATTTCTTTTCTGCCTGAGACATCTGTCATGTTCGACTCCTCACGGCAATCTATAAATGTGTAAGGCTGGCGTGGTGAGCATTTCCATCTCTGTAGACCTTGTCACTAATAAGAACTTTGGTAGAGTTGAAAGAGATGGAAATCTGAAGAAAGTATAGGACCCAAACTCCAACATATGTAAAGTAACAGCTGCCTAATTTGAAGTGATGTGTCCTGTGTTTTAGATTTTTGCAGCATGGCTAGTTGGGATGTTTACTACTGGAAAGTCAAAATGCCTGCAAAAACAAATGCCCATTTTTCAAATATCTGGTCTGAATCATTTATTTTTAATACTAAATGTGACATAGTGTAATGTTCTATTGATTAAATTAAACTGCACGGGAGAGGGAGATAGAATTTCAATTGAATTCTTAGATGAAAAATGAGCTGCTTGTTGCAGAGTTTTTCTTGTGATTGTCTAACATTCTGATAGATATTGGCTGGCTCCACTTAAACATCTAGATCCTTGCAGCTGACAAGCTGTGTCTATACTGGGGTGCCCCCAACTCAGAAGAAAAGTTTTGGGCCCTTAAAGAAGAAGGAAAGGATTTCTTAACTGGTTGGGAGCTTTAGTGACTTTTTTCTTCCTGTGATTGACATCTAGGAGACATTGGATGGTTTTCAGGTGAAATCATGAAATAATGCACAGCTACCATGTATTGTTTAGAAGAGGTAATTTGCATTCGCTCATTCCATGCTTCTCAACTGTGAAACAAGGAAGTTTATTCATTTTGCTGTTTGCTATTTAAATAATCTTCTGTGTTTGGGACTGGTGACATCCAAATATGATGCTGTAAGAAGTTGTTAACAAATTCACCATACTAACAAGACATTTCTGGTGGGGTAATAGCAGTTCAAAGAGGAACTATCCTGTCTGTATGAGCATTTATTTTGTTCCTTGCCCTTACACTGTGAGACAAGAATAATATTTAAAAAAAAACAAACATGTTTCTGCACAAGTAAGGGTGGAGGTTTGCTTCACCCTTAACTCAGAAATTCTTTCTTCTTGGAAACTATGGATAAAATGAATAAATTTCCTTTGGAATGTGGTGATACCTGGGAGGCAGAGACTTTGAGAAGTATGATAGGATGAAGCCATTCTGGACTCAGCAGATTTGGTCAATTGAACTAGAATCTGTAACCAGTGAGATCACCGACCTTGTAGTTTACAGTCAAGGGACAGCTCCCTAGAGAATACCCAAGGCCCAAGATCCATCCATTAGAGACAGATGGTCAAAGACAAAGTACAATCTGAAGAATCTAAACCAATAGTATCATAGGAGGGGCACATAGACAGTAAAGCCAAGATGATTGTGCATTTCTCTAGAAACAGAGCTCAGCATGGAGGTATGTGGTGTGGGAAGCCCATGAGTTTCCATGGGAAATCAGCAAGGAGGTCCCTCTACTGGAGAAAGCAAGGTGTGACATGCAAAGACAAAGAGATGAAAACATATTGAATGTGCAACAGTATTACAGAAAATAGCAACAATAGGGACAGGAACAACTTGAATAGTATGCTCCATGCATTGGAAACTGAGTGAATCGTGAAACTTGGAGTCCAAAGAAAAGCTGAACCAAGGAAAAAAACAGAGGCTGGATTATGGCATAACTGTATAAGGAATACTATGCAGCCATTTAAAGGAATTTGTAGATTTATGTCATATGAATATTCAAAAGATATTAAGCAAAAACATATGTAGCAGACAATGTAATATGATCAATTTATGGAAAACTCTGCATATATTGGCACATATGTGAATATGTGCTTATATGCATTTAATGTATAATACTTTTCTTTCTTTTTGTACATGCATCTTATTTTTAAAATATAGTGTTTTTCCATGCACATATATTCATACATAATATTAGGAACCTTTTTAGGAGTTTCCACATACCCACTATTGGTGATTTCCTCTGGAAAGCAGGTCACGGTGATTCAAATTGTCTGGGTAAAGGAAAGGAAAGCATGAGCGTTGCTTTCATCTCCTTATGTACTGCTTGCATTTTTTTTTAAAACAGCTCACATGTATTTCTTCAGCTATGGCAACAATAATGATGATGATAATGGCAACATACAAGGTGAAACTTTTTTTCTGGTATCAAATGAGTGGGAAGAATTCAACAATCATAGTGTCAGGTAATTCATCTGGCTGGGTACTTCTCATTGATACAGCCTAGAGAGGGGACTAAATTAAATTTTGGGTGTAATGTTCAGTGTGCTCATCTCTCAGTAAATCCTTTCACTTAGAAACTTCTCAGTGGGCCTCCTCAGATGCCAGAAACAGAAATACTCGGGGCGAGTTAACCCTGACCAACCTTGCTGCTGTGATGCAGAGGTAAAGTAGGACCCAGCCAATTCTGGCTGGTGTCTCATTGCGTCGATTTCAGTCACAGCTGATGCCTGAACAGGGCTGTCTTTGGTCTGGCTTTTCAGATAAATAAGACAGTGTTATTTGAGGGTGGGGCTGGTGGGGGTGCTTCAGCTTAGCATATCACTGAATGGGATGCTAACACAACAGAACACTTTGGCTGGCCTCTTATCCTACTGATGGAGGAATGTCTCATCTTGTTCAATACATCAATGGACTTGAATTTCCCCTTCAAGTGTAGGTGAACATGAACTACTTACATATCTTCTCAGGAAGACGGGAGTCACTTCTTAAAAGCTATTCCTGAATGTCTTCCTCTTGTGATTATAAAGGAGGAGGCTGACTGGGGGTGGGGGTGGATAGCATTCTTCAGCTTCTGACTGGGCTGCTAGCCCAAAAATCTTTTTTTCCCCACTGCACCATATGGATACAGGAAAAATATAAAGGATGTGTTCCCTGCCCTTGAGGAATTTATAATCTGGTTGGGGGGCAGCCAAATTGCTGTTGGGTAGCCTTGGATCACTGCAATATGAGCTGGTGCGTCTCCGCTTGGGCTGTCCCAGCAGGGCCCAGCTGTTCCTCCTTTTGGGGGCCCAGGCCTGAGCCAAGTCTCCGGCCACAGGTCAGGGGACAACAAAGAGAGACAAATCTCATTTCTTTTGTACTGTAGCACTGATTTTGGTCAAAATTTGGCTATAGGAATTTCTCAGACTTAAAGTTTCTGGTGAACAGTCTCTGGTTTAAATTAGCAGGCGTGCACGCGCGCGCACACACACACACACACACACATATCAACAAATATAAAACTGATCCCTTTCATTGTCATGGAATTTTTAGAATTGGAAAAGACTCAAAGTCATCAGGTTAAGTCCTATCATTTTAACTTAGGGATAGAGAAGCAAAGATACCATTTCCGTGCACAGCAAAATTTATTAAATGGAATGTGTTCTGATTTCTAAGCCAGTGTTCTTTCTCATGGTAGAGTTTGGGAATGCCCATTCATGTGGACTGAGTTCACGCTATTTCAATGTATTTCTTATGGGGAGAGATAAATTTCTAAGTGATATTTTCAATTTTACTTTATTAGATGACTAAAGTCAGTCTGAATAGTTGGAAAATGAAAAGTTACTGTATCTTACTGTTTTTGTCTCTTTTATGTATGAGAATAGAGCTAAGATAGGCTGAGCCAGGGATGGACAAGCAGAAGGACCTGGGCCTGGAGATTGGATGACTTGTTAGGGATTGGAATAGAGCAAATTACAGATTAGAATGGGCTGGTAAGAAGGAGAGAGGCAGATCATACCAAGTGGAAGGAGGAGGAAACAGGTGTTTGAGATTCCTGCAGTGACAGCAAGGAACAGGGACTTGCCATGAGGAGGGCCAGCCGTACTCCAGTACCAAGGGAACTCTGGCCAAGGCAGAGACTTAGTCATGGGGAAATGAGGCAAGTCCCCAGACACTGAAATGGGCTGCTGAGGCTAGGGATTATTTGTAAGAGGTAAGGTAAAATTTCAGAACTGGGGCAGAGGCCTACTTGGATCAACAGAGAGACTGACTTCAATCTGTCAGTCTAAGATTCTTTATTTCCCATGAAGTCATTAACAGATTATGGGGCAAGGCTTAAGTCAGCAAGGAGCTGCAGGGAGCCAGGCTGGTCCTGGTAGAGGTAGAGGGAACAATGTTCAGAATTTGAAAATGGGTAAATTAGGACAACCTCATAGTTCAAACAGAAGGGAGTGCGGGCATGTGATCCAAAGTCAGCAACACTTGATTTGCAACCTGATTCTCTACATCAAACTTTATAAAGAGAAGTTGCTAATGAGGATGATTTTTGGTTAATGTATAGAAAATTGGAAAGTTGAGTTTAGAGATCAATCTTGGCAGTGCCTGTCTAAGTACTACCCAGGGTAAGGGGACAAATATGAATTCAATTGACTTAATATATTTGGGTCTCACTGCAGCGCTGGGAAGCTGGGACTTTATTGGAAGTAAAGTGAGACTTAATGACAAGCTACGGAATGTTTAAGTTGTAGAATGTTCTCCCTTTGTGAGCTCTGGTTCTGTGTTTGCAGGCAATCTATGTGAAATTTAACTTCTCAGGCAGGCAGGACACACTGGTAGACATGCTTTGGTGTCATAGGCAGCTATATTTTTATTATAAGTTAATAACTTGGCTTTCTGATTTATACAACAGTCTCTATAAACTTCATTAAAATAAGATTGTCCTTAAAAGATGAATGTATTTTGATTTGTGGTCAATATCTGTCTGCTTTCTGGTTTAAAAAGGCTGAGGACCAGATGGGTCAGCACAAGACTCCCTATGGTATAGGTTACCTGTGGAGCCTTGTCATGAGCACTATGACAAAGATGAAGTCAGGGTGGTTAACTTGGTGGGAGGATTGGCAGAGGCATCTAATGAAAGGGCAAATTCTAAATGACCTTTCCCAAAGACTTGTTAGGTGTTGGAGAGAGTTGTAGGGAGGAAGGAAAAGATGAAGAGATAAGAATTCAATTAGACAATTACGTGGGAGGTAAAAAGGTGAAGACAGCAGGCATTAAAAAGTCCTTTCTTAAACTTGACTCTGAAGGAAAAATTTGTGAGATGGGAGGTAGGTAGAGGAGCAAATTTCTCCCTAAGGCTTTCAATGTAATGGACATTCCATATCTCTCCAAAAGAGAGATTGGATGGATTGGTGGGTAATTTGCTGGATTGGTAGGTAATTTGTACCCCGATCTGGTGGTTTACCCAATGAGATGGGCAAAGGGTTATGTTTCTCAGACTATTTTTCCAATCCTTGGAAGTCCAGAGATTTGACTTTTGCTTCTCTCTCATATGTTTCTTCATCACTGAGGATTATGAAAGTACTTATCAGATCTGATAGATGACAATCTGATTGCTAAGTATGTAGAGAATTTCTTTCCTTCTCAAATAAGACAAAAAATATGAATGAAATGAAGGATTGAGGAGGGAATTAAAAAAAATGGGTATCTCTTTTCCTTGGCTTATCTGTGTGATAAATCTGTGTGAGTAGTTTGCTGTCATTGCATGTACTTTGCTAAAAGAGATGAGTCAGGGAAGGATGTGTGTAAAGAATATCAGGTGAAGGCCTCAAAGTAAACCTCAGCTCTTCTATATCACTTCCTGGGAGGATCCCGAAACTCCATATTGGAACATATGCATGTTTGTGTTTGGCTCAGCATACTTGTGATTATTAGCATTTACACACAAATTGTGTGGTGTGATATAGTTGTGTGATAGCAAGAGGCCAACTGACCCCAGAAAAGCACCTGAGGAAGATCACAGTAGGATTCCTGGGACAGAACTTAGGGTAAAGAGCTGTGTACCTTTTTTCAAAACCATATTGTCAATATCCCCCCAAGGAAATAGACATCCCTCTCACACTGACTTATCTGATGGGAACCATCAGTTCACAGACTCATGTATGGGCTAACCCATGTGACCTACCCACCCAAAATTAAAACAAATTCTTTCCCCTCCTAGTGATGACATGTGATGGAAAGAAGGAACTCATTCTCCCTGATTCTCTCCCCTTTTCAACACAATTGCCCACATTTGTCTGGTGTCTGGGAATCATGCATGTGCTGATACTGTAATGGTGGCAGGGTAGAGGGTAAGGGTAGAGGAGCTAGGATAGAAAGTGGGGAGACATTTCATCATTTGACATATTTTGTCCAAAGGGCACAGAATAAGTCAAAGCAGAACATTTCTCATCACAGAGGCAATTATTGGAGGCCTTATTGTGAAGAATAGGAAAAATGAAGGTGCTGAACCTCTTTATCCACAGGAATCAATATGAAAATGGAGGATTATTTATTCATGTCTTCCTCACTGTCCCTTTTTAGGAAGAGCATTATAAAGCTCATTAGAGACTATTTTTCTGTATCATGAGCAATTCACCAGGTAAAGAATAAGTCTGGGTCAACCTGTATTTTTAATTACAAATGAAAACCTTGTGTTTATACATGGCATTCAGTTTATACAAATATAAATTGTTTCCTTTACAGTTCTTATTAACCATTGTTGTCCAACAGAATAAATCCATCAACTGCTTTAGCTGTGGGTGGCTTATTTACCAACTGCTTCTCTTTTCTTTTTCTGACTTAAGAGACAGATGTAATTTAAAGTGAAGATTAGAAATAACTGCCCTGAAATCCATGTAATTCTGGTTTTGCTTCTGGTAAAGGTTATTGTATAATTAGCTGATTCATAACACACTGTAAGTATCATATCAGAAAATAGAAGCCTTTGGAAGCAAATGACAGATGATGTACAAATAGATAGCCTGGCAATGTAAACATTAGTAGGGGGAATTCATTAAGTGCCTGCTAAAAGCATTTGATTTAATTTTGCCTATCTTTTATCAGATTTTTTCATGTATAAACCAAAATGACAAATGATAATTATCTTGAAGGCATGTGGCAAGATAAATCTGAAAATACATGATGTTTTCTCATTTTTCACACAATCTCAGATTTTTTTTTTCCAGTTGGTTTGTTGTATTACAAAAAGCTCATGATTTTTCACCCACAGTTCATCTCCTGGGAAGTACCGTAATTAAGGCCTCAAGAATTAAATAGGTTGGCACAAGCATCAAATGACAATGAGCCATCCATAGTGTTGGGACATCAATCTAATAACATAAAAAGTACTGGTTCTGAAATTTTTTCTTTGTTTCCATATAATTGCCATTCTACTTGTATAAAAGTGTGGTTAATTTATGATGGGTTTATTTCTAGCCAATCCTGCTAATGTTCCAGGACTTTTTCATATTCTGTATCATTTGATATGTATTGTCATAAAGCTTTTATATTTTTCGAACACTTCAGCAGTTTTATGCATTGAGTTTGTTATTAAATGTCATTGTGTCACTTTATGGTATCCTATTTAAAGAAAGTTAGCTAGGGGAAGAAATGAGAAATATTTATAATTTGACCCCAACTAAACTCAAGGGCAAAATAGGACTTAGTAAAGAGAATTTATAAAATTTTCAAGTGCTTTTCATGAAAACAAAGCAAACAGAAACAAACCAAAAAGAAAATTCAGGTTGAAAACAAGTAAAGCAAAAAAATTATTTGCTAATCACTTGGTAACCAGAGCTTACATTTTATGAATCTGAAATTCTAGATCAGGTATCATGTTCTGAGACAACCCTTCCTATGTTTCACAGTCATTTAAAGCCTAGTTCAAATGTCCCTTTCTCTACCTCTCATGCAGAATTAGTGACTCCCATGCCTGCACACTGCAGTATTTTGTTCATATACATGTTTTATTCTCATACGTTCATTTGGTTAGATTTTTATAAGGGCAACACACACCAAGACTAGGATTCATATAGAACAAAGACTTTGCTTTATCCATCTTGTTTTTCCAAATTCTAAGGCCTCTGGCACATGGAAGTAGCTCAAACACCATTTTCGGAACAACAAAGAGTATTTTTTAACATAACAGGTAATATGTTATTAAGAATGGTGTCATCCTTGCATAAGAAGGGAAGGTCTGACTGGATCATTTCCTCTTAATGACTCCCTAAATGATACAGTGTAGGATGGCTGGCTGTACATGGCAGAAATTGGAGTAGAGATTTGTCATTAACTTAGTGTGCTATAAATAATGCAAAGCAAGGAATTTATACTGTCCAGATACATGACACCTCCAGTTGAACATGTCCAGGATCAGAGAGGCTAGCATAAAATTAATTTTTTAAAATATGGAAATCCTTCTGTTTTCCCTTGTTTCATTTAATTTTTTTTTTTAAGCAGTTGTAGTTGGTTCAGTTGAGCCATCTTCCAAGTTGCACCTTAGGAAAAGCTATTTAGACAGTAACTATTGTGATATATAGTCTGAGGAATATTAACTGTTGTCCCAAAATATTTCCTGAAACTCATTGCTTTGTGATAACATGCTACTCTTTGAGGATAGAAATGGAAAGGCTTTGGATATCTTACTCATCTTTGCCATTGGTTCCCAGTACTTGCTGGGTGTTTTACTCTGGTTTCTGGGTGTACGCTGTTCTAGCAATCAGTTGCATCTGTTTTGAAAGTACTCAATTAACTGTGGAACCTCCCTGTTCATCTGATACTTACATTTAAATATCTGAGAAAGATGACAGGCCTCTCAATCATGGAAAAATCAAAAGATTCGATAGCACTGGCCACACTCACCAGTTGACTTTGACGGAAGTGTATGCTTTAGTTCTCAGTCCTGTCTCTCCTTTTAGCTGACCCTTGGTTTGCATCACTCTTTAAGTTACCCACTGGGCTCTCTTGGACATTTGAGTTAGCACTCTATCTCTGACTTACCAAACAGTTCCTTATGACAGTCCTGCCTGCTATATGATGGTGGCTGCCATTCATAAAATAATATTAGACCCCCAGGTGGTCAAACTGAAAGTGAGATAATCAATTGTTGTGCTCAAAGTTGAGCTGGCAGGAAGAGTCTGCTGTCTTCTTTTGCTTAAGGACCAGCTAAGATAAAGATGAAGATACAGTTGACTACTGTACATGGTGATTATGCAGTTCCCTACCCTTTCTGGTGAAGCCAAAACTGCAGATTAATTTCAGCACAATAGGGAGTGAGAAGATGGAGCCTCACAGTGTTTGGAGAGGGCATCAGGGGAAATCATGTCCATGGCATCTTAGACCTTCTTTTATTCTTTAATTATCACAGCCCTGTTCCTGAGCCAGAGGTATCTTGAATTGGCACTAGCAGCTTCTCTTTTACCTGTTCCCCCAACAAACAATAAAGTTAAAGAGAAGGATTAGTGGGAGAAGCATTAGTAGGAGTATATTTGCTGCTTCCTTTTTATTTTTAAAAGCCTATCTTAATCCTAAAGAGGTATCATTTCTATCAGTCTGCTATAAAAATCACTTTGATCTCCTTTAAAATGACCTATTATAAGAAGAAAATTAAAGTTGAATATTCTATTTCTAATTTAACTTATATAATCACTCCTGGTACTTAAAGAGAATAGTTAACGAAAATAATTTGAAATGTGCCTGTGGGTTAACGAGATGCTTTAGCAGTGACAATAGACAAAATGATTTAACATTTTGAAAAATCACATTCTGACCTCATTGTAATACATGGCCATCAGTAAATTAAATTGAGATGCATTCCATTTGTGACTGATTTGCTTGCAAAGGACACAGAGTCTTGAAAGAGATTTAGTTTTATTATTTGTTTATTTGGCCCTGAACTAGAGGGGTAAACACAGTGGGGAGAAAGACGGATTGTGTGTGGTTAGAATACGTACTTTTCAGTGTCTTGTTCTCTCATGTGACGGTGATAAATCACACCAGTAAGGTATCTGACTGATCACTAGGAGACAGATTAACATTTTAGTACGAAAGTTTTTGCTTCTAAGGAGTTTTGTAAACACAGCCAAAGCAAAGGCATCTCCACGATGAGTAAGTGGCCTCTGTGGTCACCAGCAGGGCACAATTTTAACGAGTGAGAATGGTGAATGTTGTCTGGTTTTCAGAAAATCTGGACAGAAGAAAAAAAAAATGTATTTGGGAGAAAAAAGAATGAAGACAAATCTTTGTTTTTCTGGTCATTGCTGCTGAAGGAAAATTTGGAATCTACTGAAGGGACCACATGTCATATTTGTGGGCAGTGATGCTGTACAGGAATGGATGGCATCAGGAGTGGGGCTTCTTAGCCAGGAAAGTGCTCCAGCCATGCCCAGGAGTGTCTTGGCATTGCCCTTTGGTAAACCCTGACATTGCGCCCGAACTATTATGCCATGAAAACAAGACTACTTAGCTGTGGTGACATAATTTTCATTGTTATGTTCACAATTTTTAAATTAAATATGACTTTTTCTTGTTGGAAAAACATTTTTCCTTTTTGAATGATACTTGAGAAATTACAGGTAAAGAAAAAGAAGAAGATTAAAAATAGTCATCATCTCTCCTACAAGAGTTCAGTGCTGCCAATACTCTGTGGCGGATATCTACTACTTTTGCCTAAAACTGCCTTTCAACACTCTTTATTTAACAGTATATCATGGACATAATTCCTACCAATTAACGCTCATCTAAATTATGTCTGTGTGCTCTTCCATGGAGAGAGCCTCCATTCCCAGAAGAGGAAACTTTGGGAGGATTTTATCTGACCCCCCTACCTCCCCAATGGGTTTACAGAAAGGGTGAGCCTAGGAGTGAGGAGCTGGACATGTGTTTCATATTCTTTTGGATTCTCTCTATCCTGGGAAGAAGAGGGCAGAAGAGAGGGTTTTGTTTTTATGGGTCCCCTTTGGCCACAATGCTCACTACATTGTTACTGACTAATGTATCAACACAATTTTTGCTGAGATTCCATTTTTTAAAATTTGGAATGGCTACCAGACTTAGTGAAGAGCTTCCCAACTATGAAGCTGTATGGTACAGGGCCAGACTATAGTTCCTTTTTAAATTTGTTTTCTGAAGAATTCAGAGACTGTAACAAAATTGCTTAGATTGAGAGCTGTGTGAGTAGACTACTGGTCAGGACAAAAGTTGGAATAGATAGCCATTGACCTATGAAGCATTCATTTGGTTATCTGAAGATAGAGGTCTTGGGTTTATCTACCTGACCTCCCACCCCCACCCCACATCCTAAGACTTGATTAAAAGCAAAAACATGGTTTAAAGTTGGAGTGTTTGGCTTATATTCAAAACAGATAGCTATTTGGAAACTTCTAGGTAGATATTTGGGAATATCAGTGGTTGATTGTATAGACAAAAATGTCAGTATAATTAATGCATATTATAA
Source organism: Talpa occidentalis (assembly GCF_014898055.3). Taxonomy (NCBI): domain Eukaryota; kingdom Metazoa; phylum Chordata; class Mammalia; order Eulipotyphla; family Talpidae; genus Talpa; species Talpa occidentalis. Next base: position 25,354,396 of record NW_023604295.1, read on the forward strand.
TGCATATCTATTTATAAACAGTTCCTCTCCTGTTGAGGCACTGTTTATACCCAGTGCTATTTCAGTCAATGTAAGAATTTTGTATTGCCTCCAATGATATAGAGAAGGAGGAACACTAAGGGGAAGGGAAATTCTTCCTCTGGGCTTTAACCCTTTGCAATCCATGCCCTTTCTCCATGCTAGTGTCCACCATCTATATCTGGTTTCATTCTTCTTGCTGGGACCATTTGTCAGTCTTTTGTCCCCAAGTTTCTCTACAAGTCAACCTGTAGACTAATTCCTAGTTAATGTAGAACTCAGATTGTGGATCGTGCCCTCTCTTTATAGTTTTCGTCACTCATGAAGAATATCCAGTCCCTTATTGTGACATTCAAGAGCTTCCAAAGTCTCTCCTCTATGGTCTTTTCTAAATTAATTCATTTATTATATGTGTTTTTAATCACCTATTATAAGGACTGTCGACAGAGTGGAACACATGAGTTGGTTTTATTTTTTTAAGTTAAGAGTTGGTTTTATTTCTTTTCCTTTTTCTAAGGTCCTCACAGACTCACTGTCTTGGCATCTGCCCCTCTGGGCCTTGGCACCAACCATTTCCTCTGACTTGAATGCTCTCTCTTCAGTCCTTCTGGTTTAAATCCCACAGGTCTCAGTTCAGATGCCACCTGCTCCAAGAAACTATGGTCCCTATAGCCAGACGTGTTCTTTTCTTCTTCTAAGCTCCCTTAGATGGCATTTTTCTCTCTCAGGTGATGGACTGTACTCTGCCTTGAATTGTAGTTACTTCTGAATATGTATTATTCGGATTATTTCTTTGTTGTTGCTGAGTCTCATCAGCTCTTTGCAGATTTTTGTGATCAGTCCTTTATCATTAGTGTTGGGTGCAAAAATGTTCTCCCAGTGGGTGGGGTTTCTCTTTGTTTTTGTTATTGTCTCTTTTGCTGTGCAGAAGCTCTTTAATTTGATGTAGTCCCAGCTGTTTATCTTTGTCTTCACTATCACTGCTTTGGGTGATGTGTCTGTAAAGATGTCTTTGATGTGCAAATCCCGTAGTGTTTCGCCTATATTTCCTTCTATGTATTTTATGGTTTCAGGTCTTATGTCTAGTTCTTTAATCCATTTTGAGTTGATTTTTGTGTATGGTGTGAGGTAGTGGTCAAGCTCATTCTTTTGCATGTAGCGACCCAGTTTTCCCAGCACCATTTATTGAACAACTTTCTTTGCTCCAATGCATAGTCTTTGCTCCTTTGTCAAAGATTAGTTGACCATAAATCTGTGGGTTTATTTCTGGATTTTCTATTCGATTCCATTGGTCTGTATGTCTGTTCTTGTTCCAATACCATGCAGTTTTGATGATTATGGCTTTTTAGTATAGTTTGAAGTCTGGGAGTGTGATGCCTCCATTTCCTTCTTTTTTTTTCAGAAGAGCTTTGGCTATTCGGGGTTTTGGTGATTCCATATGAATTTCATCAATAATTGTTCTATTTCTTTGAAGAATGCCATTGAGATTTTGATTGGAATAGCATTGAATCTGTATATTGCTTTTGGTAGGATGGCCATTTTAATAATGTTTATTCTTCCAATCCATGAGCAGGGGATGTCTTTCCTTTCTTTGTGTCTTCTTCTATTTCTTTTAACAGTGTTTTATAGTTTTCTTTGTATAGGTCCTTTACCTCTTTTGTTAGATTTATTCCCAAATATTTGATTTTTTTTTGTTTCGATAATAAAAGGGGTGGTTTTTTTGATTTCTTCTTCTTCAGATTTATTGTTTGTGTATAGGAAGGCCACTGACTTTTGCGTGTTGATTTTGTATCCTGCCACTTTACTGAATTGATTGATGAGTTGAATTAGTTTTTCTGTGGAGATTTTGGGGTTCTCTATGTATATTATCATATCATCTGCAAATAGTGATAGTTTGACTTTCTTTTTCCTATTTGGATTCCTTGGATGTCTTTCTCTTGTCTTATTGCTCTGGCTAGGACTTCCAGTATTATATTGAAAAGCAGTGGTGAGAGTGGACATCCTTGTCTTGTTCCAGATCTTAATGGAATTGCTTTCAGCTTTTCACCATTGAGAATGATACTGGCTGTTGGCTTGTCATAGATGGCCTTTATGATGTTGAGGTATGTTCCTTGTATCCCAAGAATTTCAAGGGCTTTTATCATGAATGGGTGTTGCACTTTGTCGAAAGCTTTCTCAGCATCTATTGATATTATCATATGGTTTTTATATTTCTTTTTGTTGATGTGTGTTGGATAACATTGTTGATTTTCGGATGTTAAACCATCCTTATGCCCCTGGAATGAATCCAACTTGGTCGTGGTGAATTATCTTATGGATACATTGTTGGATTCTGATAGCTAAAATTTTATTGAGGATTTTTGCATCAGTGTTCATTAGGGAGTTGGCCTATAGTTTTTCTTTTTTGTGTTGTCCTTATTCGGTTTTGGTATTAGTGTAATATTGGCTTCATAGAACGTGTTTGGTATTGTCCCTTCCTTCTCAATTTTTTGGAAGAGTTTGTGAAGGATAGGCACTAATTCGTCTCTGAATGTTTGGTAGAATTCATTTGTAAATCCATCAGGTCCTGGCTTTTGTTTTTGGGGAGGTTTTTGATTACCATTTCATTTCGCTGCTTGTAATTGGTCTGTTTAGGTGTTCTATTTCTTCTTTATCTAGCTTTGGGTGATTGTAGAGTTGTAGGAATTTGTCCATCTCCTCTAGATTGTTGAACTTGTTTCCATATAACTGTTCATAGTAGTTACTGATTATTCTTTTGATTTCTGCTGTGTCCGTTGTGATTTCTCCTCTTTCATTTATGATTCTGTGTATTTGTGCTTTCTCCCTTTTTTCCTTTGTGAGCCTGGCTAGGGGTTTGTCTATTTTATTTATTTTTTCAAAGAACCAGCTCTTGGTTTCATTGATCTTTTGGATTGTTTTTTTAGTTTCAATTTCATTTATTTCTGCTTTGGTTTTTATTATTTCTTTTCTTCTACTGGTTCTGGGTTTTTTTGTTGTTCTTTTTCTAGATCTTTGAGCTTCGAGATTAGGTTGTTTCTTGAGTTTTTCTTGTTTTTTGATGTGAGCTTCTATTGCTATATATTTTCCTCTTATTACTGCTTTTGCTGCATCCCATACATTTAGGATATTGGTGTCCTCCTTGTCATTCAATTCAAAGAATTTTTAATTTCTTTCTTTGATCTCCTCGTTAGTCCAGTGGTCTTCCAGTAGTGTGGCTTTTAATCTCCATGAGGTAGCATAGTTCCTTGCCTTCTTTTTATGATTTATTTCTAGTTTGATGCCTTCGTGGTCAGAAAAGATGGTTGGTATGATTTCAATCTTGGTGTATCTGTTGATGTTTGTCTTGTGCCCCAGTATGTGATCGATCCTGGAGAATGATCCGTGTGCGCTTGAGAAAAATGTGTACTCCGTTTTTTTGGGTTTAGTGTTCTATAGATGTCTGTTAAGCCCAAATGCTCTAGGTCCTTATTTAGAGCTTTAGTTTCTTTACTTATTTTTTGTCTTGTTGATCTATCCATTGTTGATAGTGGTGTGTTGAAGTCTCCCACTACATATGTTTTTCTCTGATGTCTGTTTTCAGAGAGGACAACAGTTGTCTGATATATTTTGGTGCTCTTTCGTTTGGTGAGTATATGTTAATGAGTGTTATTTCTTCTTGAAGTATTGTCCCCTTAATCATAATGTAGTGACCATTGGGGTCTCTTTTTATTTTTTTGAGTTTGAAGTCTGTTTTATCTGATATAAGTATAGCTGTTCCTGCTTTCTTTTTTGGCCCATTTGCTTGTAGGATTGTTTTCCATCCTTTGACTTTGAGCCTATTTTTATCTTTTGTAGCTAAATGTGTTTCCTGGAGGCAGCAAAAGGTTGGGTTTTGTTTCTTAATCCAGGCTGCAACTCTGTGTCTTTTATTGAAGAGTTTAGTCCATTTACATTTAGAGTTAATATTGATATGTTAGCATCTGTATTTGCCATTATGTTTGTCTTCCTTTGATTTTATTTATTTATTCTTTTAATAACTTTTTTTTTTTTTGGTCTTCTTTCGTTGTTATTCGTCCCTCTGAGGTTCTGGCTTTAGGATTCCTTGTAGTATTTTTGGAGTGGGGGTTTAGTCGCAATGAAATTCCGGAGTTTCTCTTTGTCTGGGAAGGTCCATATTCTTTCTTCATGGAGGAAAGAGAGCTTTGCGGGATAGAGTATTCTTGGTTGGCATCTGTTTTCTTGGAGTCTGTTGACTATGTCCCTCCACTCTCTCCTTGCCCGTAGTGTTTCTTCAGAGAAGTCTGATGTCAGCCTGATTGGTTTTCCTTTGAATGTTATCTGTTTCTTCCTCTTGTCAGCTTCATTATTTTTTCCTTGTCCTGGATTCTTGGGAGCTTTACTATTATGTGTCTTGCTGTGTTTTTCCTTTCGTCGTGGAAGTTTGGTGTTCTTCTTGCTTCTTGTATATCAATTTTCAGCTCCTTCTTCTCATTTGGAAGTTCTCTTCAATTATATCCATGAATATTTCTCTGTTCCTACATCTCTCTCCTCTCCTTCTGGAATTCCTATAACTCTTATATTTCCTTTCCTCATGGAGTCAGATAGTTCCCGAAGTCTTTCTTCATTCTTTTTCCTTCGTACTTCTCTTTCCTTTTCTGTTGGTTCTTTTTATTTCTGTGTCTTCAAGATTACTTATTCGTTCTTCCATTTCATCTATTCTGCTTTCATTGCTTTTCCCAGAGTTCTTTAGTTCCTCCATTAATTCTTTGATCTCCTGCATTTCTCTTACTTCCCTCTTTAGGGACTCAATTTCCTTCTTCTGATCTATCACTTTTTAATAATGGCAATTTTAAATTCTCTTTCTGGAAGGCTCAGAAGTTCTTCCAAGTTGCTGTCGTTGCAATCTGGGGAGTGGTTTTCTTTTTGTGGTGTGCTTCTTTCCTGAGGAGTTTTTAGGTTGCGTGTGGTTCTTCTACTCTCCTACTGTCTGTTTTCTAATTTGCCGTATGCGTTGGGACACTGTGTTGCTCGGACTGACTGACCCTTGGGTGAACTTCTCCGCTCCCCTCTGGCTCTTCCAGGAGCCATCTCTGTCTTCTGGGGGGCTTTCTGCTGGTTTTAGGCAGTTTTTACTGAAGAATGTCCCTGTTCTCAAATGGCGAAGCGGGAATGCAGTGCGCCTCCGGTTTCAGGCACACTCTTCTGCGCACCCCAGTCTGCCCAGACGTGGGTGCCTGCTCCCTCTGTGGGCTCAGACTGCTGGTCGGAAGGGGCTGGCGTGGAATAACTTCCCGGCTGGCCACTGGGTCCTCCAGAAACCTTCTGCCCTTTTCAAGCAGTCTTAAGAAATGTCCTGTTTTATAGGGTGTTAGTGACTTTTTTTTTTCCTGGTCGCTAGGTGGCGCCAGAGATCTCTCCTATTGTCCTTGGGGGGCTGTTTTTCGCCTCCCCCCACCTGTGGGACAGAGAACAGAGCGGGAATGGTAGGGTACACCTCAACAGCTTTGGGGTGCTGTGTCTGCCTTGTACCCCACCGTCGTGGAGAAACCACGCCCCGAATTTTCGTGCCCGGGTCTCAGTTCAAAGCCCTCAGTTCCAGGACGCGGGCTGTAGCCCAGTTCAGTGGCGCGGGAATGGCGCCTTTTGCACAGCTCCCGTGCCTGGGCGCCTGGTTCCTGCTCACTCAGGGAGGGACCTTCACCTCAGTGAGGACCTCCGCGCGCGTCTCCCGCAAGCCTAGGTCGTCTCCCCGCAAGCCTAGGTCGCAGGCGCGGGGACCTGGGCAGCCGCGATCCAGGTCTGCACTTGCTTTTCAAGCGCGCCAAGCACTCCGCGTTTCCGTGCCAGCTTACCGGCAGCCCGGGCTGTGTGCGCGTCTCCCGGGGTCTTTGTTCTTCTCTAATGGCGCCTGGAGCCGTTCGCTCGCCGCGGCGAATCCTGCAGAGTTCGCCTCAGCTCCCGTTCACGGGGTGTGGTGGCTGCAATAGTTCCTTTCCACTCACAGTCCCGCTTGCTGCGTTGTTTGTTCTTGTTGGCAGTTTTGGTTTGTTGTTTCCTCCTCTCTGCTGGGCGGAGAGTGCCGCCTCTGTGGGCGGGGGAGGGGAGCAGGGTTCTGCGCTTCCCTCCCTTCTAGTCCTCTTTTTTGGCCAGTTTCTTCTTCGGGCAGTTCGCTGGCGTCACCCGTTTATCTTCCGTGTCCCAGTTCTCACTGGGACCTGCCGCTTTTCCTCCCTATTCACTTTTTTAATGGGAGATCTTACTCGCAGTGTCTCCTCGCTGCCATGTTGCTCCGCCCCTCAATTCCTCAGTTTAAAAGTGAAAGGTTAAGGGACAAATGTGACAGACTGCCAGCAAAGATCAGTGAGTGTGATGGTCCAGGGGACTTGGTTGAGGCTAGCCAGACAGATGGGCAGGTCCTGCCACCCATCAGCTCAGGACACCTGGTTGATGACTTAACCTCATGTACTTTGGTTTTCTTCTCTATAGAAAGGATACTAGTTTTTTGTGCTGCTTATAAAGGGTGGAATGAGGGTAAAATCACTTAATGTGTTGTAGGGTAAATGGAAATTTTCAGGTTTTCTGCCCTCCTGCCATTGGCGTCTAAGATCTGATGGTGGTCACCGGGAGCAGGGTGTGGGTGTGCATACATGGGAGCAGCTGGGCTGAGAGGCTGGGCATATAAGGGTGGCATCATGGGGACGCCAGTGGTAGAAGAAGCAGAGACAGCAGCAGTGGTAGCAGAGAAACAGAGACCACAATAGAATGCAGAGAGCCCAGAAAGAGTGAAGATTTGTCAGGGGCTGGAAGGTCTGCCAGCCTCCTGGCCCCCTGGTCCCCCTGCCTGCTGTGTACCAGGTTGCCCCACTACAAAGGTGTAAAAAACTCAATAAAGACCTGAAGAAGAGGGCTCCAGGACTCTCCTTTACCTCTCTGCCTGGATCATAGAAAACCTGCTCTGTGCCATGCTGCCACTACCTGTATGTAAAACATTTAGAACTTAAGCCAAACCACGGTGATTATTCAGTAAGAATTGCTGTTGGTAGCAGAAGAGAGAAAGAACCTGATAAAGGGAGGAGATCTCTGGTGCTTGGAGAATTATTGTTTAGGGATTATATGGAAAAGAAAAGGTGATGATAAGGTGGTAGATGGGAGGGATCAGCTGGAGGTGATGCTTTAAATGGGTAGAGAGCCAGGCATCAAGACTGGGGGAGATGTCCTCCCATCAGAATCATGGTATCATTATCTCTGAATCCCCAGTTGAACAACCTCTTCTTTGGGTCAATCATGGCTCATTCTCAGTGTTTTATCAAATTTAGAATCTTGAGAGTGGTAATAAAGCAAGAAGCTTTCACTTATGACTCAAACCATATGACCACAATGTGAGTTTATGGGGGGAATCCACACAATAATACAGGCATAGAATTTTAACTGGCAGCCCTAAAGGGGAAGGTAATGAACCTCTTGGCAAAAAAGTCCAGGAGGCTGGAACACAGTGTGTGTGGGACTCAGTCCAGAGAGCTCCCGGTGGCCACCCAGCTACAGGCAGGGGAATTGCTACTTCTCAAGAAGAAAGTTCCCTATAGCTCTCACCAAACCTTAGAGAAGACCAGAGCATGGAATATTGCCTCAAGTTTGGTGCCTACATTTATATCACTTTTCAAAGGCGTCATATCAGGTAGTCATATCAGGACTACCTATTAGTTTTGATTTAGGAGGGACCTCTCTGCATAGTTAGGTTTTATCTGTCCTTGACTTTCATGTCTGTTATGTGGCTCCATAAATAAGTAGCACTTTTTAATTGCTAACTTAAGTTGCTCAGTCTCAATACCCCCACCTTTCCATCAATCAGCATCATTACAATGTCAATACACTTAACATCTCAACTGGTCAGGATCATAACAGTGTCAATATATATGACACTGCAGCTCTCATTGAAGATGAAGATATGTGTTAGGGATAATGTCACATTATCTGCTAATACATTAGCAAAAAGCACAGAGCCTTTATCCAAGCCTCAAAGATTGTGGCTCTGTAGGAGGTACTGGGTACTAAAAGAATACAAGAAATGTAATAGTGAAGTTAACCCTTACTTCCATTTCATGCTTTGTTTTCCTGATCTTGCAGATCTGAGAGAGTATGGCTAGTGTATAACAGGCCTCCTGGCCCTGGACTTGTCCTCAATGCTGTTGGAGACTCTTTATAGAGGCCCAGCTTGACTCAACTTAGAGCCACCAAGTGCAACTGAGAAAGTGATGGAATCTCTTTTTTTTTTTTTAAAGATTTATTTTTTTATTTATTTATACAAGCACTGGGTACAGTCAGAAGCGCGGGAGGTGAGACAGAGCCACAGAGATTCTTGGAAGTGGAAAAATACCTCCTAGTAGTTTGGGGAATGCACATTTCCACATTTACAGTGCTTGCTACCAGCACATTATCTGTAAATAAATTCATATAGCTGCTTTATGACACACAAAATGGCACAACAAGAGGTCAGAAACTGAGAATCTCCTTATTTATTCTTACAGTAAAATTTTATATTGTCAAGTTAATGCATACTCTAAGATTGAAAAGAAAAGGCTCTTAGGGTGAAATTCTGTTTTATCAGGCTTGATCAAGAATTGGAATTGCATGGAGAAATTTAGAAACATCTGGTAATGTGTTATTAATAAGTTAGCAAAAGCAACCCAACAATTTCAACTGAGAAACATTAATTTGCATAAAATAATATAAAAGAAAGCATAATATACATTTTTTATCATATATATAGTAATTGTGCAATGCAAATATTTTTAAACATACCAACTAACCAGGAAATTCATACATTGTTGAAGACAAGTTTTATTTATAAATGAAGAGAAAAAATCTGTTTTTTTAACATTATGTTTATTATATCTTGCAAATAAATTGCAATAACCATGGAACACATAGAAGCAGATAGCAAAAATACATCAGTTCTAAGTCCTTTTGAAGTGAAACAATTGTTTCCTTCCACTGGTAATAAGAAAATGGATGCATAGTTAATAATGTAAGTCAGACTTCTAATCAAACTTACATGATAAAGAAAGCAAAACTTGACTTTTGAAAATCAGGTATTCTTTATGAGGGTATTGTGGCCACAAGGCACAGGACAGTTCTCTGTGGATCTGGGCAGCAGGGTAAGGAGAGTCCTGGAGCCCTTAGTGTTTTTTTCAGGCTTTTAATGGACCTACACTATTTGTAGTGAGGCAACCAGGTGCAGGGCAGGCCGGGGGACCAGAGGCCCAGGAGGCTGAAAGGCCTCCCAGCCCCTTGTGAAACTTCCTTCTCTCTGGGCTTGCTTTGATGTTCTCTTGTGTCTCCCCCACTGCCCTCCGCTCTCTGCCACAGGGTCTTCTGCCACACTGTCCTCTTTGATGCTGCCCTTATAGACTCAGTCTCTCAGCTCAGGTATGCCCACTTACGCACACCCACACCCTACTCCAGGTGTCCACCATCAGGCATGTTCCCCAAGCCCATGCTCCCAAGAACCTTCTGCTGCAGGTGATAGCCACAGAGGCCAATGACGCAAAAGCCTGAGCAATCTTCATTTACCGTACAAAGGGGTATGTGTATCACTTACTTAGCGTTCTAAATTGGTGTTGAGCTGCAGAAGTAGAAACACATAAACATACATGTGAAGAAATTGGGTGAGATGACAACCCCTACACAATGTTTTCTCTGTGTCACTAATGCATGAGAGACTCTGTGCAGAGCTCTTCCCATTGCGGCCATTGGTAGCTTGAATGTGGCCATAGAGAAAGGATTTACACCAAGGAAAAGGCCACATGTTACTCATTAGGATGTTTTTCTTTGTAGATCTGGCTGGGAAATATTAAAAAATAAATTCTTTGTGACCATGAGCAAATTTCTAAGCTTCTTTAATTCTCAGTTTCTTCATTTCTAAGATGGAGGAAAATATTTCAACCCCCATGATTTTGTTGAGGTTTAAATAAGATAAATGATGTGATTTCTTAATATCAAGCACATGATTTTCAATCAGTGTTGTATAGCTATTGTATTTGGGGCCATTTATGTTTAATGTCTTCACATGGAGAAATCAATCTGGTAAGTTCTTTTTGGTGAACGGGGATGAGTCACAGCAGTTAATATTTATTGAATATTTACTGTGTGCGAGGCACAATTCTAAATATATCCTATATATTATGTCTTTGAATCACCACCCACTCCAATGAGAGAGTATTTATTTTATCCCCATTTAACAAATGATGAAACTGCTGATTAGCTAGGCACTCACCCAAAGACATAAACAGTAAATGGCAAATCTGGGTAATGAACTCAGGTATTTACTTGGATTCCATGCTCTTAAACCTACATTTCTGTGCTTCCAGCAAAGTCTTATAACATCTTAGGAAAGAAAAAATCCTTAGATCAATCTGGTCCAGTTCCTTGTTTTATAGAACAGATATTTAACCTACATTTTTTTTTTTGCATATGTTCTCATCATAAGCATGGTGATTTTATTTTACTCTGCACGCTTGCATTTGTGTAAGTGATCTGGGGATAGATGGAGCCCAAGAGATGAGTCAGGGTAAAAGGAAAACTCCTGAGTTACCATGTAAGGGGCTGGCAAAATTTGACTTTGAATTAACCAGGTTACAAAGAGCTTGTCTTTTAATAAAATAACAATAAGACAGTCCAAGCAGTTGAGAAATGGGAATTGTTTTGAATTACATACTATTTGGGGGTAAAGAGCTGTGATCAGAATAACAAGGTTTTACTGTACATGACATATTGTATGAATTCTGCTGTCTCTTAGAAATACTCTTTGTGTCTTGAGTCTTTTTATGATTGTCCTGCCATGCTGGGAGCCACTTAGTCTATTGTGTTATTCTATTGTCAGCCATAATGAAATAATTGGGATGACAATTATTTGCTTGTTTGGTTTCAAAAGTTTTCTGTGTTCAATTCTTTCTATTGTTTGTCTCATGGTACCATGGTGTGACATATCATGCCTGCCTAGAATCCGAGAGCGAAAACATGCATTTTTTTTTTTTTGTGGTGGTGGTGGGGGGGGCGTGGATGGTGAGTTTTAGACTCAGAGTTTAATGGATCTATTAAGAGTACTAGAGGGAACAGAAATACTATGGCAACCATCCAGAACTTCAATAGTTTAAACATTCCAAGATGGTAGGTGAGACCACAGCCTCCCACGGACTTCAGCAGTCTAATTTTACAAACCTTAAATCAAAATATAGACTGACAAAGGGGGAGTATGGATAGTATTTGAGGTTTGGCTTGGTAGAAAATTCAAGAAATATGTCACCTGAAGCTCAGCAATATAGGTCATGCCTAGTCCACCTTAGTGATTCAGATGACATGGGCCGTGGTGTAAAACTTGATAACTCTGGCCCTCTCTCTCCAACCCCACTCAAGAGATTTTAGGAAATTAACTAAAGGCTCAGCAACGAAGGTTTGGATCAGCACAGGGGTGGCTGAAAACACTTTGCTTTATAATTTGCCAGGAGGAGGCCTAACCAGCACTACTCTCTGGCCTGGAGTGACATGCTTTGAAAGTGCTCCATTGGCACTTTGGTGGCCAGACCAGTTGCCACACGGACAAGACAGTTGTGGCTACATTATTAAGAGGTGCATTTGAAATGAAACAGACTTGTCTTCAAATGTCAACATTACCATTACCAGTTACTCAACTTTTCTGAGCCCTGTCATTCATAAAAAAAAGGAAGGGGCAAGGAATAATAGTTGCTGCCTCAGAGTTATTGAAAGAATCAAATAAAATGATACAGATAAGGACACTAAGCCTGGTGCAAATCTTTAAATTGTAACTTTGGATTATTGTGTGGCCCCCTCTAGCCTCTGGGTATTGATTCTATACAGGTGTCTCATCTACCAGTATTTTGCACATGCTCAGGGCAGAGCTCTGCATTGCCAGGAATGGGAGCGCTGTCCCCTACTTGCCTTTCAAGGGGCTGACCTCCTCTTTGCTACCTTATGTGACTCTGAGGGCGGGTGGGGCATATTTCAAAAAAAGCCAGTGAGTGTTAGAAATGTCCAGCAGGAGGTGAGGGACATCTGAACCTGCATTTTGTATTTGAAGCATTTGCTTAAAACTCTCATTTTTGAAACACATATGCACGTGTAAACACATATATACTTATGCACATCCACGTAAAGCTTGGAGATTGTCTATAGGAGAACAAAAATATCTTGATGAAAATGAATAATTTAGCTAATCACCCAGATGTTTTAGCTATGTGGTACCACACAGCTGGATGATCTGAAACAGCTAGCTATTTGGTGACTTGCAAATAAAGCATATAGATAATAGAATCTCCCTTTTTTTCCTCCAGATTTTTGGCATCACTTAGACATAATCTAAATGATATGGCAGCATATGGTAAAATCTCTCACATTCAAAAGCATGTAAGCAGCAAGCTAACACTTTCTACTAAAAATTTTTGCTCATAGGTATTTTAATGAATTTAAAATTCGTATAAAGCACATCCTTTGAAAGAAATATGGCATCAAAACAAACTGCTGCATTCAAAGCAGGAGTATTGAAAAGTGTCAGGCAAACATATTTAACCTCACGTTTGTGTGCAGTCTGGTCAAAACAGAATAGATTTCCTTTTATGGAAGGATTTCAAAAGATGCTCAAAGATAAAGACTTAGTGTTTGCAGAAAACTCTTCAGATTTGTCTAAGAAGCTTCAAAAATTCTATCTTTGGTATCTAGCTATTATTCTCATTAAATAAACATTTAAAGTTTCTGATGTGTTCAGTTCAAAGGACCAGCTTAATGTTATGCTTTGAAATTAATTACTGTGGAAAGTCTATGTAAATGTGACCGTGAAACAGAAAATCAAGTTGGACAAGAAGCAAAGTGGATGAGCCAAAAGCTAAAATAAATACCATGGCAACATGTTAGAGTGGAAGTTAGGTCGATCATTTTTCAAAGGAGTTTTCAGATCCTCATCCTCAGTATGTTAGTTTTAATTTCTAGATCCAAATCTTTAGGTGCTTTTCTCCAATTAATGAATGATTGACATAACAGAGTAAGAAGAGAATTCATTGTGCTGGACTGTTCATCCAGGTGCAGAACTTTAAAGAATTGTGGAGTCTGGGAACTGAATGAGATGATAGAGTACTGTCCAGGGTGGCTAGTGTAAATGTCTAGCACTTGGCAGGTAATTTACATGAGTGAAGCAGGGCAAGATTAAGATTAAGTATGTATATGCGCATTTAGAAACCACTAGGAAAACAGGAGAGATGATCAGTCCAAGCTATTGCTGACGTGCAGGAAGTTGACCCAACATTAAATGCTACTCCAAATTTTCAGGAAAATCCAAAAGTCTGGATTTTTATGTCATGTTCGTTTGCTGATCAGCCTATAGAACTTCAGTTTGCTACTTTTGATCTAGATTAGCCATTCCTCATACAGTTTCAGAAATCAGGCCCAAAGAAATCGAGCGCAGTGCTGATAGTCCTGTAACTAAGTGGCATCACTGGGATCTCAAAACCTGGATAATCCCCCCTTCTCCCTGATACTTCCTCACACAATGTTCTATCCATTACAGGTTCAAGAACAGCTTGTTAGATGAACTCTAGGGAGTCTTGAAGATTTTATAATTTAATTAAACTCCAATACTCTCTTAACTATTTCCCCAAGATAATTTTTCACTCCATGAATGTTTGTATTGGTTTTTATTAATGTGGTAAAATTTTCTTTATGTCATTCAGTTACTTTTCTTCACCTATATTTAATATTTCCTCTTTTTTTAAACAATGCTGCCATATTCTCTTTACTTCACATACATCATCTGCTAAATTTCTCTATTTTACTTTTAATTCTTACAATGTGGTATCTTCAATTAATTATATCTGTTATATATTGCTATTCATTCATTGAAGGAAAAAAACATAAATTTGTAAATCTAAATATTATACTGAGACCAATAAGTGAATCTATTTGCCATGAAGAATCCTGCTACTTAATCCTCATAGAACATGAGAATGTCCACCTAGTAGCCACAAGGTCTGAAATTGATGCCTGCAATAGAAAGCACTTATCCAAAGAAGCAGTTATTCATTCTTTGACTTCAAATAATTTTGGCAAAGTTTCTTTCCAAAGACATAAAGTGCAGAGATGGAAAACTACTCTTATGAGACATGGAGTGAAACCTCTTACTAGGTCTATTTCCAACAAACCTTTAGCCATATCTACACCATAGCACCAGCCATAGTGCTGTTCTCACCGTGGACTCGATGGGAAGCCATGTATAATTCTGTTGTTGGTCATCTTCTACATTTGGATAGCAAAGTACTTTCTTTTTTTTTTAAATTTTATTTTTATATTCCCCATACAATTACAACCCCCTTATTTTGAACCCAATTCCTCCTTTACCCACCCCCCCATAGAGTGTCTCTGGTTCATAGTTGTTTGTTGATTTTGATATTTTCTTTCTTATAGTTATTCTTTTCCTGGTCTCTTATTTAAGTTTTCTAGATTCCTGCTATGAGTGAGACCATCTGGTATTTTTCTTTTCTTTCTGGCTTATTTCACTGAGCATGATCCCTTCCAGCGCCATCCACGTTGCTGCAAATTGCATGTGTTTATCTTTTTTGAATGAGTGAATAATAGTCCATGGTGCATATGTACCACATCTTCTTGATCCAGTCATCTACTTTGGGCATTTGGGTTGTTTCCAAAGCTTAGCTATTGTAAACAGTGCTGCTATAAACATAGGGGTGCAGGTGCTCTTTGGAATTGATGTTTCTGTGTCCTTTGGGTAAATACCTAGGAGTGGAATTGCTGGATCATATGGAAGCTCTATGTTTAGTAGGTCCAGAAATCTCCACACAGCTCTCCATAGTGGTTGGACCAGTGGATAGCAAAGTACTTTCACATATTGCTTTCTCCATTTTATAACAAAGAAGCTGAGGGCTCTGACAGGGAAATAAACTTGCTCAATGCCTCACAACCAGATTGAGGAAGACCTACTAGGAATTTGATCAAGTCCAGTGTTTTTTTTTTTTTGATACAATGCACTACCTTAACTTTAGGGTGCTCTAACTAACCCCAGTGTCTCAGTGAATGGTCCCCATTACATGATCAGCTGGATTAGTTTTGCACATTCTTTTACCCTACATGAAGTCAAAGGCTATACATGGAAACAATTAAAAAATAATTAATAAGATCGATTACTCTCAGGTACTCTGTTATTTGTATATGACAGCTATTATGTAGGAAAGGAAGAAACATTTTCATGACTGGGATTTTCATACTAGCAAATTGGCTATTCTGATTTAAATTCATATTGTTACTAATTGGTTGTTAAAATTTGTGTTCTGGCCTGTACATATGCTAAGTAGTGATTTCCCTACTTGTTTGATTATGGAATACTGCACACATTTTACCTTATGAAAGAAGGAAACAGCTTGTGCTGCCTTGGGAGGAAATAAGTCATCTAATAATTATGCTTTGAGGCACTGGCATCATGAAATGCTGACCCGTGGGCAGGCCATGGAAAGAATCATGGAAAAAGCAGCTTTGTTCAGAGCTTTTCCTCAACTGGATTTAAAAAACAAATGTCTTTAGAGCAAAGCAGTGAAGGGTAAGAGGCAGCAAACAGGCCGATTATTAAAGCATTTGTCATGAATTTACAGGCGGGCCCAGGAAGGGTGCCAGTCCTGCTGGCACAGATGCCTTGCTGAACATTTCTTATAAATTTTCAGGAGTTCCCAAAAGAAATCTCTAGGCTGTGAAAAGGAAAAGGTAGAGCCACACCCTTGCAAGTCTAGTTGCAATAGTTTCTGAATTGTAGCTTCAGAAACTCATCCAGGAAAGGGTCAGTTACTTTGGGAAGCTGAATTCTGGGTCTTGAAATTGGACCTTTGGGATCACTGCATCGACGTTCCTAGAGCGTGAATATTTGCAGATTGTTTTGTTTATATGAATGAGAACAATGCATATATAATGTTGGTACTTTCACTCATGTAACAAAATGATGGAGTAGTCACTTTTGTTATTTATAGATTCACATTTCTTTCAGTCTGACTGACTTATACAATTTATTTCAATTCAGTTCATTAATAAAACAATGCACTAATTTTTTCTTCAACTTCAGTAATTATTTAGCCAAATTATCTATTTGCCTTTAACTTTGACCTTGACCATGGCATTTAAAAGCTGAGTAACCAAATGTCTCATGTCAGTGTTATTAATTGCACTTCTGAATTGGGATGATCAGTGATTGAGTGATCATAATAGTTATCATCATGTGTAACCAGCTTGATAAATCAGTCACAGGAACAAAGCATGTCCATCCAAATAACATGAAAATACAGATAAACATTCTATATGTAACATACTTTACATATCAAAATCTGTTCCTTAAAAATAAAAATGTGTATTATTTCAAGAGTAAAGCATTTCAGTTATTGATGATTATGAATATTGATAATTTTATGAACAAAACAGTTAAAAACCTTCAAATAAAAAGGACTATAAATTCACAGCTAATATTGATAGGTATGGATTAGCTACATAGCTTTAAGCTTTATACTTTTTTGAACAAGTAAGTATTTATGAAGAAATGAATAGTACAAAAACCATAATAATAGACATTGTATTTAGTTAACCCCCCAGGGATACTAAAATCTAGGAATATTCAATTCCTTATATAAAATGTCTGTATTTGTATATAATCTACATATGTCCTCTCATGTACTTTATCATCTCTAGAATTTTTTTTATTAAAGATTTATTTATTTATGTATATAAGAGCTGGGGTACAGGCCAGAGATGTGGGGGGTGAGAGGATTCATCAGAGACAGAGTGGGGAACAGAACAGGCAGACTGACTGAAATACACTGCTGAGGGAAGCAGTGGGCAAGTCTGCTGCGCCATATGGGTTGCTCCCTGGCTGGCCGGAGATAGAACTTGTGCTGCAGTGGCTGCAGACATCTTCATAGGTTGCATCTTAACCCCTTGCGCCACCAGGGAGGCCCCGTCTCTAGATTATTTATAATACTTAATAGAATGTAAGTGCTATGTAAATAATTGTTAGGAATAATGGCAAGAAAAAGTCTGTATATGTTCAGTACAAGTGCAACCACTGGAGGCCTAACTATGTAGTACATAATTTCCATCCACAATTTTTTGAATCCATGGATGTGAAACTCACAGATGCAGAGGGTCAACTTTATATTATGATCCTATCTTTGTAGAACTGTTTTTTTTTTTTTTAATTTGCACTGGACAAATTAAAACAAATCTTTTTTTAAATGATATTTAGTTTTTAGTTATTTAATTCCATTTAAATAAGCATTTTTTAAAAAAGTCATATTTAAGAGCTCTTCACAGAGATATTAATACACCTGTTATACTTAAAATTTTGAGTAGTAGCATTTTAAAGCCAGAATTATTGAGGTATGATTCCTATACTGTAAAGCCATCCTTTATAGTCACACAATTGTATGAATTCTGACATGATATAATTAATCATGTAATAATCACAATCCAATAAATATGTAGGGTTGCCATGACAAAACACCATGGACTTGGTGACATAAACAACAAAAAATGAATTTTCTTATAGCCTGGAATCCCTAAGTCAAAGAAAGATCAAGGTGTCAGCAGATTTGTGTGTTCTGAGGCCCTTCTCTTGAGCTTGCATGTGATACTTCCTTACTGTGTCCTTACAAGGTCTTCGGTGGGTGTACACCCACCCTCGTGTACTGTACTGGGTATCTAAATTTCCTCTTGTATGTGGACACCAATTAGATTGAATTAGGGCTCTACCTGATGGCTTCTTTTTAACTTATTCATCTCTTTAAAAAACCCTTATCTTCACATTCAGTTAGATTCTGAGGTACTGGGGGTTTATCTAATGGGATAGTAGGAAAATCATCCTCATGACCTTCCCCCATCTCTGCTCCAAATGAGGCTAAGTTGCCCTGGGCCTTTGATGAGGAAGACAATGGAGGATGAAGTGATTATGATGATATATAATAACCATAAAATCTTTTCCATCCTCTTTCCTGGAACATATTACAACTAGCAAACTATTTTAAGATTCATAGTTTCATTTGCTCTTCTTAGCATAGTTGATCTTTCCTTTCTGAAGGGAACTTTCTGATATGGATTCATAGAACCACTGTCCTGTAGGACTAGGAGATAACAAGTAATCTTTTCTCCCTTAAAGTCATTTCAGAGAGAAAAATCTTAGCACAGAGGCCATGCAATTAATGATTTCATGTTCAAAATATGAAGAAGCTGAGACCAGGAAAAATTTAGTAACTTGATTAGCGTCACAGAAATAGATACCTGGCTGCCTGGCTCTCAATTTAATACTTGCTTTATGCCTCCACTCCACCTCTCAGAAGTAGAATGGTGAAATTCCCACTTTTGTATTTTGGCCTAAGGCAGTGTTGATAAATGGGATTCATTTTGTGTTCCAATTCTAATATATTTGACATGATTGCCAAAAGCACTGTGATGAGCAGGATTTTTGATTCACATTTGGGCTTGATGGGAAAGAGTGTCATAGCTGATTACTGATGTCTGCCATGGGTAATGTGCGTAGCAGCATACCTCTTTGCCAACCCTGGTTTAAGGCACTGGCATGCCCAGTTGTTTGTTTTTTTTTTTAATAACTTCTGGTAAGTAAATAATATGTGGTAAGAATCCAGCAAATAGTTATTAGAAATAATAAATGAATAAAATTGATAAACAAACATCTGTGCATTTTTATATGCAAACAACAAATGAAAAGAAATTCAGAAAATAATTCCAATTACAATTGTATCAAAAAGAATAAAAAACTAGGTGTTAGCCTAGCTAAAGAAGTGAGGGAATTATATAACAAAAACTATACAACACTATTAAGAGGATTTAGAATAAGACTAAAGTGTTGGAAAACTATATTCATAGATGGGAGAATTAATAAAATGACTACTAAAATAAATATATATATTCAATGCAATCTCTATTAAGAGTTCTATGATCTCCTGTGAGAAAATAGAATGAAAATAGTAAAATTCATAGGGAACCATAAAAGATCCTAAATAGCTAAAGCAACCCAGAGAAAAAAGAAGAAAAAGAAGGCATCCAGCTACCTCATTTTAAACTATACTTTTAAAGAAGAGTAGCCCTAACAATATTTTATTGGAATAAAAATAGACAAATAGATTAATGGAACAGAATTAAAAGCCTAGAAATTTATGACAGTGAAGTTTCAGCCATACAATGGAGGTAGGAGAATCTCGAATAATTGGTGCCAGGAAAACTATAACATGTAAAAGAATGATTTTGGATCACTCTTGGTATACACAAAAATAAATTTAAATTGTCTTAGATATAAGATCTGCAGCAGTAAAATACATAGAAGAAAGCATTGGCAAGAAGCTTCATGGCATCAATGAGAGAAATGTCTATGGTCAAGGAAATAAAAGTAAAAATAAACAATTGGGACGACCTCTTTTTACACTGTAAAAGAAAATATCAGACTAAAAAGATTTCCTAAATGGGACAATATATTTACATATCATACAATTGACAAAGGGGTTAATATCCAAGGTATGCAAAGGACTCATCCAACTTAACAAAAAGCCAAGCAACCCAATTATTAATTGGGCAGCATATCTGAAAGATAATTTACTAAAGAGGATATACAGAAAGCCTATAGATATATCACTTTTAATAAGGAAGATGCAAGTCAAAACTACAATGAGTTATCATCTCACACCTGTGAGAACTGTATACCTTTATTAAAAAAACCTCTAACAACAAGTGTTGGAGTGAATGTGGAGAAACAGGAACTCTAATACATTGTTTTTTTTTTAATTTCTTTATTTAATTTATTTATTTTTACATCATTGTTCATTTTTAAACAATATTTGCTTCCCCCCACCCTTCAGGTATAGTCCCCATAGAGTTTCCTTCACCAATGCTAATACATTGTTGATGGGAAAACTGGTACAGGCATTTTGGAAAGTGGTCTGTTCCTATCTTAAAAATCTAAAAATGGAGGGCCTCCCTGGTGGCGCAAGGGGTTAAGACGCATTAAGACACAACCTATGAAGCAATCCGCAGCCTCTGCAGTGCAAGTTCGATCCCTGGCCAGCCAGAGAGCAACCCACATGGTGCAGCAGACTCTCATGACTCGCCCGCTGCCTCCCTCAGCAGTGTATTTCAGTCAGTCTGCCTGTTCTGTTCCCCACTTTGTCTCTAGTGAATCCTTTCATTTCTACCCCCCCACCACCACATACACACCTCTTGCCTATACCCAACTCTTGTATACATAAATAAAAATAAATCTTCAAAAAAAATCTAAAAATGGAAATGCCATGACATGCAGCAATCCAACTTTTGGGATCTATCCAGAGAATATGAAACCATCAACACAAAAGAGCATATACTCTACAAATGTTTATTGCAGCATTATTTACAATAGTTAAGATTTGGAAGCAACATTAAATGACCACTGGTATAGGATTGGATTAAGAAGATGTGGAATGGAATATTATTAGAATTATAATTCCAGTAATTATATACAATTATATGGAATATTATTCAGCCAAAAAGAAAGGTGAAGTGTTACTATTAATGGAAATATGGAAAGAAACTGAGGGAATTATGAGAAGTAAGTCAGACATATAGTAGATGATTTCACATATGTGAGTAAAATAATAAAACAAATGAACTGATAAGACAAGTAAGTATAAGCTAGTGGATATTAATGATTGAAGTAAGGTTTTTGAGATTAAGAAGAAAGGGTAGGATGAAAAAAGGTCAAAGGGGTAGGTGAAGGAAGGAAGATAAAGTCTTAGTGTGGAGTATGTAAGAAGAGAGGGGGAGGGAGAAGAGAGAGAGAGACTGCGCTATTATTGCAGTGAGAATATGAGATATATAGTCACCCTGGGAAGGAATGTGGCAGCATTTCACAAAACTAATCATGCACATGCCATGTAACATGTACACACACACACACACACAACCCCCCCCCCACACACCCCAACTCTTGGTCACTCATTCCAAATAAATGAATACTTAATGTTCACATAAAAATGTATACCTGCATGTTTAGCGGCTTTGTTCATAATATACTCAAGCTGGAAATGCCCCAGATTATAAGTCAGTGGGTAAGTCTGTTTTGACAAACTGATGCACATACACAACATGGGATACGACTCAGCAATAAAGAGGAACTGTTATTACATAGAACATTTTGGATGAATCTCCAGGGGAATTGTGGTGAGTGGATAAAGTCAATCCTAGAGGTCACATACCATATGACTCCTTTTATAATATGGCTTTAAGGAGTTGATGTGAATGGGAGGAGGTGGATACACCTGCAAAAGAATAGCACCAGAGTGCCTTATGGTATAGAATTTCTCTGTATCTTGCTGGTCACATGAATCTCTATGAGTGATAAAATTATGCAGAATGAAGCACACATATACAAATACAAAAAATGTGCATACTTCTTAGCTTGTTAAGGTGAATCATACTGTTGCTCACGTACTAATAAGCTATTGCTGCAATAATACTGCAGAATAAACAATGATAAAATCTAAGGGTCATACAACCACAAAAATTTTTCTTTTTTGGCTTTGTAAGTCTGCTGTGGTTTGGCTGATCAAGACTGGGCATAGGTGAACTCTAGCTTAAGAACTGATCACAAATCTCTTCCATTCTCCTTTAATCAATGACTTTTAGAGTAATTACTTCTTATAGAATTGGGGAACATAAGATAGCAAGGCAAATTGTGCAAATACACTTAAAACCTGGCTCATTCATGTCAAATGCACTAATATTCTATTAAACTAGCCAAAAACAATATCCATGGAGTAGAGAACTATGCTCCACTCTCCGATACACAATTTCTGCTCTGTCACATGGCAGGATTTATAGATGGATATTCCTTCTTTAAGGAGGGCATGAGGAGTAGGAACAATACTTAATCTATATGATCATAATACAGCTCAGTTATACCTATGTTTCTTCTCTGCCTGGCAGTGTGTCCTCTGTTTGATAAATCAATGTCGATAAAATAAAATTTATATAAAAAATGTTACATGTTCCCATAAAAAATCATTTGACCCCCTGTTATTATTTTAGGAGCTCTGGAGACTATTGAAAAGCTCATGTCCTGAATGGTTGTTAGGAAATTTCCCCTTCTTTAGTAAATCCGGTTACCTGTTTTCACTTTTTTTTTCTCTTTTACTCCTGCTTCTCATCCTCACCCTAGAGAGGAGACTCCTAGAAGCCTGTAGAAATATAAGAGAAGTCATGGTTCTTCCCACACCAGGAAGGCAAGGGGCACTGCACACTCCAGGGACTGCTGTTAATTGCCCTTGATCTCTCCTGTCCTGGCCAATTCTCCAGTTACTCACCTAGTGGCTGGCACATGACTGCCTGGTATTCCAAAAATGTCTCTTGACCTGAAAACCACGCATGTGATCTTATGACTTTATATTTTGGAACTAAATGTAGGCAGCTCTACTGCCTGCCCTTCCCCTCACCCTCTGTCCTTGTGGTGTGTGTGTGTGTGTGTGTAGGTTGTGTGTAATAGTAGTAGTAGTAATAGTAGTAATTGTATATTTGATTAAATATTTCTAAATATTTTCTGTGATCCTAGCATTACATTTCTAATTTTGGACACTTTTGAAATTGTTTTTTACTAAATATTTAAAAGGACAGCTAGATGGATGGAAATCAGAAATGTTAATTTTAGGTGAACCTGCATGGAAGCTAGAACACAAAGTAATTTAGAAGTCTCTAGCTCCCTTATTAAGAACTCAAGTGTTCTTTTATACTTAGGTCCAAAGTACACAAGACATATTTAAGGCTCAGAGTACTTCTGGTCAAACTTTGACACTATTTAATGCTTGGGGGGATTTCATGGTTCATGTTTCCTCACCTGTACACTTACAACTGCAAGATACAACTCAGATTTGAGGTGTAACAACAGTGGGGTTTATTAACAAAGAAATGGTTGGCTGTGCTACCCCAGATAGTGTCCATAGTGTCCAGTAGCCCAATCAAAAGCTGCTTGTACAAGATGGTGGTGTCCCTTCAGTGAGAGCCTGGAGATGGTGAAATACAAAAAGGCAGTGGACCAGGGTCTTACAATGGCAGCTGGAGGTGATCACTGGTGGCGCTGCTGAGGTGGCATGTCAGCAGCCAGTAGCACCTATCTGGAGGCCAGGCTGGGAAGTATCAGCCAGAGTGAGAGGTAACAACATCAGGGGTAGTTGTCAGAGGTTCAGAAGTGGTTGACAGCTCTTAGAAGATGGCCAGACACAAGTTAACAGTGCCAGTCATATGTCAGCAGGCTGGTCAGGACTGTTCAGGTGGTGGCAGTGCCAGAGCACCAGGTACCAGTGTTACAGCTCTTTCAGAGATTCTGGGAACAGGCCAGCAGGGCCAGTCAGCAGGTGATATCAGAGGCAGGGCCAGAGGTAGGAACAACAGTCATGCTGCAGTTTGAAGCAAAGATTAGACATGAAACTCTTGGGTGTCTGTGGCGGTCTCAAAGGTCTGAGTCCTGATGAGTCCGTCTGACCCCTCTGAAATCTCAGCTGTATCCCCTCAGGGCTTTCAAGCCTGCTTGGTCCCTTTATAATTCCTAAATGGTCTCGAAATCTTGAATGGCCTGGGTGGGAGCTAGAACCTGATTGGTGTGTTTTCAAAACCTACTCAGGGTTTAAAAGCTGAGCCCAGCCAGCATGTGGAAGACCGAACCTGTGCTGGCTGGGCCATCTCCCACTGGAAATCCAGTGTGGGGAGCTCCGTGGATCCAGGACACCGTCTAGGTAGCCAGAGTGTAGGCTGCCATAGTATTAGAGCGCACACTGCTACTGCTGTCGATGCCACCAGGCTGGCCTGCAGTGAGCTGGGTGTAGAGGGCTTAATGAACTGCCACTCCTCTCTCTGTGGCTTGCACTGGGGCAGAGCCCCTCAAGAACTGCTGCTGCCTGGGCCACGAGGACTCCCTTCACAACTTAACTTTCAGCTCTGAGGACTTCCAAAGATGAAAGTCTGAGCTTGTGGCATCACAGAAGCTGGTTTCCTTGCAAGTTAGAAAGTTTATTTAGAGACTTAAAGGCCCTGGACTAAACCAGCTGTCTCTCTGCATAGGCACAATGTCACATCATCTAGTCTTCTTTATACAAAGTTGAAATAACACAGCTGAACACAGGTGTCTCTGCTTGTTTGGCATGTTCCTGAAGAGCTAGCCACATAATAAATATCATGTAGAATTACACTTTCCCCCTGACTTCCATAAAACAGTGGGAGATACTCACAAACAAACATATGGACAAACAAAACCCCTAAATTCTGTGATACTCCATGACAACAGGACACTGAGAGGAAATTAGGTGTTAATATCACTTAAAGAGAATCACACATTCTGAATGCTGTAACTGGATGCTAATCCTTCCAAGTCTGTGTGTGCGTTGGTGTTAACAGTGGATTGGCAAGGTATTATAACCCTGAGGATGAAATTGGCATGGGGTCAGTTTGGGGATTTGCTTTCTTTGGATGAGGTGTTTAGGGTTGTGATCTCTTTCTTCTTCCTCTCCCCTTTACCTCCTAATGGAATAGCAAGGTTCAGTGAAAGCAAATCTCTGAGAATTCTTTGCAGCACTTTGCCCTTTATTCTTCTTTCAAACTCTGAGGAATATACACAATTCCTCTCAATATCAATAACTCACTATGATTGATTTTTCACTGCAGCGGGTATCTGCTGGGGTTTGCGCTTAGTCGGAAAAACTTTCTGAGTAACTTTCCTTCCTCCACCTGGCTTGTTCACTGTTTGTGATCTATTGAGGTCATTTCTTATTTTCTGCTGTTTGTGCTCTCTGATTAACTTTGCCAGTTGCTTTCTATGCCTCAGTTCCCCCACTTTGCTCTACTGAAAAGTGTGAAGTGGGGAAGTTTTGTCTCCAAAAACAATGAAGCAAGAGAAACTTACTTGGGTGGTTACAACAACTGGGGGAACTTCTGGTATTAGTGGGAGGGGGCCAGGAATGTTAAATGTCCAGCAATGCACAGGATAGTCCCACAAAATAATTTGTTTCAACCAAAATGAGAAACACTGCAAACAGATTGGAATATTCTGTGGAAAGTCTAAAATGGCAAAGGAGTGCAAAGAGTCTATCACTACTGTTAGTGTCCATATCCATACCTCATGTCAGGAGGGTTGTGCTGCCCAGTGACAGGACGGGCTCCAGCCATGCTTTTGCTCATTGCAAGAGAGGACATTTACTTACTTCTTGTTGTGAGACTGGGGGGTTCATTTTCTATCCATCTAAGCTACCCTTAAATGAGCATTTATTATTCCCTAGGTGCAGAACCATGAGGTTTTCCTATTTATTTTTTACAACACACATTGGAGCAAATTGTAGCATTAGCTAGCACAGAGATGAGGAAATCTTTTTTTGCTGGACTTTGCTAATTTTATATTGAATTACGAACCAGCGCTTGCAAGTGGGGATGACGGTGTTTTTCTGCTTGGATTAGTGTTTTCTTTCCTCTCTTTGTTTCTCCTAGTCTTTCCTCTACTCAAAACAAAAACACATTATGCAAATGAAAAAGGAAACCAAAGTGTCAATATTTTTTAACTGAGGTAACATTGGTTTATAACATTATATTAGTCAGGGGTACACCATTATAATTTGACCTTCATATACATCATAATCATCACCAAAAAACTGGTTTTCATTAGTGACCATATAATCAACCCCCTTTTCCAATTTTGCCCTCCCCCAACCTCTTGCCTTTTGGTAGCCACCAACTTATTCTCTGTGCATATGAATTGTTTTTGTTTTGTTTTGTTTTTAAAACATTCAATGTATTAATAAAATCATATGGTTTGTCTTCTCCACCCAACTTTGCATCATTTCCTCAATTTCTATCCATGCTGTCACAAATGGCAAGATTTCATCTTTTCTAGGACTCATATTCCATGGAGCATATATTCCACATCTTGACCCACTCATCTGTTTTTAAGCACTTAGATTGTTTCCATATCTTGGTTATTATACATAACTGCAATGAATATAGGAGTGCATGTATCTTTTTGAATTAGTGTTTTTGTTTGGATAAATACACATAGGTAGACTAGCTGGATAATATAGTAGTCCTATTTTAATTTTTGGAACAATCTCCATATTGCTTTCCACAGTGTTTGCATCACTATGATCCCATCAACAGTGCATTGGGTTCCCTGGCCTCCACATCCTCTCCAACACAGTGTCATCTTTTTAAATAAAGACACTCATGGCCACAAGGGCAGCTTCTACACATGGTGTATTTCCCATTTCCAGAGACCACCAAACTCAAGGCCTGCATTGAGAGTGGTGCTTATTGGAACTGGGAAGGGTGACAATCCCAGGAAACTTGGTGGGATCACTTTTCTGAAACTGGCAGGGTCTCCAGTCTCCTTACGCCCTGTGATATATCATGTTGATGATTTGGATCACCTAAAGCAATAGCCCTACTGTAGAGGTTGCCTTTAGTTTGGCCCTGATCTAGCAGGTGAGATCAAAATGGCACCTAGAATCTCCACATGTTGTGGATAATATGCACCTGCATGCTGTCTCCTTTTTAGTGTTTTCTCCTTTTGAGTTGTGAACTGGGAGATGTCTGTAAGGTGAGAGTTATTTTTGAGATGGTCTCACTCATCTATGGAATATAAATACCCCAAAAACCTTTGCACGCAAACAATAGAAGAAATAAAAATTTGAACTAGGCAAGAAGGAGTTAATGCTTAACAGAAGGTATAAGGGGAAGGGTGTAGGGGATGGAGGAGGGAGGCAGATAGGGTATGGACACAGGTGGTTGGGTGGAGGGACTAAAAAAATGAGTTAATCAATTAAAAAAATAGCTGAGAGTTAAATTTAACATTGTATGTGCTTCTTGTTCTGAAAGAGGAACCACTTCATATAAAGATCAACTTTAATTATAGGACTGTGTGATGTCATTATGGTATTGGTTTGTTGACAGCCTAATAATTGGATTATCATTGTAGCTTGTCTCTAGCATTACGCTAGATTCCAGGAGCATCATAGCTTGAGTTTACTTTTGGGAGCATTTTCTGGGTTTGTTTCCCCCAAAAGTCAGGCCACATTTTCATCTAAATTTTTTCCATGGAGTTGCAGATGAGCATGTGCTGTGTCTGTTTTTGTCATTTTTATTCAATGAATAAAAGAAAGCTGTCTTTTAATCTGTTTAATTCATTTTCACAGATCAGTGCATTTGTAAAAGTGGAGAGCATGAGGTGAAATGGGGAGTCCTGACAAAAGCCACTGGTGAAGGCACACTTTACAATAAACGAGAATCTTGGAATTCTATTGCCAAATTATGCAAACTTTCCAGAAAGAGCAATTTATAGCGGATCAGATAAACTGACTCACAATGAACACTGACAAAGAGCAGTGCTACCCCTGTCATGCCCTTTCTATTTGTTTCTTGGTGGGTGTCCACGATGTAGAAGCTTTTGGGACCTCGTGGGAGGATAGAGGGACAGGAGAGGACTGGATGTACAGGAAGGAGGGTCTGACTTGCTTAGGCCCCTTTGACAACTTCCTTCTAAGCCACCTTACTTCCTACGGTCTGTGAATGTGTCAAAACCAGGAGGAGCTGCAAATATACCTTAGTCGGACAGACATGAATTAAAATGACTAGATCAATCACTGTCAGACTTTTTTTTTTTTTTTTAAAGATTTATTTATTTATTTATACAGCACTGGGTATAGTCAGAAAAGCAGGAGGGTGAGAAAATTCACCAGAGCCAGAGCAGGAAGAAGAACAGGCAGACTGACGAAGTACACTGCTGAGGGGAGCAGCAGGCACACCATGTGGGACCCTCGCCGGTGGCCAGGGATTGAACCAGTGCTGCAGAGATTGCAGGCAGCTTTGCAGCCCAGCGCTCAACTGTTGTGCCACCAGGGGAGGCCCCACTACCAGACTTTTGACAACAAAAGAGGGACTCAAGACCTGGCCCACACAAATGAAGACTAGTCTCTGGTGAAAGGAAGAAAACCCCAGTAGTATCAAGTCTATAATTTTGCACCTGACAGTCAACGATAATACAGCTAGTCCCGAATGACTCAGAGATGTTCATACAACTTCATAAACGTGTATTTTGGGAGACTGGGCAAAAAAACCTTTATGTGTGAAATCATGGCCAGTCCAGGGTTCCAAGCCTGGCCTGGCTCTCTGCCTTTGTGTCCTGTTGGGTTTCTGCCTGGCCTCATTCTCCCTCCTTTCATTTCTGGCACAATCTTAGTATTTTCTAGTCCAGAACCCGATGTGGTCGCAAATCAGAGGGCCAGATGGAGAGGGGAGGAGGTAACTTTGTGCCATCTCCATTGTCCTCACAGCAGCCACTTGAGGCAAGGAAGGACAGGAATTAAAATGACATTATAGACAGACACCATTAAGAACTGAGAAATCAAATGCCAACATCAGAAGATGTGGTGATTTGGATGAAAATTTAAGGTTCTAACAAGGGCTCTTAGACTCTTGGACTGGATAAAACTGCGAACATACAACAGGGAAATGGAAGTTAATAGTTTTTTGTTTTTTGAGTAACCAATAGACCACATCTCAGCTTAAATTAACAGAACAATCTATTTCTCTTTTTTGTTGCATTTCGCATGAAGTTTTTTTTTTTTTTTTTTTTTTTTTTTTTTTTTTTTTAATGTACCCTGTTTGGTCAAAAGGATCAGGCAAAAGAGCCAGGCCAGTCCCCACTGTTCCCCATTGATTATGACAAAATAGAATTAGAGACTGAGAATTAGGGACTTGTGCATGCTCCTCCCAAGATCACCACTGCTCTGTACCCCTATCCACCCCCCACCCCAGCTCCCAGGGTTGTCCTACCCCAGTGAACCCTGGTCTGCCCCAGATCTATTCACCTGGGCACCACCAGACACCAGGCTCTGCCAGGGAGGGGTCTCAATACAAAGGTCCAGCACTTACTCCACCAATCCAGGCTTGCCCCCAATGCTGGGGTTCTTTGTAAAGACTCCTAGGGAGGAGGACATTTTCTTGCAGAAATATTGCTGACAAAAAGGAAGCCAGTGCCAAGTTTTTAGGATCCTTATATAGTCTGTGTCAATTGCAGTGTTCTTGGATCCTTCCTCTTTATTCTTACTTCACTCTCTGTCCCCAGCAGTCTCTTACATTGAACCTTTCTATGGCAGAAAATTGCAATGGAAAGACATCACCTCCGGGCTGGGAGCTTTGAGACCTGGGTTCTTTTTGATGGATCTAATATCTTCTTTCGTTATTAGGCCATTTGTTCAGCAGTATAAGAGATGTGTCCTGATTTTGTTCGGGGAAATTTCATTATTAATTAAAAGCATTTTTCCTAGCCTCAAGGAACCGCCAATTTAATTTAAGGAGAAAAGACATGAGTAATTGTTCTTTAGTCACTTAGGAAATTAGTGTTTGCAAAATGACTTTTGGGTGGTCAGTGGAAAGGTTGGTTTTGCTAGCCAACTTAATCCAATTTCAGCAATTTTTTTCAATCCTAGTGAATTACCTTGTTGAGTCTTTGTGACATAGCTATTGCTATTTGCAAGCTTTCAGAGCTATAGGGACTTAGAGTTTAGTTGTCTGTCTGCAGACACAGACATTCAGATCCAGATACTACACTGCATTTGCAGGTATAGGAGACACTTCCCAACCCAATGCATCCCAAGCCCACCTGTATCTTGTTTGCTGAATGAAGGATGATGCAAAGCTTTAGCTTCATAGTAGTTGCATAATTTAAAGAAAGAAAATATTATTTTGCTCATATAAGTATAGTATATTTCCTGTAGAAAATTAAAAATTGGGAATAATCTGAAAAAAGGATAAATTTTGAAGAAATGGTACTATTCTGTTCGTGCATACGGTATAACTCATTGCTTGCAATAAATATGTAATGAAGGAACATAAAATGCTTCCTCCCCAAAATTCTTCAGTGAAATTACTCATCTCATATACATACATTGTGTCCACCAGCAAAAATATTCAATAAATATTCAATTTTAAAATCTCACATGACCAAACTGTCTTTTGTAAATAGTTCTGGCCCTTTCAGGAAAAAAAAAATCACTTGTAAACAATTTTCTGAAACTAAAGTGATTTCAAAGTTTTTTTTCCTCCATTTCCAAAAAAAGTCATTGGAGAGAGGAGGAGGGTGTCTGTGATAAGAGCTGCTGCTATAGGGATCCCACGCCTTGGCTTGTTAGTGACTCAGTGTGCAGGGCAATTGACAGAGGCTCAGCTGGTGCTAAAAAAAAAAAAAAAAAAAAAAGAAAAGAAAAGAAATAAAGAGAAAAGGAAAGGAAAAAAAAAGAAGGCAGTGCTAATCAGCTCTCAGCAAGTAACAACCTCCATTTTAACCTGGGCCAAGTGGGTGGAACTGCCCCTCCTCCATAGCCCACATAGTCCTCTGGCTGCCCTTGATGCATTTTATTCTGATTTTACCAGGACAAAGCAAAGATAGGGGCCTGGGAGGTGCCCTAGGCTGCACTCCAGGTCTGGATCTAAATGGGAAGTATGCTATTAGTCCCTAAAATTGTTCTCCCTGGGTTTTCCTTGGCATACAAAGTACTTTTTGTACTTATATACCTTTTTTTTTTCCTTAATAACTTGGCTTTGAATTGGCTGGAAGACCTGTCTGTTTGCTCAGCTTGATCTAAATTGGCTTTTGGTTCCAACTTCAGGTGGTTTTTCAGTTTGACTACGATCCTCACTCTCCAGGAAGACAAGTTAGCCCCTATTTAGCATTTTTGCTGACAGAGAACCAGCAGGCTTGCTGTTTGAATCTACATCTGAATGTGCTATTTGGCCAAAAATAATAAAGTAAAATAAATCACTCTCTTTTAGATTAGTTGAATTTGGTGGCTTTATTTTTGGCCCAAATCCTCCTCTGTCATATTGTTTTACATTTCTCTGATACCTACTCTTCTCTCTCTCTCAACAAAGTCTCCCTGCCTTGCTGGATTTTATGAAAAAATGGGAGCCGGTTTGAGTCCTGAACAGTGTTCATCCATCACAGCATAGTGACGGGAATCACCTATAGAGTGTGGGCACACACAGATTGCACTTTGAAAATAAAATTATCTCTTAATCTCCTAAGTCAATCAAACCTCCACACCTAGTACTATGTGTGTCAATGATGAACATAGGTATGCTCCCAATAAAGCAGTAATTAATCATCACTGCCCAGGTGCCATATTACATATTAAGATTGGCAGTTCAAATCTGTCTAGAATATTCTGGACAAAAACTTGTAGCATTCCCTTCTACATTTCTATTTCAAACAACATTTTTTTTAAACTTAATTTTGGGATTTTATATTTGTTTTAATATTGATAAACAAGTTTGGGAGAACAGAGAAGTTCATAAAAGTTATCCTTTACAGCATTGCCAGGGTAATTGTGGTTATATATTGGTCTAGTTTAGAAGTTGTGAGTGAAATCAAATAGCACAAGTGGGTAAACAAAGAGAGACACAGTAAAGTCACTGCTGTTAAAGAAACAGAGCATGACAACAAAATGGTCCAAACAAATTATATTCAGGAACTATTGCAATATGGGAAAAGAGATCTCAGTATAGAACTGGGTTCAAGTCCAAACACAGCTTAGAAGAGTGGGAATTTATAGTCACAATGAAGGGTGGGGTCAGAGGATGGAAAATTACTAAGAAACAGCATGGAGTGGGGGTGGGTAGAGAGGATGTTAGTGAAACAAACCTAACAGGATACTTGTTGAAGGCAAGTCAAGGTCATCAGATATAATCTGGGGAATAATGTGGTATGAGAAATTTAATCAGATATGGAGGGTGATCAATGTTGATAATGGGGGTTGTCTCTAAACTGACTTAGCAAGATTTATGCTAAAACTGGGTGATACAAGTTCAGTAGGGATGGAAACCATGGTTGAGACCTACAAGGCTTCTTGTTACTGCAGAGATGTATAATTATTGCTTTAATTGAGTTAGGCTAGATATATTGTGGTTTAAAAAAAAAAAAACCCAAATTTCTTTTTTGCTGACTTTTGTATGTAGGAAGCAGAGGAAAAAGTTTGAGAACCTGCCTGATACAAGCTTCAGCATCTGATAGCTGCACTTTCCGGAACAATTTGTCCCCTTTGGTTACCATGGCAGGGGAGGAGACGAGAGAAATGTACAAAGGCTTTTCATTGCCTCAGACCAGAGGGGAACAGCCTATATCCTCTCATACCCCATTGATCAGAATCTATTCCATCTTTAGACACGGGGCCTGAGAAGAGTGTGTGTGTATGCACAGAGGGATACTTAGTAAAGTATTGCTATGTACCACGTTTAGACGAATATGACTCTGTGAAGGATAGGACTCTCAAAGATGTCCAGAACATGCCTTCTTAAGATGTACCACTTTGATATGTGGGTTATTTTGAGCTGTGCTCAATTGATACCCAAAAGAAAAAAGGTAAGCTCAAAAGAAACTTTCACCACTTCCTTAACTACCTGAAAGAATGAAAATTGGGGACATTACTCAGAATTAAGGTCATTACCTGAAATAACCTTTCTAAAAGAAAAATCTATAATGGCAAGAAAAAACATCTAATTATAGAACATTTGGCTTTTGTCACATGAACCACACTCTTCTCATTATGTGAATCCTCCTCTCTCCTTGAAGACCTAGGCCCCTATCCCTTTCCTGTACTCAGGATATATACCCCCATTTTGTCTAATGTTCCTTAGAATCCACATATCTATATATATCATCGATACATACATATGAAAACCTTTTTCACCTTCTAATCTGTCTCCTATAAATCAGTTTGATTATTAGACCAACCTGAGAAGAATCTAGAATGGTAGGGGAAAATTCCCCCTCCTCCCTGACATGTGCAATACATGTCTTCTATTTCTTTAAGGAGCAGGACAAGAAAAAAATGTTGCAAATATGGAATGTGAAAAGAGGGAAAATCTTAAATTGCCTAGGAGTTTCTTGTTATAGTTTCAAGTTGGCACAATTGATAGAACATATTTAAAGCATCAAGCAAAATAGTTACATGGAAGTTTATTACCCCAAGCTCAAAAATTCTCAAATAATAGATAATTGAGATCTATTTCCAGGAGTTAAGTATTCTTTGGACTATTGTTCAGAAAACATTTTGAAAAGTGACAACCAGGAATTGTTTTTTGCATATCCCCTTTTGTAGGAAGTATCACAGGATCCCCTAGGGAGGGATTCTGAACTATGTCCTCAGATTGTATTAGTTCAGCCGTAGTGGTTCTTTGATGAGATCTATAAATATATTTTTAAAAGTGAATGCCTTTAGGTGGGTTGTGCCTCTGCAGTATGCATAAGCTGTGCATTTCTGCTTATTCCAGTTCATCCCCTAATTTTATGGCATCTGATGGGGTTTCTGAATTTGTTACCTTGTGGAAAATGTGTGAAGAAAGCCCCTCTGTGGGACTTTCTCTAGCACTCATTAGAAGTATGTAAAAGAAACTGGTTGCCTTTTTGCAGTTTCTTAGCCAACAATAGCGTGGTTTACTAGTCATTTTAGAGAAATTAGTGACTAAAGTGGACCTGCAGTGCAAACTAAGCTAACTCTGGCAATAGTGGACATTTAAAAGGTCAAAAAAAGCCTTTATTATGGCAAAAGGAAAATTGCAATTATGTAAATAGGGGGTTTCACTATATTATTTGTGTTAATCTCTTATCCCCAAAGGAGTAAATGGTTGGAGTGTATGGTATACAACACAGAGCTATTAAATCCATAAAAGCAGTATTTAGTGGGAGAAATAGAAAAGTCTAATTTAATTTAAAACTGATGTATCATGGGGCATGTCTGGCTTTTCCAATACGTGACTTCAGCACCATGGATGCAGCATAGATAAAATCCTGCCCTCCCCTCCTGTGCAGGAAGCAAGGAGAGTCCTGTGGTGAGCACTGAGGCCATGCAGGTCTATGATGGGTCTGAAGCCAGACAATTTTCTTTTTAACCAAGGCACGTGATTGGGAACAGAAAATATTTGATATCTACATGTCAAGTTGGTTAGAATTAACTAGTTTGCTGAACATCTGAACCAAATTTTACAAACTGGAGCTCGTTTGGGGTCCTCGATTCCTTCCCGGCATGCTGATTTCCAAGCTGGTGCCCATTATGCTGCTCATATTAAAATGCTATGAAAGCAAAGCATTTTGTGTTGAGTAGTTGAGCAAACTCTATTATACAGTAATTATACTATCAGTATAGAATCTAATTTTATATGGAGGAGGGGGTTTTAACCAAATGAAAGAGGAAAACTCATGAACAGTATTTTTTCATTATCACTATGGGATGGTAAAATTACAGAACTATGCTAACACAGGCAGCTATTTTTAAAGCCTATTTCTACTAAATAAAATTAACTCCAATTTTGCTGAATTTTAACACACTCAGCCTCTAGAACAATGAATGTAGATTCCAAGGGGTGGCCTCTATTTGCTGCTTATTAAGCATGCAAAAATATGTCAGTGAACAACGATAGACATACTTGCTCCATTCTCCTTGCTATTTTAAGCATCATTGAGACACTAGGCCTCAGGGTTACAAATGAGTAAGATCATCTCAGATATAATTTTTTGCTGACAATGGAAATGTTGGAAAATGAAGGAGGGGAAAGTGAAGACCTAGTTCACTATAGTATCAACTGAGAAACTCAAGTTACCTGTGAACTAATAAGATTCCTCATATCTTTTATGGAATTTAATGAAATACTTACTGTTAAATGCCTACCATGCATAGGGTATTGCATTAGGGACTGTGGGTGAGTAACAGTGGGGTCTGAGGTTGGGGAACACATCATCTACTGTATATCAGTTGTATTTGTTTATTGACTGCTATATAAATACTGGAAATTAAATTAATTTCAAAGACAGGGATTATCCAGACTCTTTATTGCTTCTTTTTCTCTGACTCTAGTTTACTTCTACTTCCTTGGCAAGAAAGATGAAAAAAATAAATGAAGATATAACACAAAAGCTAATTTGCTGCTCATTAGCAAACCTGGAAAAATGGATGGTTTAGAGCAGGAAAACGTACCAGTTAGGAACTATAGATTAGACACATTTTGCTTGTTGTCTGGTGCTTATTGTCAGGTAAATGTGTGTATTGATTTGCTATATACACGGTATATGTGCAAAGACATTCATATGTGCAAATATGTGAATATTATGAATATTCATACAGTACATCCCCTGCACACACTGGCCATGTGTGCCCATTTTGCTTATGTTCTGTTGCAACTAAGGTAAGAGAAAAAGCCAATCCAGTAATCGGATTTCTGTCTGTATTTCCACAGTAAAGGGTTGTTTTTTGTTTGAGACTTGACATTTGGATGTAGGGTCAGCACTATAAGTCTATACTCCTTCTGCAAAATTTGTGGCTTGCACAATAAATCATACTTGTGGGAAGCAAATGTTCATTTATTTAATGAGTATTAATGTATGAATAGACATAGGAAACCTTAAAAAATCTTCATAATAAAATAAAATAAAATCAGAAACTGGGGAAACTCATTTGTTACACTGTCCTTCTTTGACACACATCAGTGGGGAGCGCCTTCTGCCAAGACTCCCGCCATTCAGACTGGCCTCGTTTACCCTGGGTTGTAGTTTTCTTTTTCAGACTTGAGAAGGGAAATTGTACTTCCAGCAGGAGTTCTGGTTTCCAGTTGCCAGAGACTTAGGTAAGAAGGTGCTACCCCTAGAAAAGGGTAGAAAAAAAGGGGATGATGCTATTTCCTATCCTTTCCTTACATATCATGTGGCCAAATCCCCTTAGAGGGAAATTGACAAGTCTTACAACCCATTTTAATCCTCTTATCTTAATCCAGTCATTTCCAATCTTTTGGGATATGGATGATAGCATTTTTTCCAACCTAAAAATGTTCATGGACTCTGACATGATAGCAGGTTCCAGGTTTTTATCATCATCTTAGGTCATGATCCTAGAGAAAGAACTTTTTCTGCTGCTCTTAGGAAAGTTGTGGGGAAGATTTTATTGATTGGGTCACTTACCCATCTGTTCCTCAGACAAACATAGGACCAGCCCCCTGGCAGGATCAGGCCATTGAAACCACATGGAATTGTTCACTCAGAGAAAAGAACGGTTTGATAGAATAAAAGTGGTGCAGTGATGATCTGACAAAAAAGTAAATGTTTCCTACATTTACAAAGGTACTTGAAAAATCATAAAACAATATACATATGTAGACCATTGATTTTTTTTTGTTGTTCTGCTGTAGATTTGAAATATTGCTTAAAAAATGGAGCAGTTACATTAACAAATAGGGCATACATATGAACAGCGTGCCCTACTTCATCAGTTTTTAAACATATTGAGTCAAATATCTTACCTTTCAATGGAAAGGTAGTAGCTCAAATATACACTGGCCAGTAGGAGCAGAAACTTGAGTATATCGCTCTTGGTCTTCCTGTCAAGCCTGATTTGTACAGAATGTTCCAAAATTGACTGATCAAAGAAAGTCAATCCCTGGTGTCCTTAGGGATTCTTTCTTGCTATTGCTTTCACCACCACATGGTATCACTGTTGAAAGCTGGTCCTGCACTGTTCTAGGATGTGTGTCCCTCCCTGGTGCTGCTTCACCCCTGTAGGAGCTGCAGTACACTGACCCTCGGCTTCCTTGCTCCAGCTCCAGGCACTGATGCTGTTCACCTACATTCAGGTCAGTAAGGAGTGATTTCTAGCTTCAGCTTAACACTCTATAGGAGCTGGCCATTTCCCCTGGACTTTGGGCCCTTGATCCTGGTGAATTCTCCTGTGGGAAACTTGGGTCTTATCTTGACCTTGGCCGGTGTTATCACTGACTTTGAGATTATCAAGATTAGTACCTGAGTGATTTTCCTTCAGAAGGCATCTGGACTGCTACACAACTTGGTTTATCTTCTCAACTACTAAAGGGAAAAACTGCTTTCCTTCCTAATACTTAGGGAGGGGCAAGTTTTACCCCAGGGCAAGAGGATACTTTTTTTTTTTTTAAAGATGTATTTATTTATTTATACAAGCACTGGGTACAGTCAGAAGTGCGGGAGTGTGAGAGGATTCCCCAGAGCCAGAGTGGGGAACAGAACAGGGAGACTGACAAAATACACTGCTGAGGGGGGCAGCGGGCGCAGCAGGAGAGGTCTGTGCCACTATGTGGGACCCTTGCTAGGGGCCGGGGATCGAACCGGTGCAGCAGAGGCTACAGACAGCTTTGCAACCCAGCGCTCAACTGCTGTGCTACCAGGGGAGGCCCAAGAGGATACTTTTTAATTTTAGTTTTTAAGAAACAGCTAGGCTATTCTTCCAAGAACAGCAGTAACAAAATCTCCCCCAAGGAGACTTTCTCTTTACAGATGGTAAATGTCTGGCATAATTATTTAAAAAGACTCCTTCCCTGGGCATCCTGTTAGCACAAATATAAACCTGCATTTCTGCCTCAACCTCACTCTTCACAGCTTGTTCCCTTTGAGAATGAGTGGCATCTCTCTGTTATAGGGCAGGGAGAGGGGCAGCCCAAGCCCCGCAAACCTGCCTATTCTAAATGGGTTCTGCCATCCGCCGCATCAACACAAAACATATGAGACTTTAATGGGAAGGAACTTTAATAAAACTAGGAAACAATACAGGTAAGGCAAAGAGTCTAGTTTCTAAACGAAGCACCCAAAGTTACCTGTCCCCTCATGGGTAAAAGTCCATCCATATGGGATCGGCCCAGAGCAAGGCCCCAAAGCCTGCCACAAGTCTAAAGCATCTTCCAGTGGGGACCCACAGCAAAGGGTCAGAAACAACCAGACAAGCCCGGAAGGAAAAGAGCAAAATCAACATCAAGATAAAAGCTGCCATTGTCACCTCCCCATGGGTCTCACCCACATCTGTGTCACCCAGTCCACAACCCAAAGACAAGCGCAGTTTCTTCACGTGTCTCTAGGCTCCATGCGCCTCCTCCAGGTCTCCTGGCTCCATCCTGCTTCCTTCCTCAGTCTCTTCTGCAGCTTCTCCTCTTCCTGCTCAGCTCCACCCTTCCTTGGGTGGGGCAAGGAACCTGGAACCTCCCCCTTTCCTGGGGACCACCCTGTTACATCTCCACTTACATGACCAAAACAGAAACTTTAGATGTTCATTCTTATTTTTCCTACTCCGAGCAATTAGCAAATGTAGTCATTTCTGCTTCCTAAATCTCAATTGATCCTGTCTATTTCCTTCCATTCCTATTCCCTCTGGATTCCTTTATTTCTCCTCTGGGTTTCTACCATGGATCATTCTGACCTAGCATCCACACTGCAGTTTTGGCATTTATTAACCTGTAAGTCTGGCTGTCTTCTCAGTCCTTAGGCAAGCTTCCAGAAACAGTCTGGTTTCTTTCCCACACAACCCATCCCATTACTTGTGTCTCACTGTATCCTTTTTTCACCATCTTAGTTCCATCCACACCAGTCCTCATACCGAGGTGGGCCTCTAGGCTCTCTGACTTCTAGACACATCGTATGTGCAATTCTCACTTTCTGGAAACTTCTTCCCAATTCTCCTTCTTCCACATTTTGTGTAAGTCTACCTAAAGTTCAGATTGCTGCACCCCCAGCCTGATTTAGATATGCAAGTCATGATTCCTGCATGTTTTCCGCTGGGTGACCCCAGGTGTCATTGCTCTCTTAGTCTTCTCTCCTGTCAACAGAAACATCTCGCCTGTGTCTTTTCGTGTATTTCCATGCTTCCAGGGGTTAGAACAGTTCGGCACATGGAGGCCACCTTATATATGTTTATTTGAACAGTAAATACAGGAATACATCTTAGAAGGCAACATGGTCTAGGGGAAAGTTTTAATGAGAATCAGGAGTTGTGAATTTTGCCACCTTTTCTCACTCCCTGTGTGGTTTTTATATCAGACACTGCATTTCTTTCCCACTTAGATGAAGGATCACACCCTGTAGGGAGGGAATCTAGTCCTTCGTCAGGGGCGCCTGACAGAGAGCTGAGGTTCTGGAGGTAGTGCTCATTAGCTCTTTTCGACTAACTCTTGTATTTTCTACCTGTGATTCCAACTACTACGGAAAAATGTGAATGCCACACAGGCGCCTCAGAATATGAAAAGGCCTCTGAGTGAGATGAATGATTAGGATAACTGAATTCCAGTACACTTGAATTGAAATAATAGTCCCAGAGGTAAAATTATATGACAGGAATAATGTAGCAGGCTGATAATTCCGACTTTCTGACCTCAGGATGGTCTCTTTTCCTTCTGAAAACCATATTTCCACCAATAACATTCAGAAAGCTGCTTATCTGGGCTGGGGTTCATGTGATTAGGTTAGACATGGGATCTGCTGGCAGTGGCTATTTGTACTGATTCTCTCCTCCTAAAAAATGCATTTAGAAAACTATTCAGTTCCTGTAAAGCAAACTATACATCTTTTTTTTTTCAGTGCATTTTTAAAATGGCAAATCATAAACTACTGACCTTAAGAGAAATTCCATAAATCATTAAAATGCTGCTGCTTGCAAGCCCAGTTCTGACTAATTCCTCACACTTGGCATTATCAGATACATTAAAACTTTAGTCACCCTTACCAACCACCTAAATATTGCACACCGAGGCAGCCTTCTGCTAAATGTAAGCTTCTGAATCAGGGCGATAGGATTTTCTTTTGGCACCAGATGTATTATTTATGTGTTTACTTTCTAGGGTGGAGGGGGTGGAACCCAAATCACTGGTTTCTCAGCAACCCATGTGCTGCTACGTGCCTGTTTGCAGAGTCACTCCTGGCTGCACAATGGCCAGATGAGCCTCTCACTCAGGGAAAGGGAAGGCGTCCCTTGACTTGATTATTCTTACCTGAGACAATAACAGAAGAATTGACAGAGCTGGCGGGTAGGTCTTCCTGAAATGTCCAGAGAAGGCTTTTTTCTTATATGTCACCTTGGTGTGTGTGGCTAAGGTCAATGGAGGCCCTGGGGGCTTCTGGAGAAACTCTTACCATTAACAAAGAGTGCAGATCAGCCAGATTTAGGGTCATCTCTAGCTCTTTTTATTGGAGAAGCCTAACTATATGGCAGACATTCAGATACAGAGCACCTCCTTGACATCCAGGCCCCTATCCTGTTCCTGAGCTCAAGAATAAAAGCCCCCAGCCCTTCCTATTTCCTCTAGAATTTACCGGGAAGTAAATTCTCTATAGGCAGGTAATTAAATTTGTTTTTCTCCTACTAATGTCTCTTATTCATTTGTTTACATGATAGACCAAGAAGAACCCAGAGGGTTAGGAAAAATTTCTCCTTGACCCCTAAGAACCAAAACTGTCATTCTCAGGCTTGTCGCATTTTGGGAGCGATG
This sequence comes from Talpa occidentalis, assembly GCF_014898055.3. Taxonomy (NCBI): domain Eukaryota; kingdom Metazoa; phylum Chordata; class Mammalia; order Eulipotyphla; family Talpidae; genus Talpa; species Talpa occidentalis. Next base: position 25,394,773 of record NW_023604295.1, read on the forward strand.
TGAAGATAAATAGTTCAAAAAATTTGATTTTAATTTTTAAAATTGGAAGTGATTTTTAAATTTCTGGCACTTGAATTAGAAAGTGAATCACCTGTCGTTTGAACAATTCAAAGGCTGCAGATATATCTAAGATAACAAAAGTCGCCTCAACTGCCTTTTCTTCCACTCATATGCCATCATCTACTTAAATAATTTTATTTTTTTTTGTGATTATATAAACATATAGGCACATGTACAGGAACTTTATTATCTTTCTGTTTTAAACTATTTATACATAAGATCTTACAAAACACATTGTACTATAACTTGCTTTGGCATGGCTTCAGTTTTTTGCGCAGTCTGTCCTGGATTTCTCCAGTCCTTCAGTGTTTTGCCCTGTGCCTTGAATGTGGCACCTATAGGCCCTGCTATGTTTCTGTGTTTGCATCTCCTGTTTCATGTATTTCTGTTTTCTCTCTCCTACTGGATTTAAAGACAAAAACAGCACCATCTCTGTATGCTCAGCACTCAGTAACTAATCATTTAGAGCTGTTTTTAACCAACTCTTGGGTTGAGTTTCAGTTTAATTTAAATAGACTCCTTATTATAGGCACATGCTTTAGAGCCATGCATTTTGTGTTCTCTGGACACTAACCAATTACCACACCTATGTGCAGAACTGACTATCTGTGCAATCAAAGTGAAGCAGACAATTACACAATTACTCATACAATGCAGGGAAAGCAGAGAACTCTGCCCATCGTGACTCAGGTGATCCTGGCTATAGAAACCTGTATAGTACGGAACAATTCTTTCTCTTATTAAAATGTTTCAAAACTATGTGAATGAAACCTCTTGAGGGTAGGGTAGATTTTGTGGGTGGGCATGGATACTTTCTAAAAACATCTGAGGTAACTGGGGAAAGGCACCTTCCCTATTTGAAGATTATTGTTGCAGAAAGTGAGTGTATAAATCGGCTCTGTGCTGGAATTGGGAAGACATTAGTGTGGTAAAATTCATTTGGTTTAGTGCCTGTATTCATTTTCTAGGGTGATATAACAAAGTACCACCAACTGTGGTTTAAAACAGCAGAAATTGGGGCCTCCCTGGTGGTGCAGGGGTTAAGTCTCAGCGCTATCAAGCTATAGCTAGCCATTGCCTCATGAGTTGGATCCCCAGTCAGGGAGCTACCCACATGGTGCAGCAGACCTCTCCTGTCTTGCCTGCTGTTCCCCTCAGCACTGTATTTCAGTAGATCTGCCTGCTCTGTTCCCCACTCTCTCTCTGGTGAATCCTCAACGCCCTCCCCCAATATCTCTGGCCTACATCCCAGTTCTTGTATGCGTAAATAAATAAATATAAAAAAATAAAACAGCAGAAATCATTTTTTCACATTTATGGCCATTGGAAGTCAGAAATCTCAATGTTGGCAGAGTCATGCTTCTCTGAGCCTTTTGGGAAGGACGCGTCCTTGTCTCTTCCAGTGTCTGGTAGCCTCAGGTATGCCCTGGCTTGTGAAGCTTAACTCTAATCTCTGTCTCCATCTTCACTGGCTGTCTTCCCTCTGTCTTTACAAACACTCTCCCTGTGTGTGAGGTGTCTCTCTGCAAACTTCTTCTTCTCATAAGAAGAACACTGGTCCTTAGGACTAAGGCAAACTATAGTGACTTCATCTTAATCTGCTGACGTTGCACAGACCCTTATCCCAAATAAGATCACATTGATAGTATTAGGGGTTAGGAATGCAAGTTATATGTTGAGGGAACACAGAACAGTCTAAAGTTTCACTCCAGTGACATAGAGCTAGACATTTAGTCAAATTACCAGGAAACAAAATAACAAAGGGAAAAGGGCTGCGGGAGAGAGACAGCGTCCTCCAGTGTCTCACTGGGTGGGTGGGATCTGGTCAGGATCCTGAGGGAAGCATGCTTGGGCTGGGGAGTAGTAATGAGTGCAGAGGGGAGGCAGAAGCAGGTTCTGACAGCACCCAGCACATGTCCCAAGAGGAGGACTTAGGCAAGTACCAAAGACTGGTGGGCTGGCGTGGAGAAGGCACAGGGGTACAGTGAGGATGACTAATGGAGAAGAGGCTACACATTATAGCCCATGTGGGGTCTGGACACTGCTGATGAGTTTTTTTTTTTTTTTTTGAAGATTTATTTTTATTTATACAAGAACTTTGGTACAGGCCAGAGGTATGGGAAGTGAGAGGATTCGCCAGAGACAGAGTGGGGACCAGAACAGGCAGACTGATGAAATACACTTGAGGGGAGCAGCTGGAGAGACAGGAGAGGTCTGCTCACCATGTGGGTTGCTCTGAGGCCGGAAGGGATGGAACTGGCATTGCAGAGGCTGCGGACAGCTTCACAGTGCTGCGCTCAGCCGCCTGTGCCACCAGCGAGACCCAGATGATGATCATTTTCATCTTCATCTGAAGTGAAGAGGGAAGCTATTGAAGGGTTTAAGCAGAGGTTGACCTCATCTGACCTGCATGTCATGACCATTGTCCTAACTGGAGTGGGGAGAATAGATGGGACAATGCAGACAGATCCAATCACACAGGAAGTTCCGGCCAGTGAGAGATGATGTCACTTGTGCTGTGGAGGTAGCACTAGAGACAAATATAAGAGGCATATTTGAAAAACTATTTGGAGGATAAAAAAAAACAAATTGGGAGTTGATTGGAGTTGATGAGAACCCTGTTGGGTATGGTGTGGAGGTTCCTGGCCTCTGAAGCCAGGTGGCAACTTCATGGAGAGAGGGAGCTCCTGGGTGCAGGAGGGTGGAAGGTCTGAGAGAGCAGTTTGCTTTGAAGTGACATTAAAGTATCCAAGAGGATACATCAGACAGGCAGTTGGATATCCAGGAGCCTGTTGGAGGCAACGAATATTTTGTTTGGTAACTGAAATCCCATGCAACCCTGAACACAGCTCTGAACAATGATGTTGGGTGGGGCCATCTTGTCTCTACTTCTCATGCCAAGTGGAGAGTTCTGGGGTCTTAGGGCACCCAAAACAGGTTTGAAAACGGAAAGTGGATCTTTTCTTCCTAACCATGTTAACTATAATTTTATTTATTTATTTTTTTTAATAGAGGCATGTTTTATTTGTTTGTTTTGTTTTTGTTTATACATGCACTGGGTACAGTCAGAAGTGCGGGAGGGTGAGAGAATTCACCAGAGCCAGAGCGGGGAGCAGAGCAGGCAGAAGGACCGAAGTACACTGCTGAGGGGAGCAGCGGGCGGCAGGAGAGGTCTGCACGCCATGTGGGACCCTCCTCCGGCGGCCGGGGAGCAGCCGGGGATCGAACCGGCACTGCAGAGGCCGCGGGCAGCCCCGCAACCCAGCGCTCAACCGCTGTGCCACCGGGGAGGCCCGTTAACTATAATTTTATTAGCTATCAGCAAACGATGATTGGGGGAATCTCCTAATTGGTAAAAAAAATGCCCAGTGAGTAGAGGCTTTTAGAAATTGTTAATTGAGGGGACAGAAATGGTACATGATTCAGCAAATTTTATTTTTTTTTCATAAAATGTATCAGTTTTCCTTTTTGCATTGGAGATTAAGATTAAAATAAATACTTTTCAGAAAGGTGTGTCAACTGTCACTTCCTCTAACTTTGCAAACATCCTTTCAATCCAATATAACTAGACCTCCATTTCTCCTGAAAACAACTACTTTCTCTCACCTATAAAATTTTTCAGCATATTCCCTCAACTTTCCTCAGAGGCACTTGTAATTTGAGTGTAAAAAATGTTTGTAGTCCAAATTTTGTTGCTGCTCCAGTTCACGCAGGCTCACGGGCCAATGGCCCCTTCACTCTGCCTTCACGCTTGGATCTCGCTAATTACTTGCTCCCAGAAGAGAATTCATTGCTTTTTCTTGGAGCTGATGTCACTCTGTTTTGGGAAGCTTTGGCCTGCCTTTCACTCATAGTGCCTCTTTCTTACAGCCCACTTGGCGTTGATATTTCAGACTTAGTCTAAGATGGAAAGAGAAGAGCTCGTAGCGCATGTCTTTCTGTCTAGGCTGCTTCTGACTCTTTCCAACTGGGGGAAAAGTTACCTTAGCAACTAATTAACTCGATTACCTCCCCCCCTCCTCCTTTATCAATATTCAATTAACACTCAATCACTTCTTGCTATGCTCTGTAGTTTTATAACCTTCTGAGCAAATAGCTGAAGTGGACCAAGGACAGCAGAGGGGCCAGGTAAGAAATGTCTAGAGCAACCAAATATACAGCTGGAGACCCAGGACCTGCAGGCATTTCCTTTAACCCTTCACTTCCCTGGCATATTTTAAGCCTCCTACACAGAATATACACACAGTCCCTAGGAATGGAGGGGACCTGAACAAACTCTGAAGTGACCAAGATAAATGTTCTGTGGCTCAGCAGAACGGGGCTCAGGAGCATAAATAGATTTAAGGACAAAGAAAACTACATTGTTTGCATCTTGAATGTATGGGCAGGTGTTCATATTAGAGTTGTCAATAGTAATGGAGAACAATGAAGCAACATCTACTAAGATAAAATACTGTTTTTATTATGTGGTCTTTCCCCAAAAGAATGGAAGTTAAAATGAACTAGATGAACTTGTCTTTCTCCTATTCCTAAAAGAGATTTAGAAACCCAGATATATTCCTCATCTTTTCCAAATGCAGAAACAAATTGCTCAATTGGAGATGCTCAGTGCTACATCCATGACTGCATTTTCTTCCTTAAACTCATTATCCCCCTCCCTAGACAATTTCCCCATCCTACACAGGGCCATGTATTTTTCATCTGCAGCATTCTCTCTGGGAACAAATGGTACTAAGAATAAATGCATTTATTATGTTTTGTCAAGTCAATCATTTAGACAAAATGAGTGAATTACTATATAAACACAAAATGATCTCAACGAGGTTTATTTGATGCTTACTACCTGTAAGCGGTTCCAGTATTTTAGGTACTCACTAAGAAGATGATGTTGTCTCTATGTAACAAATGGGGGAATTGAGGCTGGCAAAATGTTACTTATCTTGGGTAAAATCACACACAGAGTCATGAAAGTTCTGGGATTATATCCTGGTCGGTTTAATGCCAGAGACATTTACTTGCTTATTAATATAATGTCCGCATCAGCAGGGAAGAGCTGGTAGGGCCTCCCTGGTGGCGCAGGGGTTAAAATCGCAGCGCTATCAAGTTATCTTTGATTCCCAGCAAGGAGCAGCAAACCTCCACATGGTGCAGCAAACTTCTCCTGTCTTGCCCATTTCTTGCCCAGCAAACCTCTCCTGTCATGCCTTTAAACGCCATGTCCAGGACATTCTGACCTTGATAAGTTATCAAGAAAAGCTGATGCTTCTGGAGGTGCAAGTCAAATATCTGCAAGGGACTGGTCCTACATAAAATCCCAAGTAGTGAGATTTATCTCTTTGATTCATCGTTAAAGTAACTGTGTTTGTTTATGTGCAGCTAACCTTGGAATTCAGGGCTACCATACTTCGCAAATAAAATTACAAGGTGCTCAATTAAATCTACATTTCAGGTAAATATCAAAAAGTGTTTAGTATGTCCTATACAATATTTGGGACTTACTTACACTAAGAAAAAAATTCATTGATTACTTGAAATTCAAATTTTACTAGGCATCCTGCATTTTATCTGGCAGCCCCACAGGGACTGTGTTCTGTCATTGCAAACCATGTGCTTATGTTCTTCACTGATCTGCCAACACTGAACCTTGCTGCCCTGGCTAAGACCAGAAAGCATGACAGTCACATTTGGGTGTATGCACAAGCACCCACACATAAAAACTGCTATCAACTTATATATTGCGACGTACAGCAGTGCCCAGGAGGACATCTCTATGGGGGTTTTGATTCAGTTAGTTTTTCCCAGCCACCCCTCTGTCCTACTCAGAGCTGGCTGAGGAGCCACCTAGAGCAAGTCATGCTCTCTTCTCCTTCCTCCTTGTCCTCCATATTTCCCTTCCTGGTCCCAAACATGCCAGTCATCTTTTTCAAAATCAACACTTGGGCACAGATGATTCTGGGGTCACAATGTTTCCGAGAGTTTCACAAGTGAGGAAATTAAGGCCCTCATAGACAACAACATCACTTATTCAAAGTCACATAGGTAGGGCCGCCCTGGTGGCGCAGGGATTAAAATCGCAGCGCTATCAAGTTATCTTTGATTCCCAGCAAGGAACTAACCCACATGGTGCAGCAAACCACCCCTGTCTTGCCCACTGCTCCCCTCAGCAGTATATTTCAGTAGATCCACCTTTTCTGCTCCCCACTCTATCTCTGGTGAATCCTCTCACACACACCCCACTTCTGGCCTGCACCCCAGTTCTTATATATAAAAATAAATAAAAATAAATTTCTAAAAAACAAAATGAAACAAAGTCACACAGCTAGACAAGACCAGAGCTGGCACTGCAACTGATCTGAGCCGGGACTTTTCCTAATTCTAGTGGCTTCTCTCCTCTGTTGGTTGTGGTGATGATGATTTCTTCAGTTCTAGGCATTTTATATGCAGTATGTCATGGAACCCTTACAATGACTGATAAGGTAGCTATTATTCACTGCTAAGGTTGATCCACCAGATTTTCATACTACTAACTCAATTTTTTATTCTCTCCAATAATACCCCCAAGAAAAATAGGACCCATTTAAAAATAGGAGTGTTTTGCAGATAGTTTGGGAAGCAGGTATTTGTGCTTTGTAAAAACGAACATTTTTTTCTTACTGCTTTTTGTTTCTAGGGGATGGGTAAATACTATAATTGGGAGGCAACCTATCTAACTCTGGTACTGATTCAACATAAATAGCCCTCAAAGGTTTCCTAAATTTCTTCCTTTTTCCTTTTCTGTCAATCCCAGTATGCTTTGCAACTTGTGTTTATTTTATTGCTTTGAGGAGGTGGAGATATTTGGGTGTGTGTTTCCTTTAGGGAAGGATGAAGCAAGACTATAATCAAATACTCTGAAGAATTTTCTTAATTTTACACATTTGAAACAGTTGAATGTGATATGATTAATTTGGAAAGAGCTTATAACTTATTGGTGCATTTGAGAAGATAATTACTGCCATTTATTGAGCACTAACTATGGTTCGAACAACATATAAGTTATGTTACCTCCTGTGTCTCTAGTTTTCCCATGGAGATAGACCGTATTATCCCTGTTTCACAAAAGAGGAAACATGAATCGCTGAGAGATTAAGGAATTTCCCCAAGGTCACATAGGAAATGGAAAGGTTGTGTATGGGGCTCAGCTCAGTCCAACTTGAAAGTCAATGTGCTTTCCAAATATTATTATTTAAAAAAAGCTTTACAGTTGTTCATTTGGGAAATACTTTATATTATTTCTTCCTCTTGGAGTTTCACAATGCCTAACAGTATATTACACTATGCAAATGAGAATTCTAGCAACAAAGAAGTCTATTTGGCTTTTTTCTTTTTTTTTAGCTTAGAGTTTGTAAATAGGACGTATTTGACCATGAAAACCCCCACCCCCTCATGTCACCTCCCCACTTTGCATTCCCTCCCATCTACACCTTAGGGAACAGTGTTTAGAATTACATTCCCCACTCCTGAATAGAGGACTTAATGCAGGGAGGGGCTTTTGAGGCTGAGTTAATGACCTTAAGAAGAACTTACTTGTATTACAACATAAGAGAGAAAAATCAGGGTCAGGAAAAAAAATGACAGTATTTTGACATATCTGAAATGCTGTCATGTGGAAGAGAGACAAAGTTTTTTCAAAAAGCCAAAGGACTAAACTAGAACCAATACATGGGAGAATAGGAAGACATATTTGGTTCCATTTAAGGAAAATTTTCCAACAGCATTGCCAAAAAGTGAACTAGATGACGCATTATTGGAAGTGATGGACCATAAGCTACTTGGTGAACTGGCACACTAACATCAGCTAAGCATTTGAATTAGATAACCTTTACGAGTTTTGCCAATGAAGAGTCTGTTTTTATTTAAACTGGTAATCCCATCCAAGATATATCAACTTAATAACGAGCAGTTTTTCTAACAGTTTATATTGTATAGAAAAGAGCCAAATGCATAGGAAAAAGCAGATTATATGCTAGATTAAAAAAAGAATCCCTAAAATTTTTGGGCCGAACATACTGCAAGATATTGATGCAAATACATTTTCCTTCAGAGATGGGCATTCTTTCTCAAGCAAAGTCACTTTTTACATGTATTTTCCCTTAAATTCTCAAGACTCTAAATCTCCTGCCTCTGCTACCCCTAAAGTAGGTCCCAAATTAATAGCATAACCTTCCTTGTTCCCAATCTGTTCTACTGGATAATTTTGCTCTCCTGGTTCAACTTTTACCTCTAGTTTTGGTCATATTTTCAAAAGTATAGTCAAAAGTGTCATTAAAGTTTTTCCAAGTACAATAGGCTTCCTCCAAGGGTAAATCATATACAACCACTGGGAGACTGAAACAGCTGCAGGAAGATTTAAAATAAACATCTATCTATCTGTCTATCTATCAATCATCTATCTGTCTATCTATGAACATATAGGTGGGTATATATTTGAATATATAAATATATACTGTTAAGGAATGTTACTTTTTGATAGAATACTAAGAAAATACTATCAGTTGGGTATCAGATTTATGGGATCATAGTTTCAAAACAATCCTTTTATTCTTTTTATTGTGTTGCCTCATTTTAGTTAAATTTAGGCTTCTCAACTGATGTTTCAGGTGATGATGCTAAATGATATCAGAGTTTCATAGAAGGAAGACATCATTTTATTATAAAAATTTGAAAGTAAGATTAGTCTTTATTGCTATTGCCTTTGCATCTCTTTTAGAGCTTTTATTTTAGCTAGAGTATAGATGTTTGAGGCTGGCCACTCAGATCATTCATTGAATACTTGGATTTTTTTTGGTATGTGTCTCATTTTTCATCTAGTTATTACAACGTATTTGTGATCTGGGTATGATTTCAATTTCAAAGTCAGTCACTCAATCGATATTAAGTGAATACCTACAATATGCCAGGGTGTAATAGAGTCCTACTTGTAAGGAGCTTATATTCTATACACATCCAATCCAACTGCTCCTTTTATAGATGAAGACACTGAGGCTCCAAGAGTTTGCATGTCTGGCTAGTAAGTTCAGAGTCAGAACTGAACTGCGTCTAACTCCAGGACTATGTCCTCCCTGTACAGCATGTAGCTTCTCGGTAGCTGATTGTGCAATGAGGTGCTAAAGCATTTGAAATAAATCTGCTTATAAGCTGCTTGGGGTGGAAATGGAGATCTCAAGGGCATGAACAAACAATAAAAGACTATCCATTAGAGTCTTAGAAAAGACTTTCTTTTTTTTCTCCCTGAGAAGAAAGGAAAAGATAAGAAGACATGAAAGGGAAATAAGAGAGGAGAGCGGAGCCAACTTGGAAGGTGGTCAATTTGAAACCAGATCCCTGCAGCCTATGCAGCAAGGCAAAACCAGCTTTTTTCTGCTCATAAATGGTGGGATATGCCGGCTTTGTTGGAGAACCAGTAGGTGCAGGCTGCTGAGAGCGGCTGGCAGCAGTGGTGGGAGTCCTCCTGGCTGCTGCCTCAGCATGCTGCCTGCAGGCAGCCCCTAACCTGGTGCCAACTGGGCTTGAGCACCAGAGCCACTGAAGCTCGGGCAGTGTCTGCCTAAGCGGCAGCTTTGGGAATTTCCCACTTGCTGCCCAAGCACATTACTTGCGGGCAGTGCCCAGGCCACCTTGACAGCGAGTGGCAATAGCAGGTGGCAGCAGTGGTGGGCATTTTACTGTCCATCAACCACAGTGTCAGTGGCCCCACTGGGGCTCAGGTTGCCAGTTAAGACCAGCAGTGAGACTGTGGCAGTGGTTCCTCTACCCCCAGGACACCCGCCACTCTGAGCCTGCAGCTGTGAACCCCAGACCCTTCTGTCACTGATTAGCCCCAGACAATGGAGGCCCGTGCTGTTCTGGGTCAACATGGTGGGATCACAGCAGAGCCCACCTTACAGCAGCTGGGATCTGTGTCCCAGCACTTCTGCAGGCTCCCTGCTTCTTTTGTTGCATTATTACACCCAGGCCTGCTGAAGGGGCACAAGGTATAGTATCCCTCCATCCCCACTGAGGCTGGTTCCAGCTCAGGACCCTGCCCTGACTTCAGAGCAGGTTGGATCTGTGCAGGCACTGGTTTTTCCTTTTATATTTTGTGCCTGGATTGTAAAATGGACCATTCAGGTTCAAGCTCAGCTCATTAGTTAATTATTCAGATTGAAAAATAAAAATGTACTGACTGGTGCTAAGCAGGCCAGTCAGTCACTTAGGACTTAAAAGTGTCCAATCAGAATTGTAGACACTGAAAGAGAATGTAGTGTAGGACAAGAGCCCCCTTTAGGGATTCTGTACCTGGCCTCTGTAGAAAGAAGAAGGATTAGCATCTGCATAAGCAGTTGATCTCTGAACGTCTTTGCAGAGACCTGGCCACTGCACCTGCCCCTGGCCCTGCCTTTATGTCACCTACAAGCAACACTGTAGGTCTCAGCCTGGTGTCTCAAAGAACTGTTGCGCTGTAGGTATACCAACAGCCTACAAAGAACTATTAACTCTGGGGTGCCTGACACTGCCTCCTGGTGACTGGTGGCGACTGGCACTGTTGGATGGTGCTATTCAGCACTGATAACAAGTGATCAACATTCAGAGTCTGGTCACCTTTGAGAGCTCCCCACTGCTTTACATCATCCTGCACTAACTCTCAGTGCTATTGCTTCCATTGCTGTCCAGTTTAGCATCTGTTGCTCTGCTCTCCGGCCTTTGGACTTTTGCTGTGGGCTGTTGTATCACATCAGTGGCCATGCCTCATCTGTAAACATCTCCAGCTGCCATGAGTTTAATCCTGGCCCACTGCTTGCCCATGTGCCACCACCTCCAGACCCTCATTGACAGGACAGTACCTTCTTGTGTGAATGGTCTTTGTTTGGGACTTCTGGACACTACAGACACTATCTGGCTATTTGTGCCTTAGAAACTCTTTAATTCACCCACTCTCCTGTTAGTCAAATAAACCCCACTGTTGTTGTTCCCTGGCCCTGTGTGCTCTTGTGATTGAGCACAAGCGTGAGAACCCATGGACAATGACCTGTCCTCTACCTTGGCACTGTTCTTTGACCTTGTGATAATACTGCTTCAAATTCAGTGATTTCTATGGCCTAAAGCAAAAATATCCAGGAGTGTTGGTATAAGTGGAGTCAGGTTCTAAAAGGTCTGAAGATTATGCAATCCAAGAGGTCTTATTTTTTTCTGAAAAAGCTTAAAGTTACAAAAGGAATCAGATAGGAATAGGTATTTGGAAAGGGCCAGCTTAAATGAGAGACATTGAAATTTAACCTTCACTAGCTCATAAGTTTTAAGGTAAATTCATCTCTGAGAGAAACAGTGTATTTAAAGGGTGTGTGGTACAGTGGAGGGAGTGAAATGAATAATCTGGGTATAGGCGGGTCAAAGCAAAGACAGTGTATAGATACTGGTTATTGGAACCAGGAGGTAGGGTGAGTGCTTGGCATGATAACATGAGCTTTCATGAGTTAACAGAAACTTGGAGATAGCTTTGGACCTTCTTACATAGTTGAATATGTGTGTGTGTGTGTGTGTGTGTGTGTGTGTATTGGGAGTAGGGTAGAGTTGAAACAATCTAGCTACAGTTCTCAAGACAGATGTTCTCTTACTTTTATCAGAATTTTTTAGTAAATTAACAAATGAAATACTGTTCTTTTTCCTGTATTCTAGCTCCAGTCTAGTTAAAATACTCATTACTTTAAAAATGTTTGTGAATATAATTACACATCAAACAACTCAGAAAAGACAACAGGGTGCTTTATAGGAAGCCCCCACAGTGGAGGTGGAACAATTATTTGAGAATTTGAATTAATGGGAATGGTGACTAATTTTGAAGTGAAGACTTGAATATCTTTTAAGGTAGGGATTTAATAGACCAATCATAGTTACGTGAAAAATTAATTTATATAGAAAACCTTTTTTGAACAGTGAGTTGTGCTCTGGACACTAGCAATAAAACTATTAATAAGATAAAACCTCCCACAAAGAGAATGCAGACCAGTTAGTGGCTAGTTCAAAATTTTTGAAAGAGGTAGCAGGATAGGCTGAAAAGAATAACTGGTAACAAGATGTGAAATTCGAATTGAAATCCTCCATTAGTCACTGGTATGAATTGCAGAGTCTCATCTGCAATGATTACTTTCATGGAGCAATGGGGAAGTGAGGAGGGTGGGGCCTCCAAGACTGGACGTGTTGTGGTCACTCCTTCAGGAATGTGAATCTTCTATTGAGGAGCTGGGAACATAGAGGAAGATGAAAGAATAATGGACTGTAATTATCAATGGAACTACTGAAACTCATCATCTAGCCTGTTGTGCATGGTGCCAACAGATTGAATAATTTCCTGGCAAAGGATGTGTATACTTTAGATAATTGGGGCATGACTACTTAAATTCATCGGACATTGTAATGAAGATTAGCTAGCTATTACCCAAGTCTATTTCCTCTTCTTGGGCACATAGCAAAACTAGAGTTCCCAGCCTCTCTTGCAGTTAGATGTGTCCAAGTGAATGAGTTCTGAACAATGAAAGGTGGTTAGAAATAATGTATTCACAAGGACTTGCTCATGACAACCTCCCACGTACAACCCTCCATATTCCTTATGTTACAATGGCAACCTTGGAAACTTTGTGAGGAAAGGAAGACACTGAGTGATAGAAGACATCTGTGTCCCTTGAACCACAACCTAGTAATCAAGAACACCTATTGTGTTCATGTGTGATAAATAAGTGTGTTTGTTAATACACTAAGATTTTGAGTTTATTTTTATAGAAGCTACATTATCCTAACTTAAAGATCAGGAAACTATGGCTCACAGGTCAAATCCAGCTTATGATTTATTTATGTGTAGCCCATAAGGATAGCTTTAAAATTATTACATTTTAAACGGTTGTTAACAGAAAGAATATGCAATATAGACTATCTGTGGCCCAAGGAGCCTAAAATATTTATTTTCTGTCCCTTTACAGAGAAAGTTTTGCCAACCACAGTTTTAAACAATACAGAAATTTCAAGACAGAGGAATCTAAGTCAGAGACCTTGGATTTCAGGTAGATATAAAATCTTCTAATTAGATTATGAGTAATTATCATAAATACACACAAACATACATTCATACATATATACATACATATACATATACACATTACCAATATCTACTATGCCATATATATTTATACTACCATGTTTGATTATATGTATATATATATATATACACACACACACACACATATGTACCCCACCACTTCCAGGAAAAAAATGCATAACGGGGACTACTTTTTATCTTCTGAGCCGAAACAAGAACAACAAAATCCCTGAAGTGCTCAAATATATAAACCTCAGCATTTAGAAAGTTTTCAAGACATAGACTATCAACCAACAAACACGAGTGATTCCTGACAGACAGGAAGTGTAATGGCCCCAGTTTGCTGTCCAGAGATAATTTCCAGATCTTGTTCAGGAACGGGGAGCCTAGGAGGGGTCCCCAGCTTCTCTGGGGAGTCAGAGCCGAACAGCTCAGGGAGCCAAGGTGGCCAGCCTTCCAGAGAGAGAGTCAGCCTGGAGAGAACTGAAGAGAAGTAGAGCCCCCTTCACATGTTTCTGATAAAATTTGAAGGAAGACCAACAGAATTAAAATGATTCCATTTAATTTACCTGTATCCCAGAACAAAATTCAAAAATACTTATAGAAAAAAAAAAAGAACAAGCAGTTCTATAAAATTCTTACTAAGGTAAACTTTTTAATGTAAAGCATCCTGTAAAAAGATGAGTTGAGGACTTTAACAGAGTCTTCACCAGGAAAATGGATGATAATTAAGTGCATGAATGATGTTCCAATTATTAATTATCAAGGAAACACAAATAAAAACTACACCATGGTGGGGCCTCCCTGGTGGCCTAGGGGTTAAATTTCAGTGCTATTACTGTGATGGCCTGAGTTCAATCCCTGGCCAGGGAGCTAACCCACATATGGCACAGCAGACCTCTCCTGTCTTGCCTGCTGCTCCCCTCAGCAGTGTATTTCAGTAGATTCTGCTTGTTCTGCTCCCCACTATCTCTGTGAATCCTCTCACCTCCCACACCTCTGGCCTACACCCCAGTTCTTGTATGCATAAATAAATAAATAAAATAAATCTTTAAAAAAAAAAAAAACCACTATACCAAGGTGCCACCCTATAGTTAATAGGATGTTTAAATTAAAAATATCTATACTAAGTTTTGGCAAGATTATGAGGAAACTGTAATTCAAATATCATTGTCTGTAAAACAGTAGAAAATACTGAATGTAAATTAGTACAACTACTTTTGAAAACTGTTCAGCGGTTTATTATGACACTTAGCATATGACCCAGCTCTAAATACTAGGTATTAACCTGAGGGAAATGCTAGCATAGATTTATACAAAGATTTATACATGAATTTTCATAGTAGCTTTATTTGTAATAACCACAAACGAGAAACAACCCAGACGCCTATAAAGGAAAATGAATAAACAGGATATGGTAAATCTTCGTGTGTTAGTTTGCTAGGACTGCCACAATAGACTGGGTGCATGTTCAACATTTATTTTCCCACAATTCTGAAATTCTAAGATGCAGGCGTCAGCAGCTTTGGCCTCTTTCCACTCTGCTCTCTGATTTTGTCCTCACATGGTCTCTCTGCTGTGTGCACACATATCCCTGGTGTCCCCTGTAAATTCTAATCTCTTCTTATGTGGACACCTATTATACTGGACCAAGGCCCAACCTAATGGCCCCTTTTAACTTAATTAGGTCTGTAAAGGCCCTCTTGCCAAGTGTAGTCACATTTAAAGTACTAGAGGTTAGGACTTCAAAATATGAATTTGGGGTGATGTACACAATTCAGTCTACAGCACTATAGAATGTAACCCAAATCAATAATAAAAAGGAACTATTGGGGCTACAACATGGATGAATATCAAAATATACTGAGTGAAATAGTTCAGGCAAAAAAGAGTACTTTCTGTATGATTCTACTCATAAAATTCTAGAAACTGAAAGCTACTTTATAGTGACAGAAAGGAGAACATTGATTGAATGGGAATATGAGGAGAATTTGGTGGGAGTTAATAGACAAGGACTAGAAAGGGCTAAGAGGGAACTTTTTGTTTACTTGTATTTATTTATAACTTATTGATTTACCAAACCACATTTTGGGGATACATCTTCACCTCTATGTGGATATAAAACTCACCATCATGAGAAAGCCTTTGAATGGTTCATTTTCTTGAGTTCACGTGATGATCGATTCATGGATTTTATCGTGATTTTTAAACACATGCACACAGTCAAATGTTTTGATTATTCACATATTTATGTATAGCTTATTGCATTTCAATTATACGTTAATAAAACATTGTGTGTCTTTGGAAAAGAGTTATAACATGTCAGGCTTAAATTCACATTGTTAACAACAACAACAACAACAATATCAATAATACCCTACTAACAAAACTGACTTGTCTGCATGAATCATCACTGTTTTAGTTTTTATTTGTCATGGGTACCTGTTAGTTTGTAACATATCATTCCCTCCGTTCTTGTGGAAGAAGCACCTCCAATCTGTCAGTGATGGATCCCATGCTGTCTACCCATGAGGGTGCAGGAGGGAACACCTGCTTTTGTAGACAAGTGTGACTGGTGATGGGTGGGAACTTGAATCTAATTGAACCAGTCAGATAACTTCTTGGGATTATTCTTGCAAAACTGGGATACGTCAAACTTCACTGGAGAGAGAAGGGCAGGATGAGGAGTTTTGACTGTTGGCACCCAAGTTTCTTTCCAGTGGGCAGTGAGAGAGAGAGATAGAGGATTGACGTTGTTCTTGAGAACCAGATATATCCCTGACCTTTCCCTAGTTTTCCACTTTTCCTTATACTGTATGAGTTATAATTTTCTCATTTGTGAAGTTAGTTTACTAAGCTCTTGTCCTATTAAATGCTGCCAAGGGTTTATTGTATTTAGGAAATATGTTTCTAACTTGTCTTTCTTTCCATTCCTGAGCTTTTAGTATAGTGCTGAGTAAATAATTGGAGTAGGTTCACCAAATCAACAATTTCATTTAATTTAACACATGTTTATCAAATACATACTAAGCCCAAGGTATTGTACTACATGCTGAAAGACATTCTTATCAAGAGTGCATTTAAACAGCCACTCAAGTTTTGAACAGCTAAGTAATTTTGAGACTCCCCACTGTAAATAATTTTGCGACAAAACTCCCAGGTGTACGTTGCTGAAAAAAATAGATGGAGCCCCAAATTGAACTCATTAGAAAAATGTGACCACAGGGAAATAAAAAGCAGTCAATGATAACTTTTATTTTCTTAGAATCGTCTGGATTCTAAATCAACTGTGGAGCAGAAACAGGCTCCTAGACTTTATCTTTTATGGTAATGTACACTATAATCAAGAGAATGCTTTTTTGGTTCCAAGGAATTTTAATTTAATAAAATACTCTGAATTCAGTCATCCATTTCTCTCTATTGGCATAAACCAGTAGGAAGTAAAGAGATGAAAATATGCTATAGCTCTTTTACAGCATTTTGTTTTGTTCTGCTGCATTTATTTTTTGTTTTTAATGTGACTTTTGTGTCACACATTGTAGCTGGTTATTTTTCTCAGTAGTTTAAAGAGTAACACTAGGTCTTTGTGTCCTTGAAGGACTCTTTTTCTTAAATATGGTGGTTGTTCTTAAGAGGAGGGTGCCAAGTGCCCTCTTTCCTGTGATATAGGTTGAATAGTCTTTAAGAATGATTTCTGGGGCCTCCCCAGTGGTGCAGGTGGTTGATCACAGTGCCGTGAAGCTGTCCTCAGCCTCTGCAGTGCCAGCCACGGAGCTACCCACATGGCGCAGCAGACCTCTCCTGTCTCGCCCGCTGCTCCCCTCAGCAGTGTATTTCATCAGTCTGCCTGTTCTGTTCCCCACTCTCTCTGGTGAATCCTCTCACCCTCCCCTCCATCTCTGGCCTTTACCCCGGTTTTTGTATAAATAAAATCTTTTAAAAAAATGATTTCTAAGAGAACACAATAGAGCATTAAGCAAATAATACTGAATAGCCACTAACTGATTACATAATGAGATGTATTCAGAAAAAAATCTATCATTAATATTTATATGAAATCACTTCTAGCTCTAAGTTTATTCTGATATTTTAATATATTAATAAAGTAATAAAAAAGTATGCTTTATGATAAGTTTCATGCCCCCCCCCCATCCCTTTTTAATGTTAAGACAAATTTGTTTCTCTACCTTTACCTGGGAAACTGCACCTAACCAAAACTCTCTCTAGTTCACAGTCCTGGGGAAGAGCCCAGTATTTTTCTCTATCAGAGTACAAAGCTGGTAAATTTCTCACATGATTAGCCTGTGACCTTCACTCCCCTAAGACTCTTTGGTATGATTAAAATACCTTCTTCCCTTTAATGAGAATCCACTTCTCCCTTCAGTGAGAATGTAGTTGTGACCAATACCTTTTTTCTTAATTCTTCATTTTTTTAGTTAAATAGGCAATACCTTTCTTCACTATGTAAAGTGAAGAAATGGAGATAAACAGTAAGGAATAAAAATCACTCCTCGTCTTCTCATTTCCCTGATCACTGGTGTCTGCTGTTAATATTTGGTAAGTTAATAACATAATTCCTTGTCTTCACCAATTCCTTTTGCCCTGTCCCCTGCTCTCTCTCGCTTTCTCTCTCCCTCTCTCTCACACACACCCCCTCCATGCTTTAAACTGCAGTGCAATTGTATTCTTCATCCTGTATCATAAAAAGTTTAATGTCAACAAAACCCACACACCCCTTATCATTTTTGTATGATAGTACAGCATTTTATTGTATAGTTGTGCTTCAGTATAGCCTTCAGAAAAACTTACAATATTACTGAGATGAGGTGTGGTTTTCAGAATGTTGGCTAATTCTTCTTTCCTTAGACTTGACTACACCTTATAGGCTCACTGTCACATTTGCCACCTATAAGCAAGACACTAAATATACCTTGTTTGTTACACAGGGGTGGTGTGTGGTATTAATTAATACTTTAGAAAATAGGAAATGAATATGGAAGGATTGACTACAGACAAAAGTGGAGAAATAGTGGAAACTGACTTTGAGACTCTGCTTACTCATCTATAATATATAATTAATACCAATTTTATTGGATTGTAATGAGGATACAAAAAAGGTAATGATCGAGGAAGCAACCATCACCGAGAAAGACATCTAACAAGTCCGTGAATATATTTCTACCTGGGAGTCCCGCCTTCTTACTTTGGGTCTTTTCTAGCTCCTTGTTTTGTCAGTATTCTCTTTTCCCACCTAGAGACCCCAGAACCATGTGGTCTCTTCCTTTCTGTCAAAAGCCCACCTTTCTGTTCCTTCCTTTGATACTCTATCAATAACTACAAGAGTATTTAAAGAACATTTTAAAAGGTGGGGTGATGTTCTGACTATAGCCCCCACCGCTAGGTGGGGTCAGATAAAACCCAGTGGGTGGAGCTCTCATTTGCCTTGCTCACTGTGCATTCCACTTTCATAATAGCCAGAAATAACAGGGTTGATATTCCAAATATTTAACATCTGACTCTCCCTCATCACACAGGATGCTGGCAGAAAACAACTGGTTTGACTAGACATATGTGTCCTGAATGTATATTGACTTGGTGAGTCATTTCAACAGACTCATGGTTCTTTGCTCTGTTTCTAGGCTATTCAATTTTGTGATAGCAGCTGAGCTATAGTGGAAAGAATCTGTGATTCAGAAACATAAGACTTCATTCTAACCCTGGCTCTACCATTTCCTAGCTGTGTAATTTTGACCTCAGACTTTTCATTTCTAAAGCAGAATGATAACATCCGTCATTTGTTTTTGGTGAGATTTAAGAGAGATTTTAAAATAGAAATGTTTAATAAAGAGAAAAATTAGCTTTGATTTGGGCGCTCAGTTTCAGTGTATGTGACAAAGACAGCACTAATAATGCACCAAAACTATAGATTAGGAAACATTCCAGATTTAGTATAAAATAATGTTTCCTATTTCAAAGCTTAGCGCGATGCATAATTCTGAGTTAGACTTCCTTCTGTGAACTAAGGGTTTCTTCTAAATCACTGCTAAGATCACTTCTAATTCCAAATCATGCTTTCAGGAGCCAGGGCTTTTTATTAGGCAATTTTTAAAGGGGATCAAGTCTACTTTGCCAGGCTGGCCAGACTCATTTTAACCGAGTACAGCTGCTCCAAGGCCAGGCTCAAATCATTCTGGTCCTAATCCACAAGTAGCCCAGAGCACACAAAATGCAGACAAAAGGTTTCAGGTTTCTCAATCAAAGTTTCCTGTACATCTACAGTGTTGTAAACCAACATTATCTCAATAACAAATGATACATTCAAAACAAACAAACAAAATCCACAAATTTCGCTGTAGCCCTACCGGCTATTGTGTGCTGTTTTCCCCGACTGAGTCACCTCTGACCTGTCATGCTGTGCTTGATATTTATATTTCTGGAAATGGTTAGCAACATTACTAGGTAATAAGGTTGCAAATTCCAAGTCTCCCTTGTAATCCAGGTCAGATGTTGTTCTGGGAGTGGGTGGGAAGGCAGAGAGGCCAAGACTGAGGTTGCTGCTCAGCTTCGGGCAGATGATGACATAATCCTTGGCTGGCTGTGATATTTGCGATATTAGTTTTGCATTGTGGGGAAGGATCTCCTGAGCTCTTCGTTCAAATTTTCTTGTCTATTATTTGAATTTATACCATACTTGAATATTTTCAGTTATTATTGGTGCCTCATATTTAATGGAATTTGCCTTTAAAAATGAGACTGTTAGTACGGGATGAGAACCAAGAGATTTAACAATCCAATCTACTTTTTCGAGATGAGAGAATACACATGGAAAACATTTCTTGACTTGCGTGGTCAGGGCCACAGAGCTGCTAAGTGGAAGAGCCAGGTCAAAAGGACCCAGCTTCCTGTTTCCAAGTCTAGTTGGTTTCCAACTCTCTTTTTCCTATTGCTTCCTGTTGGCATGGTGTGACCTTGGACTCATCTGATGTCCTCTGTTGACTTTGCCCATCTGTTTGTTCCAAATAAGCACTATTGTTCCCGACACACACACTATGCACAAATGGGGACCTAAAAGTGTTCTGGGTGTGGCAAGAGAAACAAACAAAAAGCAAGCAAATAAACAAAACACAGAGAACAAACCAACCCTGGGAAGGAGAGGAGGGGCAGAGAAAAAAGGGACCATGGGGAGATGCTGGAGGTGACAGAATTCACACCGACACAAGTGTAGATTCTGTGGCTAAGACTTGGTATTTTAAGTTCTCCCTTGGGGTGCTCAGGACCCAGGGCCCAGGCTCTGCTGCATTCTCTTGCTCCTCCCCTCCTGGCTCATGGAGTGGGAGGGGATGTCCATTGAAGGTCCCCACCAACACCTTCTCTCTGGCTTTTCAGTCTCTGGCACGGGTGACTTGTAATTGTGGGAGCCAGCTGGGCAGCTGTGAGTCTGTGATGTCTGGTAATGGAGAAGGACAAAGGGTGGAGGCCAAGTAGGGAACAGACGAGCCCTGTGGCTGGAAAGCGAAATGGAGCAGGAGAAGTGGCTCCAGGAAGACAGACACACACTCAGATGATGCAAGTCCAGACACATCAGCACTCTCTCCGCTTCCAGAGGCTCAGCCCACAGATCCGTGCTGCTCCCAAACCTGGGTCCTGGCCCCTGGGTCCTCCCTGAATTTAACCAACCTCTGTGCTCATACTACCCCACTGCCTTAGAGGTCGAGGACCCTGTTGCAGATGAGTCAAAGGAGGTCAGAGTGTAAAGGAAGGAGCCCTGTGCAGCCAGGCAATGGTTTCCAAATCTCCCCTGTGCCTCTGGTTCACATGCGGTTTCCCAGGAGACCCTCATGGGGATTGGGTGTCTCCCATAAATAAGCTGTAACAGTAATTCTTAGAAGAGGGATCAATGGGGAAACACTGATGGGGAGAGAGGAGCCTGGGGATTTGGAATCAGATAAACCTGGGTTTTGAATGTAGCCCTAGCCTGTACTAACTTAGTAAGCAAGTGTTTTCTGAACTGTCAACTGAGAGGCAGTACAGCTAAGAGGGGAAGGGTGGAGCTTCTGGAGCCAGAATTGCCTGGGTTTGAAATCCTGGCTCTGTTGCTTCGTGTGTGTGTGTGTGTGTGTGTGTGTGTGTGTGTGTGTGTGTGTGTGTGATGTGGATAAATTACCTGTTACAAAGAGACTGTCAATAAACAGTATTTTCTTTATTATCAAAATGTTTACACAAATATCATTGTTGACTTGAGAGCACATTATCATATTGTAAACTGAGCACAAAAGTACTCAAGAGACCTCAGGGAAAGAGAGAAGCTGAGAAGATCAGAGTCTTCCCCAAGCCCAATTTTTAATCAGCACCCCGGCTCAGCTCATCAGGCATTAGCAGCTCCTCCAAGGGAGATGAGGACATTCACTGCCTGAATGCTAGTGGGGATGAGCAGTGCTGAGGACAATTTCAGAGGCTGGACTGTTGTTATTAGTTCAAATCAACTCAGATCTTGGTGAAAAATCAAATGGGTTTTTAAAACCTAGCTAATTTGAAAATTGCTAAAACGCCTGAGAACAGCTCCGGAAATCCCATCTGTTCCATATTTACAGAACTCCTTGTTCCTTCAGTCTGGGCACAACTGACTCACTTTTCATTGTATTTCTATGGCAGAGAGTCTTGTCATTTCCAAAGAAACCAGACAGCAGGTTTTGTGTGCATGCAAAATATGCACGCTCACCCTTTTTAAGTGGTAAGTCTGTCTAAGGATTTGATTACTTGTGATTCACATGGAAAGGAGATTATATAATTTAGAAAATATGTAAATCTATTTTTATTAACATAAAGCACTGATATCTGGACCATGATCTAGCCCCTTTCTTTTGTTTACATATATTTGGTAGGGCTGTGGTGTAGCAAAGAGCATAAGAGCTTGGGTGAAATATTTAGTCAGACTACCTGGCTTTATATATATGTAGAAAGTACTATATATAAATCATATACATATAAATTATTTGTATACATATATATCTCCTAGTTCTACCATCTAGAAACTCTGTGTCTGTGAGCAACTTCATTAATTAGTCTGTACTCCAGTTTTCTCATCTGAAGACTGAGTAAGAGTACACATCAGAATTATTTAGGATAATTAATGTTACCCCTGTAACAGCTTCCCAGATCTTAGAGCAGTAAATGTTTATTACTTTCTGATATCAGTCTGCTAGGCATCATGAGGTTTTCCTGGTGGCTCCTTTCTAAATAGTGGTTGGGTCTAGATGGTGTCCATTATGGGACTTCAACATCCTTGGGGGTTGTGCTGTAGAATGTAGTAGCCCTCTCACAATATTTGGCTATTTATATTTGAATTAATTAAAATAAAATATTAAAATTCAGCCACATTAGTCACATCTCAAGTGCTTGAGAGCCCAGTGTGTTTAGCGATTACCTTATCAGACAGCTTGGATATCTAACCTGTGCATCAGCACAGAAAGTCCTATTAGGTAGCACTGACCTAGAGCTTCCTTGTTTTCTGCAGTGTGGCTCCCATGTAGCCAGCATGGTTGAAGAGAGTCCTTCTAGACTCTTGCAGAATGGAAGGAAAAGTTTCTGGATTTCCCTTGTCTATGTCATGCTGAGCTCAGGGCCTAGTTATCAATAAATCAGAGGATTATATTTTCTGAATATAGAAAAAATATAGAAGACACTGTTGATCTGAGTGAGTGCTTTCTGGTATTCTACAAAATTATAGAATAGGTTCTTTTTCTTGACATCCCGCTCTCAAATCTATTTCCGTGACGAAAAATCTCATTTTGAATAGCTGAAGCTGAATGTTATCTTGTTTTCCTTCTTTTCTTTCCTTTTGAAATGATCTCCCTGCCACTGCTGTGGAAGGGACTCACTCGGCCTAGAAAGATCATTTACAGGAAATGCAGAGGAAAAGGACTTTGCTGTTTTCCGTACTGTTACCCTGTTAACCTGTCTTGTCTCTTTTGACTGAGCCTGCTTCTTCCATAGAAATCTGGTGACCTGATCATTGGCACTTGCACTTGAAGTATTATATAGTTTTGTGTTACCACGTATTTAATAAATTGCACTAACTGAGCACTTGGGGTGTGTAATGTTGCATGGTGGAAAACAAAAAAATAATTGTTGATATTGCTAGTTACGTTTCTGTCACAACACATACTGCATTATCGAATTATCTTGCTTATTTACTTGTTTACTTATACATTGTCCATCTTACCCAGAGACTCTGTCTTTTTTCACTTCTTTTTTTTTTTTTACTTTTTTTTTACTTCTACAGATCTAATATCTGGTATGTTGCCTGGAATATAGAAGCTTCAAAATACAGTTTGTTATTTGACTGAAAAAATGATGCTTATATTCTCTGGTAAGAGAATTCTCCCACATTCTCATCTTTCAAATCTCTTTGCCATTAAACTCTCCTTCCCCACCCATTGTGGCCTTAAGCTGCCTTACTCTCCTCTGATATCCTAGTCCTGTTCTTTTGACATCAAT
The DNA here is from genome assembly GCF_014898055.3 of Talpa occidentalis. Classification (NCBI taxonomy): domain Eukaryota; kingdom Metazoa; phylum Chordata; class Mammalia; order Eulipotyphla; family Talpidae; genus Talpa; species Talpa occidentalis. The sequence goes on from NW_023604295.1 coordinate 25,418,438, forward strand.
TGTGTACCAATTTGCGATCTTTCTTTTACTTTCATTTAATCTATGCTCCTCTTACTTATCTCCTCATTGATATTTGCAACACCATTTTGAAAAATAAATATTATTTATGATGATGATTGTAAATTCCTTGAGGTCGGTAAAGTGAGAATGTTCTTTCTCCTATATAACCTCAGCGATTTACCCCTGTATTTTGTCAGTGAGTAGTTGGATCACTTTGTCCATATCTCCAAAGATAAAGGCCAATCATGACACCAGCCTCAATTTGGAGTTTTTCCCCAGCTGTACATGTGTCCTTATGCAAGCCCTTGCTATCCATGCTACTGCCAGTTTTCTCCCCTCCTGTCCATCTTCTTGGCTTTCAAACCAACATTCATTGTCATCTGACTGTCCACAATCGATAATACGTCTTGCATAGAAGTTGGACCAATTTGCTTGCCCAGGGAGATTGCAGTGAAGCCCTCTTGATGCTGAGGGCCTGGTCACTAGTACAGGCCATGGGCTCTGACTCAGGCATTGACTCTGTTAGGTTGCTGTTACTCAGTGTGTGAACTGCTGGGGCTTTCCAGGAAGAGAACACTCCTTGTCTCAAAACCATGTGATTGTGCCAACACCTTCCTGACTGCCCAATCCTTGTTAACTGGGAGATGGAATTGGAGTGCACACTCATTAGTGTAGATACTTCATTCTGCACATATGGTGCTAGGCAAGATATAATGCCAGGAAAAGGGGCATTGAATTTCCATGGCAAAGGCATCAAGAAGACCCATTCTCGAGGGAGTGGGCTTTGGCAGAGTTTTCCTGCAGAGTCATAGGCATGTTCTTCCCTGAGCATTTGGCACTAAGAATTTTGCACCAACTTGTGAAGCACAGTGCCAAGTTCTATTGCCTGGAAGCTTCTTAAAGGTTTGCTCAGATGTTGGCAGACACATCCAAAGGCATGTTTTTTGTTGTTTATTTATTTTTTTTGCTTTATTTTTTCTTTTTGCAAATGAGAACCAGAGGTGTAAGTGTTCCATACCAAAGGAACAAGGTTGCATCAAAAGCCACACCTCCTCCTGCCCACACATACATCTCTGATGCTCATCCATTAGCTTTAATCACATGGACTTTCTGCACTGTTAAGTATGTCAGTGTTAATCTGTTCTGCATGTCTGTATTGCTTCAGGGCATCTTTCAGAGTAGAACTGGATGGACTCACCTGGCTGGGTAATTTAGATGTTTGTGGCTTGCAAAGTTCCAATGTGCTCTCCCAACTTTCCCAGCTACTGGTTTCTTCCCAGGAAATGGGAGATGACTTTATCCATTTGTGTTCTAACATAACACATTAGGACCATAATTTAAGCAGCTTTTCCAAAGGTTGGCGGCAAAAGGTTGCAATCTTGCAGGATTTGGTATTGCCTAAACAAATTTGAATTTGTACTCTGCCTCATCTAGCCCATTTTAAACCTGGCAGCCTGAGGAGAATGACCGCTTGTGTAAATCCACATATGAATTTGGGTGGGACTTTGCCTTTCCTATGAATGGTTTCTAGAAATGCTCCAGATATTTCTAGATGCTGAACCCTCCAGATAGACTCTCAGGGCTCAGGCTGAGACAGATTCAGACAAGCCTTCTTGACTCATTATGTTGATTTCTGTTTAGAAGCTATAAGTCTGGACCCTTGACCCCAAAATGTGGTTTTGTTTGCCCCTTAATTATCTAGCTGGCTTTACAGGAAGTGGATGCTTGGTTGCTGAAGACAAAAAAAGCTGTTCTCAAGCCTCATGCTTCATAGTTGGAACCTTGCCATTTTAGACTTTTGTGGAGTCCACTGAAAACACACAGAGACAGAAATGGGATAGGATCTGTGTCTCTACAGGTATTTCAAACTTGGGCAACCCAGTGTGCGTCTTTAGTTTGTGTGACTGGCACTGTGGTGAAGGGGCCTATTCTAAAATAATTTGCAGATCAACTATTGACAAGAAATTCTATGACTCACTCTAATGCATCCTGCCAGACATATCTTAAAGAGAAATATTCACTCTCAAGACCTACCTCCTCACCAGGGTCCCCGTTAGGGCATGTTTAGCTCTCAGATGACCTTCAATAACCACAGCCATTTCCTTGACTTCTAGTATCCTCTGTTTCCTTAAGGATTTTCTCTTTAACTTCCACTCTTGATTGACATGATATTCTCGGGGCTTCTCAGCATTTCACGATTCTTGCCTGGTGTTTTTTTTTTTTTAATAGAGGCATGTTTTATTTATTTATTTGTTTGTTTGTTTGTTTATACATGCACTGGGTACAGTCAGAAGCGCGGGAGGGTGAGAGAATTCACCAGAGCCAGAGCGGGGAGCAGAGCAGGCAGAAGGACCGAAGTACACTGCTGAGGGGAGCAGCGGGTGGCAGGAGAGGTCTGCGCGCCATGTGGGACCCTCCTCCGGTGGCCGGGGAGCAGCCGGGGATCGAACCGGCGCCGCAGAGGCCGCGGGCAGCTTCGCAACCCAGCGCTCAACCGCTGCGCCACAGGGGAGGCCCTTGCCTGGTGTTTTGAATGTTCTTTCTTACCCTGTAATTATTTTCTCCCTTTCTTCCCTATCCTTTCCCCATTTTCTTTTTTATGGAGGTGACATTGGTTTACAACTCTGGGTGTGATTCAGAGGCATAAGATCGCACCTCCCCAGATTTTTCCTAGGTTTCCATCCTTTTCCTTACCCTGGACACAACAGAGGGGAGACTATATTCTGTTTCTGCTCTGCCGTATGTTTCTCAAGCTTAATACTCTGTTTTCCTACTGACTTGGAAAAATTGCGTGGGAACCTTTGCTCTGGCGCAGTTCAATCGCATTTTGGTTGGAAAGGTTTTACACGTTAAAATGATGAAGGATGACTTTATTTGCCAGATGAGGCAAAAGAGGTCTAAAATAGAAAAAAAAAAAAGGAAAAACAAAAAGGTCTTTCTGAAGCTACTGTATGAAAAAGACTCTTGAATATGTAGAAGCATTCAGAACACAGCAGGGTGGGCCTCGGTGAGGTAACTGAGCCCGAGGGAAGCCTCTTTTTGGACACCCAGCCCTGCCTTTGAAAGGCATTGATCTCCCCAGGACCCGCTTGAGCCCCAGTGTTTCTGGTGTATATTTCTGGGCTCTGTTTTAGGAAGCAAGGGACATTTAAAATGCTCCTAGGTAGAAATCGAAATCAGGGAGTAACTCCAACTTTGTACATATTTTTAAATAGGTTCCTAATTTACTACCTAACTAGACTGCACAGAGTCAGAGAATGTTCTGTCTGATAGCAGGTTTTGGTGAACCGAGAATGAAACTGGGCTTCTTCAGTCATAGAGTACAAATCCTGGCTCTGTTCAAAATATCCCATGGCAATATTTCCACGCACAAGTTGAGGTGTCTTTCATTTTATGCCTTGCTTCACTTTAAAGTCTATTTAGCAAAGGATAGATTTGTGGTGACTTGTCATGGCTTTGAGATTTTGAAAGCAGACTTCTTCAGAAAGCCTGTCCTTAAAGATAGAGTGATTTCTCTCCCCCTTGGCTAAGACTGGCTGCCAAATCTCTCCAGGTTTCACACCCAACCACAGAGAGTGCCAGCAACTCCAGTCTTCACCCCACCCACCTTCCCTCCCCTTCTCTGTCAGTTCAGGAATCTGTTTACATGGTGCAGATGGGCATCCAGCACACAGGGTTTTCAGAACCTGCTAGCCTACTTGGGACCCAGTTTTTAAAGATTTTAAAATGTCTGGAAGTATTAATTGAACTTTAATTTAATTCATTTACATTCCAATTTAAATGTTATTGTTGCCTTTCAGGTTACAAGTTTATTTTAGGCACTGGTGTTGGAGGAGAATGTGTAATTCCCTACCCTCATGGAACTTAGACACTTGCTTAATTTTCTTATATTTATCAACTTGACCCTGGCAAAGTAAGATGCCATCGTATATCACTAAAAACTACATTTCCTTCCATCCAGGGATACTTCTGTTGTATTAGATGAGTGTTTTACAACAGGATCAAGTCTATCTGCTCTACCATAAGAAATGTAAAATAATTACATTGTAGGAAATAGGATTCAACTAGTGAATTACAGGAACATTTGCCATACTCAAATGTGAGAGACTTTTCCATGTATTGGAAGCAAAAATGAGGGAAGAAATGAGGTAAGGATTGAATGTAGAAGCAGAGAGTATTTTGAAAAACCTATATCAAGTAGTGATTACAAAGTAGGCTAGATACAAAACAAAAAGGTCCTGTTGGTCTCTGAAACCATTGTTGGCTAGGGCTGTTAAGTAAGCATCCAACTTGTTTCCTGTAGCCTGACTTCTAGAATGCAATTATGTTGGAAACTATTCTGCTGATTAAGTTTTTCTTTTTTAAACCACTCCTTCTTCTGATGAAGAGACATATTTTATGCCTACACGTCAGCTCTTGTTCATTTTATATTTTAGCACCGTAGGACCCTGCAAGTATTTAAAATGACACAGTAAGTCCTCATTTAGGATCCTTGACAAGTGAAATTGTGATTAGAAGCAAAGGACAGAAGTGGGAGAGGTAGTGGGAAAGAGTGGAGAAAGGATGAAAGGCTGAGAAAGGAATCATCACATAAATCGGGAAATTTTGATTGTAATGATCAAATAGTAATCATGATCCTAAAGGTAATTTTATATTTCATTCATCATGTAACATTGCATCTTTCCTACAATAAGTAAAAATATATATAACTTCCTTTTTGATTACAAAATAATGTTTGCTTGTTCTAGGTAATTTGAAATATTCAACAAAATTCAACTAAGAAGTAAAATCACCCAAAATCGTACTAACACCCAAAAGATACCTACAGTTAGGATTTGGTTGTCCTGCCAGTCTATGGTTACATTTTTCTCCTTTCACCAAATTCATTTTTATGATTTTTTTTTAAATCCATCGGATATTGTGATTAGAGTTTAGTCCAACCAATGAGCTCCAGTGATCTAAAAATGTTTATGAATTATGTGCTGAGGAGACTTTCAGTGGAATTAGTGAATCCTTCTAGGAAACCAAGCATATTTCTGGAAAACAACACTCATTATTATTTGTGGCAGTCAACTTATTATTTTTATCACCCAACATTATTGACGTATAACATTGTCTAAGTTTAAGGTGTACAATATAATGATTTCACACACATACATATTGTGAAATGTTTACCACAGTAAGGTTAGTTAACACCTTCATCTCCATAATTATCAGTTAGTTGTTGTTATTGTTACCATGAGAACATTTAAAAAATTTAGTACACATTGCAATATTCTTATCTAGCCACTGCTGTAAATTAGATTTCTGGAATTTTTTCCTCTTGTAACTGGAAGTATATACCTTTGACCAATACCTCATCATTTCTTCTGCCCCTATGCACCTGGCAAACATCTTTCTTTTGTAGATTCCACATGTAAATGAGGACATACAGTGTTTGTCATTTCCTGCCTGACTTAATTCACTTTGCATTTATATCCTCAATATCCATCCATGTTGCCACAATGACATGATATCTTTCTTTTGGGGGTCTATTGTGAAAAATGTTGAAATGGACATGGGATGTAGATATCTCTTTGAGATAATGATTTCATTTCCTTTGGATTTATACCCAAAAGTTGGCTATCTGCATCATGTGGTGGTTCTATGTTTAATTCTTTGAGAAATCTATGTAGTATTTTCTATTACAGCTATAACAAATTACATTCTCACCGGGCCTCCCCGGTGGCGCAGCGGTTGAGCGCTGGGTTGCGAAGCTGGCCGCAGCCTCTGCAGCGCCGGTTCGATCCCCGTCTGCTTCCTGCCACTTGGGAAGGTCCCACATGGCACGCAGACCTCTCCTGCCACCCGCTGCTCCCCTCAGCAGTGTACTTCGGTCCTTCTGCCTGCTCTGCTCCCCGCTCTGGCTCTGGTGAATTCTCTCACCCTCCCGCGCTTCTGACTGTACCCAGTGCTTGTATAAATAAATAAATAAATCTTAAAAAAAAAAATTACATTCCCACCAAAGGTGCAAAAGGGTTCCCTTTCTCCACTTTTCATTATCTCTTGTCTGTTTGATTAGATAATAGACATTCTAAAACAAGTGAGGTGATATCTCATTTTCTTTTTATTTGCATTCCTGATGATCAGTGATGTTGAGCTTCTTTCCATAAACTGTTGGCCTTTTATTTTTATGTTGTCTTTTTTGAAAAAACGTTTATTTAGCAAAAATATTTGCTTATTTTTTAATGAGATTATCGAGTTCCAGGAATTCTTTGTATATTTTAGATAATAAGATTGACAATTTTTTCCCATTCTGTAAGTTATCATTTTATTAATTGTTTCAATTTTGCTGTGCAGGTTGATGTAATGCCCTTGTTGATTTTTTCTTTTGCTGCTTGTGTTTTTGATGTGATAAACAAACAAAAAAATCATTGCCAGGACTGTCAAAAAACTTCTAGGAGTTTGTTTTCTTCTTAGAGTTTCATAGTTTCAGACCTTACATTTAAGTTCTTAATCTATTTTGAGTTAATTTTTGTGATTACTATGAGATGAGATAGGATTTTAATTTCATTCTTTTGTATGTGGCTGACCAGTTTTTCCAACACCATTTATTGAAGAGATTAAACTTTCCCCCAGAGTATGCTTGACACTCTTGTCAATATAAACATGGATTGTCAATATAAACATAAACAGTTGATGATATAAACATGGATTTATTTCAGTTCCATTGGTCTATGTGTCTGTCTTAATGTCAGTACTATAATATTTTAATTACTGCAGCTTTATAATATATTTTGAAACCAGTAACTGTAATGCCTTCAGCTTTGTTCTTTCTAAAGATTGCCTTGGGGTCTTTTATGTTTCTATACAAACTTAAAATTGTTTTTTCTATTTCTGAGAAAAGTGCCATTGAAACTTTAGTAGAGATTGAGTTGAATCTATAAACAGATATGCATAGTATGGTTATTTTAACAATATTAATTCTTCTGATCCATGAACATGGGGTATCTTTCTATTAGTGTATTTTATTAAATTTCTTTCACCAGTGTATTACTGTTTTTGGTTTATAGGTCTTTAACTTCTTTGGTTAAATTTATTTCTAACTATTCTGTTTTGATGCTATTAGAAATGAGATTGTTTTCTTTATTTCTTTTCAGATAGTTCAGAAAGTTTCAGAGAGTTCATTAGCATAAAGAAATGTTACTGACTTTTTGTGTTAATTTTGTATTCTGAAACTTGAATTCACTTATTCATTTAACAGTTTTGTGTGTGATCTTTAAGAATTTTTATCCTAAAGGTCACGTCATTAGCAAACAGATAATTGTACTTCAGCATTTTTGATTTGGATTTCTTCTATTCTTTTTCTTACTCAGTCACTCTGATTAGTATTTCTCGTGCTATGTTGAATAGTGATAGTGAACACCTGTGTCTTGTTTTTGATCTTCGAGGGAAAGTTTTCAACCTTTGAATGTAATGTTAACTGTGGGCTTCTCATATATGGCCTTTATTATGTTGACGTATGTTCCTTTTATGCCTAGTTTGTTGAGAGTTTTTAATCATGGAATAATGTTGAATTTTATTAAATCCTTTTCTGCATCTATTGAGATGATCATATGATTTTTAATCTTTCTAAAGTAGAATATCACATTTATTGATTTGTATATGTTGAAATAACTTCATCCCACAGATTAATTTCACTTGATTATAGTTCATGATCCTCTAAATGAGGTATTGAATTTGGTTTGCTAGTATTTTGTTGAGGATTTTTGCATATGTATTCATCAAGGCTGTTGATATGTAGTTTTCATTTTTTATAGTACTCTTACCTGCCTTTGGGATCAGCATAATGGTTTGAGAGAGAGTTTGGAAGAGCTTGAAAAGCATTAACAGTAACTCTTTAAATACTTGGTCAAAGTCACAAGTGAATTTGGTCCTGGGCTTTTCTCTTTTGGGAGGTTTTTGATTGCTAATTCACTCTCCTTATTTGTTATTTTCTGCTCAGATTTTCCTTTTCTTCACGATTCAGTCTTAGGTAGGTGTTTCTTGGAATTTGCCCATTTCTTTCAGGTTATCTAATAGTTGGTGTATAATTGTTCATAGAAGTCTCATATTCCTATGCATTTCTATGATTTCACTTGTAATCTCTTCCCTTTTATTTAAACTTGCTTTTTTCTTTGTTGTCTAGCTAAATATTTGTTAATTTTATTTATCTTTTCAAAAGACTGACTTAGTTTGATTGAGCTTTCTTATTGTTTTTATATTCTCTAATTTATTTCTGCTTTAATCTTTGTTATTTCCTTCCTTCTGCTAACTTTGGATTTATTTTATTTTTTTCATTTTCTTTTCTTTGAGATATAAAGTTAAGTTGTTTCATTGAGCTTTTTTTTTTTACATGTAGGTATTTATTGCTATAAACTTGCCTCTTAGAACTGCTTTTGTTGCACCTCTGAAGTTTGTTTGTACCATGTTTCCAATTTAAGTTGTTTCAAAAATTTTTAAAAATTTTCCTTTGAGTTTTTCAACTGTTGGTTATAGAGGAGTGTGAATTGTTCAGTTTTCCTTCTGTTTTTGATTTCTAGTTTCATTTCATTGTGGTAAAAAAAAGTCATGATTTAATTTTCTTATATTTGTTAAGACTTGTTTTGTGACTATTATATAATCTATCTTAGAGCGTGTTCCATGTATTCATGAGAAAATTTGTGTTCTACTGCTGTTGGATGGGATGATCTATGTTAGGCCCATCTGGCCTAAGTTGTAATTCAAGAGTACGATTTCCTTATTGGTTTTATGTCAGAATGATCTATCCATTGAAGAAATGGGAGTTTTGAAGTCCTCAACTGTTATTTTATTTTTGTCTATTTCCCCCCTCTTAGATTTATTAGTATTGTTTAATGTATATAGGTCCTCTGATTTTGGTGTATACATGTTTGTGATTGTTATAGTCTCTTGATGAATTGACTGCTTTATCATTATGTAATGTATGTTTTTGTCTCTTTTCCCAGTTTCTGATTTTGTCCATTATATCTGATATAAATATAGTCATCTTTATGCTCTTTTGCTTTCTCTTTGCATAGAATACCTTTTTCGATTCTTTACTTTGAACCTAAGTGTACCCTTAAACCTAAAGTGAATCTTTTATAGGCAGCATTTAGTTGGATATTTCACTTTTTAATCCATTCAGTCCTTTTATTGGAGAATTTAATTTTCTCTTCCTCGTTATTTCATCCAGTGGCTAATCTTGGTAGCTCCTGCTTTTTCATTGTTCTATGCTGTCCCTATACATCTCAGCTTTGCTCTTCTCAGGGTGGGGTGAAACTAAAAAGGATCCCTTGTGCAGTGCCATGAAAGGCTAGGGAAGCTGGTCACTCATTTGAGTCCCCTTTCTTGTCAAGGGGAACTCTTTTTTTCTGTAAAGATTAATTAATTAATTAATTAATTAATTCATTCATTTATACAAGAACCAGGGTACAGGCCAGATATGCAGGAGGGTGAGAGGATTCACAGAGACAGAGCAGGGAACAGAACAGACAGACTGACGAAATACACTGCTGAGGGGAGCAGAGGGCGAGGCAGGAGAGATCTTCTGTGCCGGGATGGAACCCACACTGCAGAGGCTGCGGACAGCTTCACAGTGCAGGTGCTCAACTGCCTGCGCCACTAAGGAGGCCCAAGGGGAACTCTTTTGAGTTACGGAGTTCTCTCTTAGTGTTGAACAGTGCTGATCTGGTGGATGAGAAAATTCAGGCAAAATGAAACATCTCTTCCTTCTTGTTTTTGTGGTTATTTCTCATTTTTTTTTTGTTTTATCATGTTGCTGCAGATTCTTTTTTTTAATTTTTAATTTTTATATTCCCCATACAATTGCAACCCCAATTTTGACCCCAATCCCTCCTCCCCCCGGCCCCCCAAAGAGTATCTCTGGTTCATAGTTGTTTGTTGATTTTGATATTTTTCTTTCTTATAGTTATTCTTTTCCTGGTCCATATTTAGGTTTTCTAGATTCCTGTTATGAGTGAGACTATCTGGTATATTTCTTTTTCTTTCTGGCTCATTTCGTTGAGCATGATCCCTTCCAGCTCCATCCATGCTGCTGCAAATTGCATGTGTTTATCTTTTTTGAATGCTGAGTAATATTCCATTGTGTATATGTACCACATCTTCTTGATCCAGTCATCTATTTTGGGGTATTTGGGTGGTTTCCAAAGCTTAGCTATTGTAAATTGTGCTGCTATAAACATAGAGGTGCAGGTGCTCTTTGGAATTAATGTTTCTGTGTCCTTTGGATAAATACCTAGGAGTGGAATTGCTGGATCATATGGAAACTCTATCTTTAGTAGGTTGAGGAATCTCCACACAGCTTTCTATAGTGGTTGGACCAGTTTGCACTCCCACCGGCAGTGCATGCTGCAGATTCTGGAATTGACTTCTTAGCTTTTCCCAGAGCTACTTTTGTTTACAGATATATCTGTCTAATTGCTGATCTTTGTGGAGGCTGGAATCTCCTATTCCATCATTTTGGTGATATCCCAGTTAACTTACTGTCATATAACAAATCAAGGATTCTATGCAAGCACTAAACACCTAGTACCTTGTTTCTAATTTTTTTCCTTAACTCTCATTTTAAAATCTGAACTGACATGTTTTTATCTTCTCAGGTAGTAGTAAGATAAAAGGAATAACAATAAATTTGGAATCATAAAATCTGAGCTTAAGTTCTGGTTAATTTTCTTAATTTTTATGACATGAAACCAAATAAGCAAATTAATCAGTGCCTCAGATTTTTCATCTATAAACTTGAGGTAAAATACTCACCTCACAGAGTTGCTGGGATTGGAAGGGGGGAAGAGGACACAAGTGGAAGGACTTGTATGGGTCACATGCAAACTGAAAGATAGGTGCTGTACTAATGAAAAGAATTTTTCTTGTTATATCCATCTGTGAAGACCTGGACACATTTTTCACTTGAGATGTCTTAGATGAATTGTTAAAAAACATTTGATTGATTTTCAAATTACTCCCCATGTTGCAACTCTCTCTAGGAAATAGTAGCCATTTGGTTCCAGGAGAATTTCTCAAAGTTTTCTATACCAATTAGAATAGCTCTCTGATGTCTGACAGGCAGAGCTGGATCAGGGATGTAAAGGCACTGCCAAAGCAAGTAGTAGGGCAAGTTTGTGGTACCGAGGGACTTGTGATTTCTTGTTATTGGGTCGTCTCCTTAATTAGCAATCATTATTTCTCCATCATTGCCAGCACACACCCTTGTCAGCAAGCAGCTTTTCAGAATGAATCTGCCCTGATGATAGGAATGTACGAGGAAATACTTTCAAATAGCTCCAAAACCTAACCACTCCCAGGTAATGAGGAAATCCATCATGGTTTTGGAGAATGCATCAGCTATAATCCTTTGATGACATCCCTTTGGGACTGTTTCTTTGAAGTCTTCCTGTCAAAGAAGTGAAGAATCCCCTACCCCACCCCCAGACCCTCACAACCAAATTCATCTCAACATTTTCTCTAGAGCTTTCTGACAATATCAACCATAGCAGAAATAACATAGGTAATCTTAAATTAGGTGCTCTATAAGCTGTGCATGGGCCATGGTAAATAGATTTATTTTATTTAGTTTTATAGAAAACACAGGAGAGATTACATGATTGCCACAAGATGTACCAAAATGCAGAATTTTTGATACTGTTTTCTTCATTGTGTCCCATGCTTAATATCTGGAAATTATGAAAATGCATCTCAACCTCCATCTCTTTCAGACACTACTTTCCTTCTTATCTTGTCCTTATTTTCTCTTGTTTTCTTAAAACCTGTTATTCAAGATGCAGATCTCTTTTCTACTTTGACTTCCTTAATTGCCAAATGGTCTTGTTACATTTTATGTTTCTGTCTTTTCCTTATTTGTCTTGTGAAGTTTCATGATAGTTCACTTCCTTAGCTGTTCATTTAAAAATTCAGTCTCTTGTCCTGGAATTATTTGCACAGTGACTCTAGAGTGGCTAAGAAAAGGTTTGTGTGTAAGAATGTGTGTGTATGTATGTTGGGGTGAGTAGCAACATAACATAATTTTGGGTTTATTTGTCAATGTGTACTTAGCAGAACACAGGAAGGAAAATAAAGTAGGGAACACTGGAACCATTAATTGCTTGTTAATAAAAGTTTCAATCATCGGCAAAAGGAAAGAGATTGCTCTAGAGATTCAGGGAAATAATTAGGTCCAGGGAGATATAAAGTCTGAGCCAGATGGTGGGAGCTCTTGGGGAGGGTAAATCATGCATGAGGGAGAGATAAGAGAGGGAAAAATGAGGATATGAAATAAGTTGGTGTCCAACAGTTGAATGCCAAGATGGTAGGAATGTATGAAGAAATATTTCCATAAAGCTTCAAAATCTGACTACTCTCAGGCAACTGGGGGCAATCCTTAATAAAAATAAGCATGATGTTGGAGAATCTAGAAAACTGGCCCTTTTTGGAGCATTTTCTGAACTGTATTTCTACAGATTCATGTGTCTTCACTAGATTTATTTAATGTGTCTTGATCTCGTTCCCGCAAACCATTCTGTAAGCTTTTTGAGGTCAGGAATCATGCTTTCTTTTCTTCCAAAGCCCCTAGCACAGTACTGAGATCATGGAAAAGTCAAATTTACTCTTTGAAATAAGCACAAAACATTGAGAAACACTGGAAACTATGAGAAAACTGAAAAAAAAAAAAAAGTAGGTGCATAAGCTCTTGGATACCTTGAGAGAAGTCATGTCATCCATGAAGAGTGAGTCATTACTTGCCATAATCCCTTCCTCCCCAAAATATGCATGGGAATAGATAAAATCAGGTGGAGTTAACTGACCAAGTCTGTTGGGTAGAAAGAACTCCAACTCCACATATTTCCTCCCAAATATCAGCTAAAAGAATATTTCCCAACGACTGATGGTTAATATGTTTGTTATTAGGGAATCATAATCATATGTCAAAACTTTTAAGGCATCTCAAATGCCCAACTTAAATCTGCCACTCAGTGCTATTTTGTTTTCCCTTATTGCTTATTAAATGTGGAGCTATAAGGCCTCCCTGGTGGCACAAGGGGTTAAGCACTGCATTATGAAGCAGTCACAGCTTCTGCAGCACGAGTTGGATCCCTGGCTAGCCAGGGAACATCCCACATGGCGCAGCAGACCTCTCCAGACTCACCTGCTGCTCCCGTCAGCAGTGTATTTCGGTCAGTCTGCCTGTTATGCTCCCCACTCTGTGTCTGGTGAATCATCTCACCCCCCTGCATCTCTGGCCTGTACCCCAGCTCTTGTATGCATAAGTAAATAAATCTTTAAAAAAAATGTTGAGGTATATGTTTCAGAATATACAGCTGTCCTAACTCAGAATTTCCCAAAATAGCTAGATTCCCCTGCACCTCTCTGGGTGCTGAATGTATTTACATTTCAAAGTGCATGAGAGGAAGTGCCTGGTTTTACATAGTTTTTTCCTGTCAGCAGTTTTTTTCTTCTATAATCTTAACTTAGTTCAACCAACAAATCTAATCTTTTGGTTTAGTTGCACTTATCACTACTGTGTTTCAGGTGCTCAGTCTTCCTGTCATTGTTATCATTCCCATGATTAAAAAAAAAGTTCTCCGTGAAGGACATAATAAACCATCCTAGCAGCCGTATGTAGGCCAGATAAGATTATTTTGGTATTCAGGAGTATTCTAAACAATGTTTGAAGTGAACAGAGACAACCATATCACACTGATGTGCCAGAGAGCCTCTTCAAGTGTGACTTGCCTAAAACAAACACTAGTAAGAAAGTGAGGCGCCTGTCGTTTCTGATTCTTCATTAGCTCAATGAACCAAAATATTTCAAATGAATACCTCCCTACGCCCAAATGGTTTCTTAGTGAAGTGCAGGCTCCAAGGACTAAAGTGATTATGTGGAAAATAAATGATTGTCAAAGGCTCTTTGGAAAAAGAAGTGTTACAAAGTCTCAACTCTGGGAGAGTATTTCAGTTGAAGTCATGCCACAGAAAGTCTGTGGTGCTTGACTATCAGAGGTATTTTTTGTTTGTTTTGTTTGAGATCTCATGGAAAAAGCAGGTGATATGACTAAAAATATTTCTTCAGAATAATAGACTTGAAGTGTTCATAGATGGACTGGTTTGAGGATGGAGACCTAATAAAGGTAAAGAAAATAAAAATAATCTTTTGATGGATATCAAAGAAATATCTGCTTTCTCTCTATTAATCTATTAATTGACCCCGATATCATTTCTCATGTCCACATCTCTGAACACATTGAAGATCTCCTTTTTTAATAAAATTATTTTTTACATCACTGTTCATTTTTAAACAATATTTACTTCCCCCCTCCCTCCCAGGTGTAGTCCCCATAGAATTTCCTTACCAATGCACCTGTGCGTTATCATTACCTCATTCCCCTCCCTCCCTCTGATCCCTCTCCTCCTCCCCTGCAGGATGTCTCTGGTGTATGATTGTCTGTTTTTGCTTTGTTGTGTTTTGTATTGTTATTATTTTTTACACTGATGTCTTATTTGGTTCCCCTATATTCCTGTTATAAGTGAAACCATCCGATATTTTTCTTTTTCCTTCTGGCTTATTTCACCGAGCCATCCATGTTGCTGTGAATGGCATGAGTTTATCTTTTTTGATTGCTGAGTAATATTCCATTGTGTATATATACCACATCTTCTAGATCTAGTCATCTATTTTTGGATATTTGGGTTGTTTCCAGGTTCTACCAATTATAAATAGTGCTACAATAAACATAGGGGTACAGGTGCCCTTTTGCATCAATTGAACACATTGAATATCTCCTTTTGACAGTAGTCCCCTCTCTCTGCTGGTCCAAGCACTATGCTTCTTTTTATACCAGTTCATATGTTTTTCTTTCTCGAAAGGCTTTTATCTTGTCCCCATATGTGTCCCAAAATGTCGTCTTCTTCTAACAGAGTCCTATTGTTCTAAGCATTTACCTGACGTTTGGCTTTTATGTCATCATATTGTTTAATTGGCTATATATATAATCTCATAATATATATCTCATGCACAAATCCCAAGTGTCAGTGACCATCACCTGATCAAGATATATAACATTTCCAGCCCCTGTAAAGGTATGTGCTCTATTTTCAGCTGACTCTCCAGTATGAATTGTAAAAGTCAGAGATGCAGAGATCACATATCATTCAGGGCATGGCAAAAGACAGATGACCTGCTTAAAGAGATTTGACTGTAATAGTTTAATATAAGACCTATCTGCAGATGCTGGGGACTCAACAAGGACTTATGAGGCACCCAGAGACTAGCATTAGTTGGAAATGATTCCTAGCCTCATGTTTGAAGGAAGAAGGGGAATTTTACTAGTTGTAAGTGGTGATGAGAGCTTGAGCCTCGGAGAAGAGAAATAAACCCTGCACAGCAACTTTAGCCCAAAGGATCAAAACCATTGATGGAATCCAAGCCAGCTGGGGAACACACTTAGAGACCCTGACTTCTGCTCAAGCAGTCCTTTGATCTCTTGTTAGTGCCCTAAACAAACTCAACCAGAAAGCAGAAAGCAAAGGACCCAGTAATGCAGTCTGTTGAGGTCAACCACCCCAGCATCAAAGCATGTGGACAAAGATGGAGAATGGATTTAGGGGTTTGAGGAACAATAACCACAAAGATCACCTTTTGCTTCTATTTCCACTAAAGCACTTGGCACTTGGCATATTGCTTTTTGGAATCATCAATTTATTGCTTGTTGCTTGCACTACTTATCAATTTATAGATAGGTAATTGCTTCATTTGAAAGTTCCTTAATTCCTTAAAAGAACTGGCAGCTTCCAACTGTGAATTTAAAGCCCAGCTTAGAATTATTATATTTGCAAATGGAAAAGGGCAAAGAACAGCTCTTCTCTAAAATCAGGCTGCTGATACCGGGTTTCAGAGATACCTAACAACTTAAAAGTTCAATGTAGCTTTTGTGCCACCAGTGTTAAAATCACTCAAGTTCTTCACAAGTCATTAAACACTTATTATTGCAATAGTTATATTAGCTCTCTTTCAGTGCAACTAAATGAAAAGCTGAAATCATTTTCATTTTTTTAAAGATTTATTTATATATACATAAAAGAACTGGGGTTGTAGGCCAGAAGTACAGGAGCTGGTGATGAGAGGATTCACTAGAGACAGAGTGGGGAGCAGAATAGGCAGATGTACTGAAATACACTGCTGAAGGGAGCAGCAGGTGAGACAGGAGAGGTCTGCTGGGCCATGTGGGTTAGCTCCCTGTCTGGCTGGGGATCGAACTCATGCTGCAGTGGCTGGAAATAGCTTGATAGTACTCCTTAACCCCTGCGCCACCAGGGAGGCCCTGAAATCATTTTCTATATAACACTTGGTGGGGAAATTTCATGACTTAGATCTCTTAGTGTTATTTAGCTGTGGTGCCTCGGTGTTGTAATAGAAGCAAATATGGTCCCTGGCTTACTGTGGGTTATTGGTGGGGAAACATTTAACACCTCTGGATATCCACAAAGTAGAACCAGCACATAATTTAATGGAAAATATTTCTTAGAGAACTTGTATTTGTATTCATAAGAAGTTCTTCACCGGTATTATATAAATGCAAATCTTCTCTTGAGCACATACTTAATCAGTATTTACTAAAGAACATTAAGTGATGACATTTTGTCCAAAATATAAATTAAACTCTTGGCAAACTTTAACATGTTTTGGAAGCAGAGAGAAGGGTCTGCTGGAGGCTTCCATTTAGTTTCAAAGGAAAGCAGAACAAATCTGAATCCTGGAAGATTATACCACCCAGGAGTCCTGCCAAGCCAACGTGACGCTTTTGCGAATCTGGGCTCTCTTACACCTTATTTCCTATTCACTTGTTTCAAAGAAATATAACTCCCTAGGAGGGATGAAGATAATGACTATCCCTAGGAATATCTTTACTGATTTTCAGAATGTCTCCACTGAAGCTAACAGTGAGAGTGGAGTTACACAGCATCTCTACACATAACCCTTTGGAGGGAAGCCTACTGCTGGTTCCTGGCACTCACCACATTGGGAGACTTTGTTTGACCTATCTCTGTCCTCATGCAACTTTCATTCAATGCTTCCTGTTTACTGTTGTGGACGTCAGTTTAATGTTGTTCACATATCAGCTCTCTTAAAGGATTACCCTATGAGCTGGGCAAGTCATTTCCCTGACCCCGGAAATCTTCCTATTGTGTCTTTGCCAGCTCTGACCTTACTCCAGCCTCCTGCATGTGTTTGCCTACTTGGCTCTGTGCTCTGAGAGCCTGCATGGTGCCGACTTCACTGATGCATCTTTGGCCTTTGCTTTGGACACAGTCCTCACATTTGCCATTCTGTTCTATATACTTAGAAAAGCTTCCTTGTCTTTCTTCACCTTGCCCCTCACTAGAAAAGAGCATATGACAAGCCCAGCTCCCTCCTTTAAACTATGAAAACTATTCATAAGTATAAATTACAAGATTTTTTTTTCTTAAAGATTTATTTATTTATACAAGCACTGGGGTACAGGCCAGAAGTGTGGGAGGGTGAGAGAATTCACCAGAGACAGAGTGGGGAGCAAACAGGCAGACAGACTGAAAACACTGCTGAGGGGAGCAGCAGGTGAGGCAGGCAAGGTCTGCCGCACCATGTGGGTATCTCCCTGGCCTGCTGGGAATCGAAGCTATGCTTCAGAGGCTGCAGACAGCTTCACCGCACACTGCGCTCAACCTGCTGCACCACCAAGGAGGCTCACACGTACAATTTTTGAGCTATGTCAACAGAGAGTGAGACAACTGCTATAGTAGCTGATATATTGAGGAATAGTTTCTGGATTCTTAGCTTTGACTGAAATTTACTGGGAAAGGCAGAGAAAGAAGGAGATGGCAGAGATTGAGAAAGAGAGAAAGAGAGAGGGAGGAGGAGAAGAAGAGAGATATGTAATATCTAGTGAGGAATATTATACTCTTTCCAGGTTAACATGCTTCTGGGCCCCATTGTCTGGCTCAGTGAAGGGAAACACAGTGAAATGATAATCTAAGAAAAACGTAAGAAAGCAAACATCCTTGTTACATATGCATGTTCAATCAGTCACTTTAGATGATATCTGCTATGGTTGCCCTCCACTACTGCAAATCAATGATAGTTGATTCTATAGATGTTGCATGGTAGCTTAGAATTTCCCAACATTATGTGCTTATAGGACTTGGGGACACAGTTAGGCTAATGTCTCTCTTTAACATGTAAAAGAAACATTCAATTTATAGCCACTTGTTGAAGAAATGGTTTGCATATTCATTACTAATAAAATTTTTAAAAGGTGGTACAAGGATTCAACAAGATTATGTCCTAAGGAAGAAGAAATGATGAAATCTGAAATATGCACCCCCTTAGTTGTACATAATTTACTTGGCACAAGTAAATCTGTATGGATGACAGCAGACTAATTTCTGAGTCCTTTTCCTTTTGTATATTGGAATTCAATGAATAGCAACTAGGGGAGAGGGGATTCTAAGGTTAGTGGGTGGACACAAATATCCTAGAATGGAGAAGGGAAGTTGGTCAGGCTGCTGTGGCATGATAACATCCACCTCCTTTGTTCTATTTCTAAAATCACCAGGAAGGCTTCTGATCTATAATTTGATTTCCTGTGTCGCTCTACCTACCAGAAGGGAATGTGCAGACAGTTGGCCTAGCTCCTGGGCTAAGCCATGTCTCCATATCTAAATTAATAAATTGGCATTCTGCTTTCATAAATCAGACTTGGGCTTTTTCTTTGCATGAATCTGACATCAGAGATGCATCATTTTTGGACAAACAAACATTGGGCTTTGGGCTCCTGAAAAGGACTTCTTTTGGGGGAAGATTTGGATATATGTGTATTTGCATTGGAAGAAAATGTTTGGCTTCTTTTTGAATACTCTAAGGGAACCTGACACGGAAAGTTGGAGATCAGCTGGCACTACGTCAAAGTCGAGGATATACCAGTATCTGGAGTGACCATTTCAAAACACTGACACAAGAAAAGTCATCTTTGACTCTCATGTCAAATCTTTTACCCGAGGTACAGTGTCCCCTTTGGAGAGTCCAAAGTGCTTATCCAGTCTTTGGAAGTAAAGTATTCCATTACCCTGACGCAATGTTTTACAAAACGGTACCCATAAAGTCAGTCATTTCCCTAGTGTCTTGTGAGTAGTTACATGGAGGATCGCCACTGCAGCATATGGCAAATTCAATGCATTTAATAAAAAAATAAATTTTTTTTTTTTTAAAAAGAGAGAAACTCCAGAACTTGAGGAAGTGTCAGGAAGAAGAAGAGAGAATGGAGAAAAACGAACCATTTAATCTGGGCGAGAACAGACATTCCATTTCATTTTTCTTCTATGCTGTGTGGCATTATTTTGCTCTATAGCTTTAAGAAATTAACAACGGCATAGGCATTTCAAATTTTGATTTTATTTTTTTGTGCATTGTAAGACCAACTAGTCTTCTCTCTGTTTTTGGAAAATCATCCTTCTGTGACAGTTGTCTACACGTATTTTCCCATTATTACAGCACAACAAGGAAATCCTTAAATATAAGTTCTAAGCGCAATTATAAGGAAAGAACAGTATTCAGAAGAGAAGGAAAAAACAAAATTAAAATTCTTGTTTTATATTTGTGAGAAGCCATCTTGTTAGAAGGTAGTCAAGAATCACATTAAATGCCTCACCTAGTCTGGGACCACAGTAGAAACAATAATTAAAACATTTTTCTAAAAACTGGAGACTGACAAACAGAAATTATAATATGGATTGGTTAAGACACACTGGTAATTAGTTAGGGCAATTCTAGCAGGCTGAGAGCATTTGGAGGGAGGAGAGGTGAGCTCAGCTACTCCTGCTGCCCCCACAATGGAGTGGGGGTGGGGAGCAAGAGTTCCTTTCTCGACTGGACACGAGGACAAAGGAGGCCGTAGCTACAAGCTATAGCTACGGCCATAGCTACAGTTCAAGCCATAGCTACAGCCAAGCTCAGCCATGTTTACACGTACTTGTACGTGTCCACACTGGCTTTCTTTTAAACAGATCCAATAGCTTCTGGTCAAAAAAGACCAAGACATTTTACTGGAAAAATATAAAATTACCAGCCTTCTAACAACAAAATCTCAGTCAGCAATCCACAGCAATTATCCTTCTTTGGAGGCAATTCAAATTCTGAGTAGAGATATGGATTTCTGAATGGATATGTTTATAGGAGAAATGAATGAAAAAAAAGGTCCATCTAAACTAAGTAAATCTGAGATGTTAGTGATTTTTATAACTGAATGATTATTTTTACTGTGGAAGTTTATGATGTAAATATCCTCAAACTTTTAACTCCATCAATTCTAATTCAAGTTTCACAAAACAGTCCAAAGTACCACAGGGAATGATGGAAGTTGTGAAATTATGGTCATTTGGATTTTTTTCTGTTGTTTGTTTTAAAAAGATTTTCCCAAAGGGGCCAGTGGTCATTTCCTCCATATTGTTTCTTCAGGTTTAGATTGCTGCTTCCTGTCTGAGGCAGTGAGAAAAGAGAACTGTGGAATAATGAGTCTTCTCAAGTCAAATGCAAACAATTCCACCTTAAGATAGCAGAACACACCTTAAGCCAGCTTTTGGCAGCCTGCCAGAAAAGGGCATGAAAGCTGCACTTTAATCAAAAGGATGTGTATTTTTTATGCAGGCTGTGGAAAGAACAGCTGGGAAGAGCCTTTTTATTGATTCTTTTTATTTCCTTCTACTCCCCTCCTCTCCCCCCATCCTTTCTAACAAACACATTTAAAATTTACTGGAAGATGATTTTTTTTTTCTTTTCTGAAACCTGTTGGAATAAAAACTTCTCCCTTTCCAAGGGCTCCAGAATTTGGATGCATCCTAATGGGACTACCAGATGCATCCTGATGTTGCTTTCACATTGGTGGAAGTTGGGTCCAGGCAGCCTTAGCTAAGCTGAGATCCCCTGAGAAAAAGGAATTGTGAAATTCTCTGGGCAATGAGGTGCTATTTTATTGGCGGTTGGATGGACGAAGCCCAGTTTCAGTCCGGGGATTACAAATGCTCTGGTTTTAAAAGATAAAGATAGTAAAAAGCACACACAGCCCTGTCCCTTAGCAACGGCCATACTGACAGGAGCTATAAAGGGATAAAGGGTGGCTGAAATTGCAAGTAATTTTTACTGTTGGACCAAGTGAGAGCAACTTGAGGGATGCATTGGCTTGGAGTACATAAGCACACATTGACAATCATCAGCAATGCCAGCAACTATGTTTGAAGACAGAAGACCACGGGTCAGCATAGACATCACGTTCTGAGTACTAAAAACAGCCTTCATAAGCTTTTGGAATTAAAAAGTACCCGAGAAGCAGTTTATTACTTGAACAGACATTAACAAACCTGTTTTTATGTACGACGCTGCAGCAAGCCAGCAAACTAAGATGTTTTTGAAATACTGCTAACATTTGAGATGTGGAAGTTCCCATATTAACCTGCTTTCTAGCTTCTCTTGCAAGAGTGGATATAGCAAGATATGGAAATTGGTGTATATTCCCAAAGGAAAATGGTTGTCTGCATCTGGGCAGTAGGTGCCTCATCGAATGAAGAAAGTGCCAGCAGGATGGACCGGCCAAGCTGGTCCACTTATGGGACTGGCAAAGGTAGGAACTTGAGTTTAGAACCCCTGAGGCAAATGGACAGGAGCAGTTCAGTTAGCAGGGCACAGATTCTCTTCTTTCCAGTCAGAAACTCTCCGAGTTCTCTATTGCTGAAATCTCCAAACCCTTTGTTGTCATTCACTTACTCTGGGTATTCTTCCCCACTCCCAGGGATACTCAGTCTCCTGGTTTCTTACTACTCATCATTGCCCAGACCCCTGGTCTCTAGCTGGTGCTGCTGACTAGCCTCATTCCTCTCTCTTACACAGGTTGGCAGTGGGAGGGCTACTCTCTCTCAGTCTTGTAGGGTAAATGATAATTATCAGGATTTTCTGCCCTCCTGCCATTAGCATTAATGATAGACCCTTGCGGTGCTACATGTGTGCCTGATGGCGGACACTTGGAGTAGGGTGTGGGCATGCAGAAGTGGGCACAACTGGGCTGAGAGACTGGGCCTGTAAGGGTGGCATCATGGGGACACCAACAACAGTGGTAGAAACAGTAATAGCAGCAGAAGCAGAGAGAGCAGAAAGCCTAGAAGAGCCCATGAGAGAACACCAGAGAGCCCAGAAGAGTGAAGACTCGTGGGGGGCTGGGAGGCCTGCGTGGACAGCCAGTCTCCTGGCCCTCTGACCCCTGCCTGCCATTCACCTGTTTGCTGCACTACAAATGGTGTAAAAAGCTCAATAAAAGCCTGAAAAAGCCACTGAGGGCTCCAGAACTCTACCCGTCTGTCTGGATCATGGAGATCCTGCTCTGTGTCTTGATAACACTACACAGAACTTTTCAGAGAAAAGTCAGTTTGCTTCTCTGTCTTCCTTCCTTTTTAAAATTTACAATCTGCTCACAGACTTACAAAGCACACGTCATTATTTTTTATTATTAGAATCAGCAGACGTAATCTTTACTCTGTCAGTTGCTATAAATGTTTCTAGATGCTCAGTTCAATTTCTCAATTTATTTCATATGTAATCATCACTTGTCCTTGAGTCACATTTTGAGTAGCTTTATTCAGACGTTCTCAGGTAAATGAATCTCCTTGGTACCTGCATCACAATGACATGCCCATACCTTGGCCATAGCAGACTGCGTGAGAGCTATTTAGCTCTCTCTGCCTATTCCATTTTAAATTTCAGGAAGATAAGAACTCTATTGTAACTGTCCCACTCATTTTGGCTCCTCTGAGATTATTTGTAAATAGAACAGGCTCAGAAAATGTTGAATTTCCCAAGCTGTTGCCAGGAGGTGTTGGAGGTGGGGTGGGAGGATTCAGAATTGTTTAGTGTTCCTGGAGCTTATGATAATTATAGAAGAGAGGACACTAACCTGCAGAAAGCCACAGTAACTAATATACATTAAGCAAATGCTGAGTTTGTGACACAGCTTGTGAAAATGTTACAAGTAAGTAGAAAACTGGTCACTCAGTGAAAGCTGAACCAGTCTTAGCCGATTTCAAGTGGGAAATTGAGGGAGACCTTCAAATTGAAGATGGCAGCACTAAGAGGCTGAGCACATGGGGCAGGTGCAGCCTGTTCCTATGTAAAGCAGGGTGCTGGGTCAGAGGTGCTCCCTGATGTCTGCTGTTGCATGATTCTAAAACAGTAAACTATGCAGAGAGTTGGTGGAAAATGGCTTAGACTGCACATAGTCTTTTATCTTTTTTCCAGTCTGTTCTTAGGTGAAAATCCAATGTTGACATTTTGTTTACACAAAATCTCTAAATTACACAAATGACAATCCAGTTCCTGATTTATCTCCCACTCATGTTAATCAATGACATTGAAAATGTTTAAGGAATGAAATAAATTCCTGGGAGTTTGTGAAAATGACACTGGACTACTTCTGTCTCTGGTCATTCCTATATTCTCTGTTTTTTTGCAAAAGAGAGAGTGCTGTTGTTGCAAAGGCCTGAGGCCTACTTGCAGGATCTGTGCAGAACCAACCAACCTGAAAGCATTTTGTCCTGTCCCTCACTTGACCTCCATCCAGGTGTGGGGAGTTGGTTTCCTTGACATGGCTGAGTGGGGAGAGGGAACACAGCTGTGTTCGGGGACCTTCACTCCCTCGGCTTTGGTCCAGGGAAATGGACCCTCTGATTTATAGTCACACAAACCATTTCATTAGCATATTTTTGAGGATGTTGGCCAGGGCAGTGAGCAGGCCAGTCAGCAGCGTGGAAAGTTAGAATGTATGTGTTTGTTTTTCTCTTCCCTCCCTGCTTAGCGATGGAACTGGTGTAGAAAGGGAATCCTGAGATGAAGCTGCCCCCTTTTAGGGAGACCGAGAGCTGGGAGGGGTAAGATTCAGGGGGAAAAAATGTTTTCATAGACATTTGATAATCATAATAAAAAGACCATTAGAAGCTCATTGATTAAAAAGCCACTGCATATTTCAATGTTAACTTAGATATTTTTGAAGGAGGCAATACATTATGTGCTTGTCATTAGAACTGAATTATATAGTGTGGGAGAAAATCAAATTAATTCCTTTGCTGTAAATAGGCTTTGTAAAACCGTAGAGTACGATATAAACACGTTACTTGCATTGCTTTCAGTGCGTAAAGGCTATGCCTAAGACTCAATGAGTATTTATTTCCAACTTATGATGTGATTGTAAATCATTTTATGAAAGAGGTTAACACTCTTTCATCACACTCTGGGATGTATTAGTTCTGGCATATCCATTAAACAAAGAATATGTTTTATTCAATGGTCCTATGTTGGTGACTTAACTGTCTATCACTTGGACTAATAATGATGTTGTAAATGATAGTACAATTTTATGATACCATGAAAACATGCTGTTTTCACATGGTGCTAATTCTTTTTGCTTTGTAACTACTCTCTGCTATAATCCCCCTTTTACAGATGAGGAAACCAAGGCAGTCTAGTGGTTATAGTAATGGAGTTAAAGGTTTCAGCAAAATTATGTGATAGTACAGATGGAAATCTGGGGTAGCTTCACTGAGGAAGCAATATCTGCATTGGGTTGTAAAAATTAAATAGGAATTTTCTAGACAAAGGAGGTAGCAAAGCACATTAAAATGAGGCCTATTCATGAAAAACATTTCTGGACACAGAAATATATATATATTTAAAAATTGCCTTTAAAGCTTTTTTCAAAGATTTTTCAACATGTTTAATTTTGGTAAATCTTTGAATTTAAAGGCATCTCTGGACGTTGGAAATGTGAAAAATTATTCCAATCCAAGTTTGGTAAATAAAACTATTCATTTTGTCAATATTAGCAAATGAGATTTATATATAAATAGATACTAAGGCTAATTCCAAAAATGTTTCAATAACATATTGAGTCTACCTATTATAGAAGCCTAAATAATAGAAATACGAACCTACATATGCAAATGGGAAAGTAGTTTCATTTCTTAAATAGAATGTGGGTATCAGACATAACTTTCCCCTGTGCTTTCAAGAATCTGTGTATACACAGATTTTATTATTTTGCTATGCATTAGAGATGGCTGTGTTTTCTCCTCTAGGCAGAGAAATCCCTATAGGGAGTTATTCTGCAACCTCAGAAAATGGCTCATGCTTTTGAAGAAGTAACTTTTGTGTAAAGACTTATTTAAATGATTTGAGTTAAAAAAGTGGATTATTATTTTTCCCATAGATTGACACATGAGATGGTGGGAAAGAGGTGATTCCTCTTTATGAGCACTGTTCACAGAGAAAGTAAAAATGTGCTTATGAGGCTAAATAATTCAGGCTCCTGTTCCCATGTTGGTTTTGATTAGTGGACAGCTCTCCATCCCTAGATTTCATGGATTTTAACCTGTTCCTGGTAATGTTAATTTAAGGAGAATTGCCTTGAGACAATTCAGATGGAAAAAATAATGGCG